>NC_134500.1:24451450-24608950 GCF_040206685.1 Ascaphus truei
AAACACCATTAATCCCCCCACCCACATTAACATACACTTAACAAAATTCCCCTCATATACATGTACTTTCTACTGTTTTTCTTTACAAATACAATTTTAAAATATATTACATAACATTCACATAACATTACAAGTTTACAATACAACATTTACACATACTTATTCACGGTTCACATCCCGGCAACGCCGGGTCTCTCAGCTAGTATATATATATATATATATAAACATATATATATATATATATATATATATATATATATATATACATACAAATACTCCATGTTTTCCCATCCCTATATAACAATAGGGACGACATAGTATCTACACACACTTTTAGTAATGCAACACTATCTCACATTTCCACACCTACCCACACCATTGAAATACACCCACTCCACACACACCTTTGTAAAGCACTGTATATATGCACTGTGGGCTCTTCATTCATTTATATTTACATAGATACACACACACACACACGACACATTCTGTTTGACTTGTTAATTTTATTAGGCTCATACAAGTGTGGACGATGTAAAATTTGTCCTAACATGACTAAATCCACACATTATTCCAACCGAGATGAGACACGCAGGTACAAAATCAAATCATTCATCACATGTCAAACAGAATGTGTCGTGTATCTATTGATATGTAAATGCAGCAATGGTACAGTATGTAGGCCTCACTAGTAGAATCCTTAAGACTCGTATTCTGGAGCATTTAAGGCTGATACGGAATAAGGATATGCTGCATCCAGTATCAATACACTTCAACACCTGTCCATTGGGTTCAGTGGGATCATTACAGTGTATAGCACTTGAATATATCCCATTACCCCCACGGGGAGGTGATCGGATCAAACTCTTGCACCAGCGAGAAGCACACTGGATCTTTACGCTAAAAACACTGCAACCCAATGGACTGAACGTTGAATGGGACCTGCGTTGTTTCCTTTGGTATCTGTACATTATATGACTCTGCTTTATTGTTCAAAATTATGCAATTGGATCAAATCATTGATTATTTTATTAATGATTTACAGTTTTAATGTATTTTTTGCTCTGCCCTTGCGGTCACCCCTTCTCTTCCCTTCCTTTTCAACGTTGCCCCCCTCCCCCCTCCCCCCTCCCCCTTCCCCTACCCCTCCCCCTCCCCCTCCCCTTCCCCCTCCCTCTTCCCCCTCCCCCACCTCTTCCTCCCCCCCCCTTCCCTGTTATTCTTGGACAAAAATATATATATATATACTAGCTGAGAGACCCGGCGTTGCCTGGGATATAATGCGTAATAGGTAGTATTATTTATAAATTGTGGAACAATAGGTGAGTATTTGTTGTAAAGGTTGGATAATAATATTGAAAAGAAAGATGGAAGAAAATGTAATACGATGTTGTATAAAAATGGTTTATTGTAACCACACACAGTACAATGTATATTTTGGTGCCATAAGTGATGTAAAAATGTGAGGCGTGTGTCCTGCTAGGGTGTGAGGCGGCGGGTGGCGCGTGGGTTGTGAGTGCTGTCTGCGAGTGGGGGTCCTGCTAGGGTGTGAGGCGGCGGATGGTGCGTGGGTTGTGAGTGCTGTCTGTGAGTGTGGGTCCTGCTAGGGTGTGAGGCGGCGGGTGGCGCGTGGGTGTGAGTGCTGTCTGTGAGTGGGGGTCCTGCTAGGGTGTGAGGTGGCGGGTGGCGCGTGGGTTGTGAGTGCTGTCTGTGAGTGGGGATCCTGCTAGGGTGTGAGGCGGCAGGTGGCGCGTGGGTTGTGAGTGCTGTCTGTGAGTGGGGGTCCTGCTAGGGTGTGAGGCGGTGGGACAGTGATGTCGGTGCGTAGGGGCGGGAGGCAGCAGGTGTGTGTGGCGGCAGGTATGTGTCGAGTGTGGCGGGTGTCTGTTGAGTGCGTGCAGCGGCTGTGAGGCGGTGGGTGAAAGGCAGAGGCGGCCGGAGTAAGGGCGGGTGAAAGGCAGAGGCGGGGGTGGGGAGGCGGTAAGGCGGGCAGGAAGGCGAAGGGCGGCGGGAAGGGGAGGAGGGGGTGGTGGAGGGGGGCAAGGGGTGGAGGAGGGGGGCAAGGGGTGGAGGAGGGGGGCAAGGAGTGGAGGAGGGGGGAAGGGTTAGAGGAGGGGGGAAGGGTTAGAGGAAGGGGGAAGGGTTAGAGGAGTGGGGGGGGGGAAGGGTTAGAGGAGCGGGGGGGGGGAAGGTTAGAGGAGCGGGGGGGGGGGGGGAAGGGGTTAGAGGAGGGGGGGAAGGGGTGGGAGGGGGTGGGAGGGGAGGGGGGTGGAGGGGAGGGGGGTGCAGGGGTGGAGGGGAGGGGAGGGGGGGGTGGAGGGGAGCGGAGGGGGGGGGGTGGAGGGGAGCGGAGGGGGGGGGAAAGGGGAGCGGAGGGGGGGGAAAGGGGAGCGGAGGGGGGGGAAAGGGGAGCGGAGGGGGGGGAAAGGGGAGCGGAGGGGGGGGAAAGGGGAGGGGGGGGGGAAAGGGGAGTGGAGGGGGGGGAAAGGGGAGCGGAGGGGGGGAAAGGGGAGCGGAGGGGGGAAAGGGGAGCGGAGGGGGGGGAAAGGGGAGCGGAGGGGGGGGAAAGGGGAGCGGAGGGGGGGGAAAGGGGAGCGGAGGGGGGAAAGGGGAGCGGAGGGGGGGGAAAGGGGAGCGGAGGGGGGGGGAAAGGGGAGCGGAGGGGGGGGGGAAAGGGGAGCGGAGGGGGAAGGGGGGGGGGGGAGGCGGTGGGAAGGGGGGGGGGGAGGCGGTGGGAAGGGGGGGGGGAGGCGGTGGGGAAGGGGGGGGGGAGGCGGTGGGAAGGGGGGGGGGGAGGCGGTGGGAAGGGGGGGGGGGAGGCGGTGGGAAGGGGGGGGGAGGCGGGTGGGAAGGAGGGGGGAGGCGGTGGGAAGGGGGGGGAGGCGGTGGGAAGGGGGGGGAGGCGGTGGGAAGGAGGGGGGAGGCGGTGGGAAGGGGGGGGAGGCGGTGGGAAGGGGGTGGGGAGGCGGTGGGAAGGGGGTGGGGGAGGCGGTGGGGAAGGGGGTGGGGAGGCGGTGGGAAGGGAGGCGGTGGGAAAGGAGGAGGTGGGAAGGGGGGGGCGGTGGGAAGGGGCGGTGGGAAGGGGGGGGGGCGGTGGGAAGGGGGGGGGCGGTGGGGGGGGGGGCGGGTGGGAAGGGGGGGGGGGGGTGGGAAGGGGGAGGGGAGGCGGTGGGAAGGGGGAGGGGAGGCGGTGGGAAGGGGGGGGAGGCGGTGGGAAGGGGGGGGAGGCGGTGGGAAGGGGGGGGGAGGCGGTGGGAAGGGGGGGGGGAGGCGGTGGGAAGGGGGGGGAGGCGGTGGGAAGGGGGGAGGGGAGGCGGTGGGAAGGGGGAGGGGGAGGCGGTGGGAAGGGGGGAGGGGGGGCAGTGGACAGGAAGGGGGGGCAGTGGACAGGAGGGGGGGGCAGTGGACAGGAGGGGGATGCAGTGGACAGGAGGGGGGGCAGTGGACAGGAGGGGAGGGCAGTGGACAGGAGGGGGAGGGCAGTGGACAGGAGGGGGATGCAGTGGACAGGAGGGGGGGGCAGTGGACAGGAGGGGGGGGGCAGTGGACAGGAGGGGGGGGCAGTGGACAGGAGGGGGGGGGCAGTGGACAGGAGGGGGGGGGGCAGTGGACAGGAGGGGGGGGGCAGTGGACAGGAGGGGGGGGGGCAGTGGACAGGAGGGGGGGGCAGTGGACAGGAGGGGGGGGGCAGTGGACAGGAGGAGGGCAGTGGACAGGAGGGGGGGGCAGTGGACAGGAGGGGGGGGCAGTGGACAGTAGGGGGGGCAGTGGACAGTAGGGGGGGCAGTGGACAGTAGGGGGGGGCAGTGGACAGGAGGGGGGGGCAGTGGACAGTGGACAGGAGGGGGTGGACAGTGGACAGGAGGGGGGGGCAGTGGACAGTGGACAGGAGGGGGTGGACAGTGGACAGGAGGGGGTGGACAGTGGACAGGAGGGGGGGCAGTGGACAGGAGGGGGGGCGCAGTGGACAGGAGAGGGGGGCAGTGGACAGGAGAGGGGGGCAGTGGACAGGAGAGGGGGGGCAGTGGACAGGAGAGGGGGGGCAGTGGACAGGAGGGGGGGGCTGTGGACAGGAGAGGGGGCAGTGGACAGGAGAGGGGGGGCAGTGGACAGGAGAGGGGGGGCAGTGGACAGGAGGGGTGGGGCTGTGGACAGGAGGGGGGGGGGGCTGTGGACAGGAGGGGGAGGGCTGTGGACAGGAGGGGGGGGCAGTGGACAGGAGGAGGGGGGGGCAGTGGACAGGAGGGGGGCAGTGGACAGGAGGGGGGGCAGTGGACAGGAGGGGGGGCAGTGGACAGGAGGGGGGGCAGTGGACAGGAGGGGGGGCAGTGTCACACACACACACACACACACACACACACACACGCGTGCGCGACACCTACCTGTACTTCGGCCGCCGCCATCTTCTCACTCGCGCCGCGAGGGAGGAAGGGGGTCCGCCATCTTACGCGCCGCGTGGCAGCCTGTTCCCACGCCGGGGAGGGAGCTGAGTGGAGCGGGAGGGAATGGAGCGGGAGGGAATGGAGCGGGAGGGAGGTGAGTGGAGCGGGAGGGAATGTAGCGCGAGGGAGGAAGGGGGGTCCGCCATCTTACGCACCACGTGGCAGCCTGTTCCCCCGCCGGGGAGGGAGGTGAGTGTAGCGGGAGGGAGTGGTGAGTGGAGCGCGAGGGAATGGAGCGGGAGGGTGGTGAGTGGAGCGGGAGGGAGTGGAGCGGGAGGGAATGGAGTGCGAGGGAGGGGGGAGGAAGGGGGTCCGCCATCTTAGGCACCGCGTGGCAGCCTGCCTGTTCCCCCGCCGGGGAGGGAATGGAGCGGGAGGGAGTGGTGTGTAGCGGGAGGGAGTGGTGTGTAGCGGGAGCTACACTGTGTGAGGTAGCGGGATAGGGGGAGGGACATTGGTGGCATGGTGTAGCGGGGTAGGGGGCCTCGCAGTCTGGTTGCGGTAGGGAGCTGTGTGAGGTGCAGGAGATGTGAGGCGTGCTGTGCGGTTCGCGGGAGCTACACTGTGTGAGCTAGCGGGATAGGGGGAGGGACATTGGTGGCATGGTGTAGCGGGGTAGGGGGCCTTCCGGTCTGGTTGCGGTAGGGAGATGTGTGAGGTGCAGGAGATGTGAGGCGTGCTGTGCGGTTCGCGGAGCTACACTGTGTGAGCTAGCGGGATAGGGGGAGGGACATTGGTGGCATGGTGTAGCGGGGTAGGGGGCCTTCCGGTCTGGTTGCGGTAGGGAGATGTGTGAGGTGCAGGAGATGTGAGGCGTGCTGTGCGGTTCGCGGGAGCTACACTGTGTGAGCTAGCGGGATAGGGGGAGGGACATTGGTGGCATGGTGTAGCGGGGTAGGGGGCCTCGCGGTCTGGTTGCGGTAGGGAGCTGTGTGAGGTGCAGGAGATGAGGCGTGCTGTGCGGTTCGCGGAAGCTACACTGTGTGAGGTGGCGGGATAGGGGGAGGGACATCGTTGCCATGGTGTGTGAGTGGAGGCCGCGGCCTCGCGGTCCGGTTGCGGGAGGGAGATGTGTGGCGTGGAGGGGAGGGGGGGTTTGAAGAGGCAGTCTGCAGTGTTTGGTGTTGTGTGAATGTGTGTGTGTGCTGTGTTTGTGCGTTGTGTGTAGATTCTGTACCTGATTCGGCAGTCTGTGGTAGCAGACGTGAAGGTTTTGATAGCTGTGAAGCGTGGCCCCAGAGCAGGTTGAGGATTAGAGGATTAGGTGTTGCAAAAGCAAAGCGTTCCCAAAACTCAGTGAGGGGTGGGACAGTGTGGAAGTATTAGGGCAGTGGTTCCCAAACTTTTTCGGTTCAAGGCTCCCCAAGGCAATCAGAATTTTTTCAAGGCTCCCCAAGGCGATCAGGATTTTTACGCGGCGCCCAAAGTAAAAACAAAGGTGTACATACATACATAGGTGTACAAACATACCTAACAGTTGCAGTGCGCAGTTGGTGTCTCTCTCAGACACTCTCACTCTCTCTCACACACTCTAACTCTCTCTGACCTCACTCTCTCTCTCTCTGACCTCTCTCTGACCGCACTCTCTCTCTCTGACCTCACTCTCTCTCCTCACTCTCTCTCAGAACTCTCTCTCTCTGAC
This sequence comes from Ascaphus truei, assembly GCF_040206685.1. Taxonomy (NCBI): domain Eukaryota; kingdom Metazoa; phylum Chordata; class Amphibia; order Anura; family Ascaphidae; genus Ascaphus; species Ascaphus truei. The sequence continues at coordinate 24,457,535 of NC_134500.1, forward strand.
CTCACACTCTCTCTCTCTGACCTCACACTCTCTCTCTCTCTGACCTCTGACCTCACATTCTCTCTGACCTCCCTCTCTCTCTCTCTCTCTCTCTGACCTCACACTCTCTCTGACCTCACACTTTCTCTGACCTCACATTCTCTCTGACCTCCCTCTCTCTCTGACCTCACACTCTCTCTCTCTGACCTCACTCTCTCTCCCTCTGACCTCACTCTCTCTCTCTCTGACCTCACTCTCTCTCTCTCTGACCTCACTCTCTCTCTCTGACCTCACTCTCTCTCTCTCTCTCTCTCTCTCTCTCTGACCTCACTCTCTCTCTCTGACCTCACTCTCTCTCTCTCTCTGACCTCACTCTCTCTCTCTCTCTGACCTCACTCTCTCTCTCTCTGACCTCACTCTCTCTCTCTCTCTGACCTCACTCTCTCTCTCTCTCTGACCTCACTCTCTCTCTCTCTCTCTCTCTCTCTCTCACTCTCTCTCTCTCTCTCTGACCTCACTCTCTCTCTCTCTCTCTCTCTGACCTCACTCTCTCTCTGACCTCACTCTCTCTCTCCCTGACCTCACTCTCTCTCTCTCTGACTTCACTCTCTCTCTCTCTGACCTCACTCTCTCTCTCTCTGACCTCACTCTCTCTCTCTCTCTCTGACCTCACTCTCTCTCTCTCTCTGACCTCACTCTCTCTCTCTCTCTCTCTCTGACCTCACTCTCTCTCTCTCTCTGACCTCACTCTCTCTCTCTCTCTCTGACCTCACTCTCTCTCTGACCCCCCTCTCTCTCTCTCTGACCTCACTCTCTATGACCTCACTCTCTCTCTCTCTCTGACCTCACTCTCTCTCTCTCTCTCTCTCTCTGACCTCACTCTCTCTCTCAGACACACACAAATAAATACACACATAAATACACACACACACACACACAAATAAATACACACACACACAAATAAATACACACAGATACACACACACTGATGCAGATACACACACACACACAAATAAATACACACAGATACGGGGGGTGGGGGAGGGTATGGCTGAACGGCCCGGTCCCTGCACGGGGGAGGTCAGTGCTGCGGGGGCCTGTGCCACGTGGGGGGAGGGCCGGTGTGCTGCGGGGAGGGAGGGGGGGTGACGCTGCAGTGCTGCTGGGAGACATCTGTCTCCCGGTGCTGCTCCTCCAGCGTGAGCGCCGGGCCTCCCTCTCTCAGCGTAGGCAGCTCAGCGTCGCTGAGCCGGGCTGAACAGATGCACAAAGCCCCTGCATCTGTAATCAACGCGGCTATAGTTCCTCCGGCCTGGGACATAGTAAGCGCTTAGGTGCTGCTGCTCGCTCTTGCTTGCTGCCGCTCGCTCTACCAGGAGCTTTTTGCTGTTCTGGCAGAGGAGACAGTAAGCGCGCTTGGGAGGCGGGTATCCCTGTGTGTGTTTGTTACTTGGTAGCTGTGTGTGTGTGTGTGTGTGTATATTATATAATATTTTAAACATTTAAAAAAAAAAAGACATGTGAGAATAAATTATTAACATTGTGCAACTTTGATAAATATATTCACACACACACACACACATATATATATATATATATATATATATATATACACACACACCACACATATATACACACACCACACATATATACATATATATATATATATATATATATACACCACACATACACCACACACACACACACACACACACACACACACCACATACATACTGTCTGGTGGCTTTGTAGTTGCAATGCCGGGCACTGAAGTTGCAATGCCGGGCAGGCTGCTGTCCCATTGGATGGGAGCGGTCACGTGACCGCTCCTCTGCTTCCCCTCAGAGGTTTTTTTTTTTTTTTTTTTAAATGAGCTAGCAGCCCTTGTTTCCCGCTGCTGGCGGCCCTGATCGCGGCGCCCCTCTAGCACAGTTTGGGAAACACTGTATTAGGGCATTGGTGTTGGACGCAGGCCAATGAGAGGTGTGCGGGGGCGGGCATTGGACGCAGGCCAATGAGAGTCAGTGAGGGGTGGGACGCAGGCCAATGAGAGGTGTGCGGGGGCGGGCATTGGACGCAGGCCAATGAGAGTCAGTGAGGGGTGGGACAGTGTGGCATTGGTGTTGGACGTAGGCCAATGAGAGGTGTGCGGGGGCGGGCATGGCCTGAGCCGGAGTGACAGGGCCAAGGTCCAATGCGATTGACCCTTGGGACGCAGACATACAGTGATTTCACAAATATATAGTAGATATATATATATATATTTTGAATCAGTTTAATTATTCTCTATGTGCTATATGAATATGACACTGAGATATAGCTGATACAGTTACTCTAATAAACTGTGCTTATAGTTTATTATATTTTTTCTAATATAGTCCTAGATGTCAGTTTTTTTGTTAAATGTTGCAAAAGTTGCTTTTTATATATCCCTGATAATACTTTACTACAACACATCTGGCATTTTTAGTAATATAATTATATGTGAACTAATGTCTGAAGATATATTGAGTCTAATGAATAAGATTTGATGTTAGCTGGATATTGTTAATAAGTCATGTATATCAGGGGTTAATATGCTAGTCCGTTTTCGCTGGCTTTTTTACTTTAAATGTGCAGGCTCAGACCACGTCACCCCACTCCAAGACGAAGCACTGTTCCATAGCGTGAAACGCGTTGAGGGGGAGATCGTGGTGCAGCCGTGTGTTTGTGAGGCTTCAATAAAGTTTTTTTCTAGGAACCCGGAAGAACCTTGATGTTTGTCACTGGCTGTGGCGCCGGAACTCCTTTCTTCTACATTTATGATCGAATCGACAACTTCGGACACCAAACTCCAAGGCAAATTCAGGTAACAGATCCTCTGCAAAAAAACCTTGAAACTCATACCCTAGCAATCCCTGTTTGCTGGCATGCCCGGAAATGGAAAAACACGAAAAATACTTTTATTATAGGCAATACATTGAAAAGATACAATATTACTGGGCCCAAGAGCTAACTCTCTTGACCCTTATACACAGATCAGGGGTAACCAAAGTGGGCTTAACCTTTATTTGAGAGCCTGGTTGCCCCCTACCATTACAATATGGGCAACAGATAGTCCTGTTTGGAATTTGAAGGGGTATTCTCATGGGTATGGGACAGAGTTGAAAGGGGGTGGGGCGGGGGGGCTGGGTTAAGTTCATATTACCTGCTAAATAGAGTAAAAGTATAAATAGAAATTTGAGTCGTTGTTTGCTAGTTGTAAATGGGCGATGTTTGCCATTAGAGTGAGAAGGGGTTAGTATACTGGTTTTCAGAGTTCTCCACTAACATTTAGTAGATAATGCAAGGCTTTGCATCCAAGTGTTGGGAGAGGCTGCAGTAAATAAAGGTGTACAGGGGGGGATAAATGTGCAGGATAACAGGCATGGGATAATAGTGTTGTCTGAGATCACCTTTTGCTTCCTTGTGTAGAAGAATTTGTAGTAGTATCCAGTCTCAAGTCCACCTCTAGTTCAATTACAGTCTAACTACATGTTCACTTAAAGATTCTCACTTTAAGATGCACTCTGAAGATGCAATGCTTACGTATGGCAGGGGCATAACTATAGCCCGGGCAAGGCCTGTGGTCCCGCACTCTTGGGTGGCTGGCTCCCTTCCCCCTGCCAGTGGCACATAGCGGGACCTGAAATGCAGGAAGGAAGCACAGAGGGAAATCCCTTCCTCTGCAGAGCCTCCGTAAGTGGGTGGGGCTAAATTAGGGGGCAGGCCTCAAGTAGTACATCGTGGGGCTGGAGCTGCAGCGTGAGAGACAGGCTGGGAAAGGTGAGAGGGAAGGGAAGGGTTCAATCACAGGGGTAAAAACAGACATGAAAAGGGATGAATACAGGAAGGAAGAAACACACAGAGAAAATGTAGTACAAGAGAGCTATACTTAGGGTGACCACCCGTCCCCCTTTTGCCGGTACAGTCCCGGTTTTTCTGGGAGCTGTACCGGTTTTCTGTGTGTACCGGAAATGTCCCGGATATTCCTCAATGTGTCCCCGTTTTTTTTTTTGTCGCCGGCGGTGCGCGAGTAATTATCTGCGGTGCGCTGTGCGCTGTGCGCGAGTCTGCGGCGGCGCGGAGGAGGAGCCTGCAGCAGCCCCGCTGGTAAGTATTTTTTTTTTAATGCCTCCCCCCCCCCCCCCCCCCGGCAGTTTCCTACCTTGTTGGCCAATCCCCTGCATCCCGGCATTAAGCCCCGCCCCACGGCATCATCCTTCACCAAGGACCGGCATGTAGAATGGATGGAAGGGCGCCGTGGGGTGGGGTGGGGTAGGAGGGGGTTTAAGGCCAGCGTGCCTGGGGGCGGTGGGCAGGGCCAGGGTGCCTGGGGGCTGGGGGCAAGAGGCAGGACCAACTTGCCTGGGGGCGGGGCTTCCGCTTCCTGCGGCAGAGCACACGTGGTGTGTGTCTCTGCCCGTGGCTCCTGGCTCTTCTGCGCGGTGTCTCCCCCCCTCTGCCCGCCCGGGGGGACTGGAGGTGAGTTTTTGATCCTTTGCCTCCTGTCCTGGCGCTCCCTTCCCCCCTTGTCCCCTGTGTGTGTGTGTGTGTGTGTCCTTCTCCCTGTCTGTCCCTCTCCCTCTCTGTCCCTCTCCCTCTCTGTCCCTCTCCCTCTCCCTCTCTGTCCCTCTCCCTCTCTGTCCCTCTCCCTCTCCCTCTCTGTCCCTCTCCCTCTCTGTCCCTCTCCCTCTCCCTCTCTGTCCCTCTCCCTCTCCGTTCCTCTCCCTCTCCGTCCCTCTCCCTCTCTGTCCCTCTCCCTCTCCCTCTCCATCTCTGTCCCTCTCCATCTCTGTCCCTCTCCCTCTCTGTCCCTCTCCCTCTCCCTCTCTGTCCCTCTCCCTCTCCCTGTCCCTCTCCCTGTCCCTCTCCCTCTCTCTGTCCCTCTCCCTCTCTCTGTCCCTCTCCCTCTCTCTGTCCCTCTCCCTCTCTGTCCCTCTCCCTCTCTGTCCCTCTCCCTCTCTGTCCCTCTCCCTCTCTGTCCCTCTCCCTCTCTGTCCTCTCACCCTCTCTGTCCTCTCACCCTCTCTGTCCTCTCACCCTCTCTGTCCTCTCACCCTCTCTCTCTGTGTCACCCTCTCTCTCTCTGTGTCACCCTCTCTCTCTCTGTGTCACCCTCTCTCTCACCCCCTCTCTCTCACCCCCTCTCTCTCACCCCCTCTCTCTCACTCCCTCTCTCTCACCCCCTCTCTCTCTCTCACCCCCTCTCTCTCTCTCACCCCCTCTCTCTCTCTCACCCCCTCTCTCTCTCACCCTCTCTCTCACCCTCTCTCTCTCTCACCCTCTCTCTCACCCTCTCTCTCTCTCTCTCTCTCTCTCACCCTCTCTCTCTCTCACCCTCTCTCTCTCACCCTCTCTCTCTCTCACCCTCTCTCTCTCACCCTCTCTCTCTCTCACCCTCTCTCTCTCCCTCACCCTCTCTCTCTCTCACCCTCTCTCTCTCTCACCCTCTCTCTCTCTCACCCTCTCTCTCTCTCACCCTCTCTCTCTCTCACCCACTCTCTGTCTCTCTCACCCACTCTCTGTCTCTCTCACCCACTCTCTGTCTCTCTCACCCACTCTCTGTCTCTGTCTCTCTCACCCTCTCTCTCTCTCTCTCTCTCTGTGTCTCTCTCACCCTCTCTCTCTCTCTGTCTCTCTCACCCTCTCTCTCTCTATCTCTGTCTCTCTCACCCTCCCTGTCTTATCTTAACTGCCGTATACCTACACCGAAGTAACCTACCCTTCTTTCTTCCAGATCTGACTCAAGTTTCACACGGGAGACCTCGGAAGACAGGTAAGGAACACCTCCCCTCCAGTATAATACCTTGAGGGACTGCGGATCAGGTAAGATCCCAGGCGGGATTGCTGCTTTAGAAATTGTGAAGAGGCGGCGTCCTGACACTGGTTAAGGGGTTCAGAATCATTCACATCTGGGTTTTTTTTGTTCGATTAGTGAGGTCAACACACACACACACAACTATGTAACAAGGACTAATGGTAGTAAGTATAAGTGTACTACAATAAATAAACTGTTAAGTAAAAAAAAAAATGTCCCGGTTTTTCATTTTCAAAATCTGGTCACCCTAGCTATACTTAAGAGGGAAAAAGAAAGACATAATTGAGAGAGCAAAGAGAGAGAGAGAGCAAAGAGAGAGAGCAAAGAGAGAGAGCAAAGAGAGAGAGAGCAAAGAGAGAGCGCAAAGAGAGAGAGAGCAAAGAGAGAGAGCATAGATAGGCAGAGTGAGAGTGCAGAGAGCGAGGGAGCAAAGAGACAGACATGAGGGGGAGAAAAGAGAGAGAGAGAGAGACATGAGGGAAACCTGAATTTTTTTTTGCCCAGGGGCCCACACATGTCTAGCTACGCCACTGACATACAGAATACCTGTGAGCACGTGACCTGCATACGGGACAAGGGTTAATACACAGCTAGTAAGATGTCCAACTTTTCACCTTCTCAATGGTCTCTCAAATGAACACTATCTCCCCAAAATCTGTCCCCATACACCACCTGTCATGAACAGCACACAAGTGAGCACGTGACAGATATGCAGTCAGGGTTAATACACATGGCTACTCTAGCCAACTCATCTTTGCACCCGGCAAGGTACAGTACTGTCAATGAGCTAATATTAACCCCTTAATCAATTGCAATAATATCTATATGCAGCTACCACCCAAGTAATGCAAAACTATGTAAAATTAATATCTCTGCCAGGGTCTCAGGTGCTTGTTTATTATAGAAAAAAACCTATGCACTTACCACGAAAAAAAATCTGTGTCCGTAAATGTGCAGTAAATACTCTCTCTCCAGAGTATACAACAGTTCATTCTGAGCCCCAAAGCATAACTTATTAAAGAATTGTTTAATATATATATTTAAACAACAATAAGAACATACAGTTACAATAAATATGCAGAACAGTTTCTTAAAATAACAGGATAAAACATAAAGCCGAAATTCCTATACAGTACATTACCATATGTCATACTGTAGGTTTTGCCCCCAGAAAGGTAACTGGTGTAGAAATATGAAAACTTGTGTGTGTGTGTGTGTGTGTGTGTGTGTGTGTGTGTGTGTGTGTGTGTGTGTGTGTGTGTGCGTGCGTGTGTGTGTGTGTGTGTGTATATATATACACACACACACACACACACACACACATGACCAATTTTCTTGTATTCTATTTTAACAACCATTTACTAAGGCACTGCCCCCTCATGTCCTGTCACAAGCCCTGGCAAACCCCTTTGTGAGCCCTGCCCTCCCTCTTGCACATGTCAGTGGAGGAGTGCTTATGCATATTCATGAGCTTCCACTGAGTGACAGAAGCAGAGGAAATACATTCCCCATATTTAAAGATGTCGCCAAACTTCACCGATCAATACACGGAGAACGGATTGACCGGCAGCTATGCAGTTCTTTAGGTAAGTAGAGATTGCCCACATGAAACTATTGAAGTAAAAAAAAAAAAAAAAAGGGGCGTTTGAACTGCAGCTTGAACGCCGCCCATCACCCCAGGAACATGTCTTTATCGCGGCTGCTTTCTTTGAATTTCATGGATTGTGTGCAATTAAATGCAATGAAATGAATGAATTGTAATGTGTACACTACTGTGCTACTGTGTCAATTTCAGGTGTTTAAAAGCCAGAACACTAAAATGCCATTTTCTGCAGTCGCCGCACTCGTCTAAAGGCGGAATGGTTGGAATAAATCACGCTCCATCACATGAGTATCCCGAGGTATACACCGCGTGAAGTGTTTCAACAACGGCCGCTGCATCTCTAGGCACATTGTCCCGGCAATATCTCCCCTTTAAAACGCAAGCGCGACTCACCACTAGGGTACCCTGCTTCAGCATAGCCCAGAAAGATGAATGAGGCATGGGGATGAATAGGTATCCCTGTAGCTGAGGGAATCCCTAGTTTAAGGGGGTACTGCAGCTAGTGCCAAAGTGACCCAGAACAAGTGTAGGGCTTGTGGATTCCCAACCATATATAAAGTTGAGGGGTGACTCTGAGGTCCAGTATGAGTCCAAAAGATAGTGTATGGGGAATAACATCTTTCTTCTTCTGTCCCCTGTACCCAGAGAGTCGGAAGTATATTACCAACATACCTTAATGTATGCAGCTCCGGAGACCCCCTGCTCATGTACACTATTATTCAAATGTATTTATTTAGTTTACGAACGCCTGTAACAGCCTTGCATGAAGATGGCAAATCTCCATGCAAATGTTACATGCGGATTTTTTTCCTAGCAGCTAGCGTACGTGAAGTTTAAGAATGCTAGCAGGGGGGGAAAAAGCAACACGTACGCTGTTGGTGTTTTGAGCACGTACGTTAAAAAATGGGCTCAAGGCCTTAGTGAATCGCGTCCCCAGCCTCACTTTTTAACGGACGTGCTTTTTTTGAACATCAGAACGCAAAGCCATTGAACTTAGTGCATAGCCCCCTAAGTTCTGACTTTTGCACCCAAGTTCTCAGAAACGATCGCAGCGGACGCAGCTGGGATTTTATGCCGATTTGAGTTCCAGGGGATTAGTAGTAACTCGCATTCAGTAGGGACCAAGTTCTCAGAAGAGAATGTACCAGTGGTGTGTGAAACTTCCTGCTGATTTGAGATCCAGGTAATTCCAGGCTAAGACCCGGTCAGGGTAAAACTCGCCCAAAGAGTTCCCTGCACCTAGAACAGTTTAGTTTTCAACCCCAGTCCCAAAGTAAGTGTGTCTTTTTGTCTGTATTTTGTGTATCATTGGGTGTAAGCAAATTTATTCCGAATAAATTACAATTTATTTAATTACCTTGTTTTGCTCAATGAATGATCCTGGTAAAAAGGTGTAACCTGTTCTCCTGGGACACATAAAAATACCTGTAGCCTGCTGCCCAAACTGGGTGAGCTAAGATCATGGTGCCTTATGCATAAACTCAAAGCCATCATTCTCACAGAGACATGGCTAACTCCTAAAACCCTTGATGCAAATATCGCTGGTCAGGGATACTCCATTTCGAGGAAAGATAGGTCTTAGAGAGGAGAGGGGTGTTATTGTATATTGAATACACCATACAATTTACGCTGCTAAATTTCCCCCTAATCCCACCCTCTTTTGAAATCCTAGTTGCCAAATTTTATCGTCCCTTTTGTAAAAACAAGAAGAAAAACAGCGCACAACGCAATAGTGAAGTATGTATAAAAAGTGGCAAAACATTTATAGGGTAATAAATCTGCGTACATCAAAGAAATATAAACAAGCATTCTGTGTAACAAGACACGGGTTACCAAGCGCTGTATCAGGATTCGGTAGGATCGCTCAATCCACGTCCCCACTGTCGCTGTCTCCGGCTTCTAGAACCATGGGATGCACTTCAGGTAGATGGGTAACCTCTTGGTCACCGTGAAGGTAAGCTAAAGTCTCTCTTTAGAGTGGTATCGATCTCTTTAGGTGTGGGTACACAGTATCTAGGTATATAGGCACGGATGTCCCTTCTTCCTTCTCCTGTTCAGCAGCCTGGTCGACAAAACCAGCAGCCCCCAGAGCGGGCCTTAGGAGATGACGTCACCGGGATCGACGTGCTAGGCAACAGTATACAACAACCACCAACTAAGTACTCTCGGCACAGTGCGCATGGGCAGCAGGTCACTGATCTCACCGCAGTCACGCTGTATGGTGATCAAATTGCCAGAAGCGTAGGGGATATGGTATCTTAAAATACACTACGTGTACCCGGCCTCAGTGGTGCCCAGATAATCGGGATTTAAGCCTTTTAGGATTCAGCTTTAGTACAGGATAATCCAACGCGTTTCATGGCGTGAACTGAGGCGGGGTACACGTAGTGTATTTTAAGATACCATATCCCCTACGCTTCCGGCAATTCGATTGCCATACAGCGTGACTGCGGTGAGATCAGTGACCTGCTGCCCATGCGCACTGTGCCGAGAGTACTTAGTTGGTGGTTGGTGTATACTGTTGCCTAGCACGTCGATCCCGGTGACGTCATCTCCTAAGGCCCGCTCTGGGGGCTGCTGGTTTTGTCGACCAGGCTGCTGAACAGGAGAAGGAGAAGGAAGAAGGGACATCCGTGCCTATATACCTAGAGACTGTGTACCCACACCTAAAGAGATCGATACCACTCTAAAGAGAGACTTTACCTTACCTTCACGGTGACCAAGAGGTTACCCATCTACCTGAAGTGCATCCCATGGTTCTAGAAGCCGGAGACTGCGACAGTGGGGACGTGGAGTGAGCGATCCTACCGAATACTGATACAGCGCTTGGTAACCCGTGTCTTGTTACACAGAATGCTTGTTTTTAATTCTTTGATGTACGCAGATTTATTACCCTATAAATGTTTTGCCACTTTTTATACATACTTCACTATTGCGTTGTGCGCTGTTTTTCTTCTTGTTTTTTTCTGTACTATAAAGGTGTTGAGCCACCCTGATACTGACAGCGGCAGACGCCAGCATTTGCTTCCCACAATACACAAGGTTGTATATGATTTTCACACTATCACTGTGGGTTAATAATTAATACTGATTTATTTTGGATGGTTTATTGGTTGCACATGTGACATATATTTTTTTCTTCCAGTCCCCTTTTGTAAGCCTGTTCTTATTGCTGGCATCTACTGCCCCCCTAAAGCTCCACTATAATCTCTGACATATCACCCCGTTTCTTGGCTCAATTTCCTCTCTGCATGAGAAGAGTGAGCTGTTAGTTCTTGGGGATTTCAACTACAATTGGCTTGACCCTATAAACAACAAAATCCAGATTCAATTTAATTCACTTAACCTAACCCAACTAATTTCCCAACCCACATGGACAAACCTGAAATATCACAACCATTCCTTGCTAGACTGGAATTTCTCCTCTAGTCCCAGCAGAATCCAATCCTCTAGTATCCGACCTGACATTTTCAGTGACCATGCAATAGTGTACTGTGTAAGGAAATCGAAGTTCCTATGACTTGCTTCCCTAATCAACTCTATTTTGTCTGCACAAAAGAAAAAGAAGGGGCGCTGGTGTGGGTGATAGATAATGATAATATCTATAAGGTATGAGAAAAATCCAGTGTATTGGACCGTATATCTTGCAGCCAGTGAAAAAATTGGTTTGCTTTTCTATCTTTCTTGAACCTGTGAAGGACTCGTAGAGAGAACACAGCTATTCCACTCTGCTCTCCAAGAAGAGTTCAGCAATAATGTCCCAGTCTTGAGCAACAATGTCCCAGTCCAGCAACAATGTCCCAATCTTGAGCAGCAATGTCCAATAAGATAGATTGTTTCAATACTTCAATTCAAATGTATCAGCTGTGATGTGACTGTTCCTTAATATAATCTCCCCTGATAGAAAAGAAGAGAACAAAAAACCATTGCGCAGTAATCTGGGCAAGTGCTGATTTTTCTGGCAATCAGAGAAATGCCTACATACAAGAGAAATGTTGTTCATATATGTAGGACAGAATCTGTGCTTTAAGCCACATTTTTTTCTCCAGACCTGCGTCTCCACCTGGGGTTCCCTTTGTCTCAGCTTACACACTCAGTGTCTCGATCCACACTCCCCCTCTCGGATTCGCATCACCATGTGGAACTCCAGCTGACTCCTCTCCAATTCACAAACGTATTCGCACAGCACAAGACCAGCAATCAGATCCCAGAAAAAATGTAAAGAGAGTGGTGTAATACTGCCATACAATTTAATAAACACAACACACATTACACAAAATCACACTTACAATGTGTCCTGTCTTTCTTAGTAGCTACAAAATGCCATCCGCAGCATGTTAAGGGAAAGCCCCGCTTTCAGCTGTGATGGGTGAGTGTCCCTCCTCCTCCTTCTCGCGGCCGCAAGCTCTCCTACGCTCACATCAATGTTGTCACGGCTTACTCCCGGTCAGACCCCCACCAGCTGACATGACTCCCCTGAAGAAGTAACATACGGGTCACGAAATGCATAGGGAGAAGCCTACCTGACAGGTCAGTCACGTCAGCTGGTGGGGGTCTGACCGGGAGTAAGCCGTGACAACATCGAGGTGAGTGTCGGAAAGCTTGCGGCCACGAGGAGGAGGAGGACGAGGAGGGACGCATAAAAGAGAAAATATGTTAAAATGTTCATGCAATGTCTTTATACATAATGTATAACCCTGTTCACTTAATGTAACCATGAATTTGTAACCATGTATCTATCATCATAACTCTGTGCCCAGAACATACAGTACTTGAAAATGGGAGGTAACTCTCAATGTATTACTTCCTGGTAAAACATTTTATAAATAAATATATAAACTGTGAGAGAAACCTGGGGAAAGTAATACATGCGATTTATAGGGCTCCCAGGATACTGGACAGCTTCTATCCAATTTAAGCTACAAAGTACAGCTGCAGTGTCAATGTGAGCCATCCCACAGCTTCAAAATTGCTGAAGCTGGTGGGTGGCAAATAAAGACCAGAGTTCACAATTGTTCTAATTACTCTCCCCTGACCTTCTGATTGAGGAACAGTTTTTTAAAGCAGTTAGCCTATTGCCTTTCCCTCTCGCCTAAAGGCTGGGTTGCTGTCAGCAAACAAAAAGGGGAGAATGTTTCACCCTGAACGGTAAATTGTCATTGTATGTTATTATGAATCTGTTACTTTATCTGTTGGAAACAGGTAAGCCGGCCAACGTTTGTCAGGGAAAGCCTTCTTTTTAGTTATCGCTCAGTTGAGCAGGGATTTTGTTTTGTATTTTCTGAATTGTGTTGTAGTTCCAGTGTCTTAATAAAGCAAATAGAAAAAACAGATAAGTGCGCACTAGAATATATACTTAATACAAAGTGTTAATTGTGATATCAATTTAAATCAAAAACACCCCACCATATGGAAAAGGTAAATAAATATATACCAATAAGATGAGCGTCTGCTGCTGTGTAAAGGGTAGCCCAAGACCCTAGAATCTAGTAACAAAAAAACAAACAAAGCGCACAACACTCATCGTGAAAAATGTATTAAACTATGTTTATATATAAGGTGTTTCAAGGTTATGCGTACATCAAGGTAAATTAATCAAGCATAGAGCCACAGAGTGGCAGTTACCAGCGTCTGCAACCAGGAACCACCAGAGCTTCACTTTCCTCTCCACATCTGCAGGTAGGTGAAATACCAAATAATTGATGACTCTGTCACAGTCTCAATATCCTGTAAATAGCGTCAATACGCTTAGTGGATCCTGGGGAGTAGTTGTCCTTTGCTCGCAAGTAGTGCACAGGTTGCTCTGCAGACCTCACTGTGCTTCCCGATCAGTCAGGCAGCGTGGCGGCGTGGTGCCGCGGGCCCTTCTGTGACGTCAGAGCGCCCGCTCTGCTCTGAGTAACAGTGTCTACCAATACTGAATAAGACCTCACTTGGCAACCACAGAAGCAGGCAACAGCGCGGCACATGCGCAGAAGCGGAAATCAACTCGGTGTTCAGCAAACCGTTTGACAACAATAAAATACACCTTGGAACATGAATAATAAAAATATAGGTTGAATGGTATCTCTCCTACGCGTTTCGTAGCTCAAAAGGCCACTTCTTCCCTGCCTGCTTCTGTGGTTGCCAAGTGAGGTCTGAATCATTACTGGCAGACGCTGTTACTCAGAGCAGAGGAGGCGCTCTGACGTCACAGAAGGGCCCGCGGGACCACGCCGCCACGCTGCCTGACTGATCGGGAAGCACAGTGAGATCTGCAGAGGAACCTGTGTACTACTTGTGAGCAAAGGACAACTACTCCCCAGGACCCACTAAGCGTATTGACACTATTTACAGGACATTGAGACTGTGGCAGAGTCATCAATTATTTGGTATTTCACCTACCTGCAGATGTGGAGAGGAGAGGGAAGCTCGTGTGGTTCCTGGCTGCAGATGCTGGTAACTGCCACTCTGTGGCTCTATGCTTGATGCTTGATTAAATCTACCTTGATGTACGCATAACCTTGAAACACCTTATATATAAACACTGTTTAATACATTTTTCACGATGAGTGTTGTGCGCTTTGTTTGTTTTTTCTTAATAAAGCAGCCTGGTAAAGTACACATTGTAGTACGTCTGATCTATCTACTCACCCTAAAATACCATGTTCTAGCGGTCCCGGACAGATGATGGAGCCCCCTGAGGAAGCGGGTTGTCACAATATACACACACACACTATATGTGTGTGTGTGTGTGTGTGTATATATATATATATATTTTTTTTTAAAACACACAACAAACACATGTAACTTTTAATGTAATAAGTAAAAGTAGGCCCAGCACTGCGTTCCGAGTAACAGGGGTTCCGTAGACGAAATACCATTAAGACCTCGGGCACAGGGTCCCCGGACCATAACTAGCAGCTCCAGGATGGCAGGGGCATACGTCTCACAACAAAAGAAGCAAGAACGGGAAGAAACCCTGATGAAGCACGTTAAGCATGCGAAATCCATTGAGATGTTCTATTACGTTGCCAAGCAGTGTATCTCACGATTGACATCATCATGTTATTGCGTCTTTTGCTTTGATGCGTGTATGCCCTTGCTGTACCAGGAGCTGCTAGTTGTGGTCCAGGAACCTAGTGCACTAGGTTCTAATGGAATTTCATCTACGGAACCCATGCTACTCGGAACGCAGTGTTGTGCCTACTTTTACTTACTCAATTGGAAGGTACTTATGCTTGTTGTGTGTTTTTAATACATTTATTTACAACTTACTTCTGGTGCGCAGTGTCCTCCATGTTTTATCTGTTTGACATCCAAAATAATCCCTCGGTGGGTGATTGGAGCGCCACCTAGACATCTGCTGCAAGGAGGATTGTTTTCATATAGACATCCCCTAAAAGGCTTAAATCCCGATTATCTGGGCACCACTGAGGCGGGGTACACGTAGTGTATTTTAAGATACCATATCCCCTACGCTTCCGGCAATTTGATCGCCATACAGCGTGACTGCGGTGAGATCAGTGACCGGCTGCCCATGCGCACTGTGCCGAGAGTACTTAGTTGGTGGTTGGTGTATACTGTTGCCTAGCACGTCGATCCTGGTGATGTCATCTCCTAAGGCCCGCTCTTGGGGCTGCTGGTTTTTGTTGACCAGGCTTCTGAACAGGAGAAGGAAGAAGGGACATCCGTGCCTATATACCTAGAGACTGTGTACCCACACCTAAAGAGATCGATACCACTCTAAAGAGAGACTTTACCTTACCTTCACGGTGACCAAGAGGTTACCCATCTACCTGAAGTGCATCCCATGGTTCTAGAAGCCGGAGACTGCGACAGTGGGGACGTGGAGTGAGCGATCCTACCGAATACTGATACAGCGCTTGGTAACCCGTGTCTTGTTACACATAATGCTTGTTTTTAATTCTTTGATGTACGCAGATTTATTACCCTATAAATGTTTTGCCACTTTTTATACATACTTCACTATTGTGTTGTGCGCTGTTTTTCTTCTTGTTTTTTTCTGTACTATAAGGGTGTTGAGCCACCCTGATACTGACAGCGGCAGACGCCAGCATTTGCTTCCCACAATGCACAAGTTTGTATATGATTTTCACACTATGGTGATCAATATCACTGTGGGTTAATAATTAATACTGATTTATTTTGGATGGTTTATTGGTTGCGCATGTGACATATATTTTTTTCTTCCAGTCCCCTTTTGTAAGCCTGTTCTTATTGCTGGCATCTACTGCCCCCCTAAAGCTTCACTATAATCTCTGACTTATATCACCCCGTTTCTTGGCTCAATTTCCTCTCTGCATGAGAAGAGTGAGCTGTTAGTTCTTGGGGATTTCAACTACAATTGGCTTGACCCTATAAACAACAAAATCCAGATTCAATTTAATTCACTTAACCTAACCCAACTAATTTCCCAACCCACATGGACAAACCTCAAATATCCCAACCATTCCTTGCTAGACTGGAATTTCTCCTCTAGTCCCAGCAGAATCCAATCCTCTAGTATCCGACCTGACATTTTCAGTGACCATGCAATAGTGTACTGTGTAAGGAAAATCAGACCAACCCAATCAAGCCCTAACGTTTTCCTCAATACAACATTTTGAAACTTTAACCCACGACAGTTTCTGGATATCTTACCAACTGCCCTTGGTACAGAATCGACTTAATACCTGACCCCTATTCCACGCCTGAGTATTTCCAATCAGAGTTCTTAAAACTGTGTGATACCCAAGCTCCAATATGCAGAATAAAAGTATGGGGGGGCCCACCTTCCGTGGGTTACAGCCGACCATATAGCACTCTAACATTTTAGGGATGCCTTGTGGAAAAGCTACAAAGTATCTGGCTCTAACATCTACAGATGCCTGCGGAATATATGCACAAAGCAAACAAGACAGGCAAAAGCCCAATATTACTCATACAATCTTATCAGAATACATAAAATCCAGCTAACTTCTGGAAGGTTATCAACAATATATTCAAGCCTTCTAGTCATCAACAGCCATGTAATATTATTAAGGATGATATAACTCTGACAAATCCCACTGACATTACAAATGTATTCAATGAATATGTTGTGGGTATGCTATTAATTTATTAGCAAAATGCAACCCGAACTACAAACATGAAGCTCAATCTGGGAGTACCCCTATAGCCCCACCCTCTCCCAACACTGCCCACAATTTTCAATGTGTCCCAGTATCTGAAGAGGAGATTCCACAGCGCTCCTCAAATTAAAACTAAGCAGCCAATGTGGACCACAGGACCTACTGCAATCGAAGTTCCTACGACTTGCTTCCCTAATCAACTCTATTTTGTCTGCACAAAAGAAAAAGAAGGGGCGCTGGTGTGGGTGATAGATAATGATAATATCTATAAGGTATGAGAAAAATCCAGTGTTTCGGACCGTATATCTTGCAGCCAGTGAAAAAATTGGTTTGCTTTTCTATCTTTCTTGAACCTGTGAAGGACTCGTAGAGAGAACACAGCTATTCCACTCTGCTCTCCAAGAAGAGTCCAGCAATAATGTCCCAGTCTTGAGCAACAATGTCCCAGTCCAGCAACAATGTCCCAATCTTGAGCAGCAATGTCCAATAAGATAGATTGTTTCAATACTTCAATTCAAATGTATCAGCTGTGAAGTGACTGTTCCTGAGTATAATCTCCCCTGATAGAAAAGAAGAGAACAAAAAACCATTGCGCAGTAATCTGGGCAAGTGCTGATTTTTTCTGGCAATCAGAGAAATGCCTACATACAAGAGAAATGTTGTTCATATATGTAGGACAGAATCTGTGCTTTAAGCCACATATTTTTTCTCCAGATCTGCGTCTCCACCTGGGGTTCCCTTTGTCTCAGCTTACACACTCTGTCTCGATCCACACTCCCCCTCTCGGATTCGCATCACCATGTGGAACTCCAGCTGACTCCTCTCCAATTCACAAACGTATTCGCACAGCACAAGACCAGCAATCAGATCCCAGAAAAAATGTAAAGAGAGTGGTGTAATACTGCCATACAATTTAATAAACACAACACACAGTAGACAAAATCACACTTACAATGTGTCCTGTATTTCTTAGTAGCTACAAAATGCCATCCGCAGCATGTTAAGGGAAAGCCCCGCTTTAAGCTGTGATGGGTGAGTGTCCCTCCTCATCCTTCTCGCGGCCGCAAGCTCTCCTACGCTCACCTCAATGTTGTCATGGCTTACTCCCGGTCAGACCCCCACCAGCTGACATGACTCCCCTGAAGAAGTAACATACGGGTCACGAAATGCATAGGGAGAAGCCTACCTGACAGGTCAGTCACGTCAGCTGGTGGGGGTCTGACCGGGAGTAAGCCGTGACAACATCGAGGTGAGCGTCGGAAAGCTTGCGGCAACGAGGAGGAGGAGGACGAGGAGGGATGCATAAAAGTGAAAATATGTTAAAATGTTCCTGCAATGTCTTTATACATAATGTATAACCCTGTTCACTTAATGTAACCATGTATTTGTAACCATGTATCTGTCATCATAACTCTGTGCCCAGAACATACAGTACTTGAAAATGGGTGGTAACTCTCAATGTATTACTTCCTGGTAAAACATTTTATAAATAAATATATAAACTGTGAGAGAAACCTGGGGAAAGTAATAAATGCGATTTATAGGGCTCCCAGGATACTGGACAGCTTCTATCCAATTTAAGCTACAAAGTACAGCTGCAGTGTCAATGTGAACCATCCCACAGCTTCAAAATTGCTGAAGCTGGTGGGTGGCAAATAAAGACCAGAGTTCACAATTGTTCTAATTACTCTCCCCTGACCTTCTGATTGAGGAACATACAGAACACCTACAAGCTCATACTGAACCCCCAAAATACCCACAACATAAATATAAGCATATAAGTTTCACAGAGGAGTGCTACTGAGCATGGCAATATATATTAAAACCAGAGACATAACATAAAACACAGACAAAGCTCAGTGCACATCCAGAAAAACCTATATACGGTACAGTGCCTAAATATACATGTATAAATAACTAATAAATAAAATGGTCTTTTAGTTTAACATTTTGGCCAAATTGTTGTAAGCGCTTGAGCCAACTGCACGGCAGACCACGTTTCAAGGGTCCCTACACTAATATAGATTCTTAATAACCTGTGCATTGCCAGGAATAATGATTTATAATAAATCTGTCAATATTAATTGCAAAAGTTCTAAGTCTGATTGAAGCTTTTATTAACCTGTACATTACCAGGAAAAGCACTCTGTAATAGATTTGTCACAATCACACTGCATGCAGGCAAGTTCCCCTGATAGTGGGAGATGCCATGGAGTGAGCTTTTAACCATTTAAATGTGGGAGGGAGTGAGCTTCAATTAGATAGGAGGTTGCCACCCTCCAATCAGCCAAGACTAGCTGAACAAGAATTATAAAACATACAGAACACCTACAAGCTCATATTGAACCCCCTTCTGATTGAGGAACAGGTTTTTAAAGCAGTTAGCCTATTGCCTCTCCCTCTCGCCTAAAGGCTGGGTTGCTGTCAGCAAACAAAAAGGGGAGAATGTTTCACCCTGAACGGTAAATTGTCATTGTATGTTATTATGAATCTGTTACTTTATCTGTTGGAAACAGGTAAGCCGCCCAACGTTAGTCAGGGAAAGCCTTCTTTTTAGTTATCGCTCAGTTGAGCAGGGATTTTGTTTTGTATTTTCTGAATTGTGTTGTAGTTCCAGTGTCTTAATAAAGCAAATAGAAAAAACAGATAAGTGCGCACTAGAATATATACTTAATACAAAGTGTTAATTGTGATATCAATTTAAATCAAAAACACCCCACCATGTGTAAAAGTAAATAAATATATACCAATAAGATAAGCGTCTGCTGCTGTGTAAAGGGTAGCCCAAGACCCTAGAATCTAGCAACAAAAAAACAAACAAAGCGCATAACACTCATCGTGAGCAGGCAACAGCGCGGCACATGCGCAGAAGAGGAAATCAACTCGGTGTTCAGCAAACCGTTTGACAACAATAAAATACACCTTGGAACATGAATAATAAAAATATAGGTTGAATGGTATCTCTCCTACGCGTTTCGTAGCTCAAAAGGCCACTTCTTCCCTGCCTGCTTCTGTGGTTGCCAAGTGAGGTCTGATTCAGTACTGGCAGACGCTGTTACACAGAGCAGAGCGGGCGCTCTGACGTCACAGAAGGGCCCGCGGGACCAAGCCGCCACGCCGCCTGACTGATCGGGAAGCACAGTGAGGTCTGCAGAGGAACCTGTGCACTACTTGTGAGCAAAGGACAACACCCCCCAGGACCCACTAAGCGTATTGACGCTATTTACAGGACATTGAGACTGTGGCAGAGTCATCAATTATTTGGTATTTCACCTACCTGCAGATGTGGAGAGGAGAGTGAAGCTCTGGTGGTTTCTGGTTGCAGACGCTGGTAACTGCCACTCTGTGGCTCTATGCTTGATTAAATCTACCTTGATGTACGCATAACCTTGAAACACCTTATATATAAACACTGTTTAATACATTTTTCACGATGAGTGTTGTGCGCTTTGTTTGTTTTTTCTTAATAAAGCAGCCTGGTAAAGTAGTAATAAGGGAGGGGGGGGAGAGGTGGAGTAACCCCGCTCAGCCACTAGGATATGAGAGTAAGGACTGGAGAGGGTGCTATCAGGGATAAAGATATGTACTGAGAAACAAGGAAAGGATCCCACAAGATGCACTCACTGGGGGTAGAGCTCAAAATAAATAAATTTTATTAATGATAACAAGAAAAAAACAATCTAATTAAAACCTGATATCCTGGCGCATGTTTAGGCACAGCGGAGTGTGGAATGCTTGATATAAGTCTATGCCTGGGTATTAACACTGTATGAGTGATCCAGGATAAGGACTAGTAGCTCGTTCATAGCCACTACCCCCAGTGAGTGCATCTTGTGGGATCCTTTCCTTGTTTCTCAGCCTGGTAAAGTACACATTGTAGTACATCTGATCTATCTACTCACCCTAAAATACCATGTTCTAGTGGTCCCGGACAGACGATGGAGCCCCCTGAGGAAGCGGGTTGTCACAATATACACACACACACTATATGTGTGTGTGTGTGTATATATATATATATATTTTTTTTTTTTTAAAACACACAACAAACACATGTAACTTTTAATGTAGTAAGTAAAAGTAGGCTCAGCACTGCGTTCCGAGTAACAGGGGTTCTGTAGACGAAATACCATTAGGACCTCGGGCACAGGGTCCCCGGACCATAACTAGCAGCTCCAGGATAGCAGGGGCATACGTCTCACAACAAAAGAAGCAAGAACGGGAAGAAACCCTGATGAAGCACGTTAAGCATGCGAAATGCATTGAGATGTTCTATTACGTTGCCAAGCAGTGTATCTCACGATTGACATCATCATGTTATTGCGTCTTTTGCTTTGATGCGTTTATGCCCTTGCTGTACCAGGAGCTGCTAGTTGTGGTCCAGGAACCTAGTGCACTAGGTTCTAATGGAATTTCATCTACGGAACCCATGCTACTCGGAACGCAGTGTTGTGCCTACTTTTACTTACTCAATTGGAAGGTACTTATGCTTGTTGTGTGTTTTTAATACATTTATTTACAACTTACTTCTGGTGCGCAGTGTCCTCCATGTTTTATCTGTTTGACATCCAAAATAATCCCTCGGTGGGTGATTGGAGCGCCCACCTAGACATCTGCTGCAAGGAGGATTGTTTTCATATAGACATCCCCACTTGAATTTGGAGGGTGAGTCTACGTGATTGATACTTTCTGTTCATATTTACATACCTATATTTTAATTTGTTGGGTGTCGCCACTTTTTCATTGTTTCAAGTTCATGGCAATTGAACATATTGTGGCCCCTAAATGATGGGGGAGATAGACTTAATATTTTAAATAAAAGGGAATTTTTTGGATGTTTTCGTTAGACACTTTAGTACCAGCTGGCATTAATGTCGACTGGGAACTTCAGCATTTTCTACACTGATGAAGCTCTAATAAATTGTTTAATCTTTTGATTACTATTTTTCAATTTATTATTATTATTGATACAAATAGTCTGGAATAAACTGTGAGAGAAATAAGCTTAGTGAGAGAAACAAGCTTAATTGACAAATATCATTTTGATGTTAATACCATTGATAATGGTTGCTATTTCCTCTATAGATGTTTATTACAATTTTTCCCAATCTAATTATATGACTATTTTTAGACACAAAGTTATATGTATAGTATGATCAATTTTTACACATTTTTGTGTTTATGTTTAAAGATATTAAATTGGGTGGTTAATTTTAATTTTCTGTATATTTGTATATTTTTTTCTATTTTCTTTAGTTTCATTATATTGTGAAGATTAAGATACAGCAACAATGTGATTTTAATTTTCTCAGTGCACTTTTTCTATAAGTGGCTTTTAAATTTATACAGTGTATTAGTGTTAGTGCAAAATTAAAAGTGTTGTGTTTATATTGTAACTTTTCTTTTTGTTATGAATATATTACATATCCTTGCACAGTTTACTTATTCTGTATAGTGTTGTAAAATACCAGGTTCCTGTACTCCCCATGTAGATTCGTTTTATCTATTTTTTCTAGTGGCTGAAGGGTTAATTATACTAATGGTTTCCATTATATGAATAGCTATTAGGGCTAGCTTCGCTCTGCATTGCGAACACGTTCATAGAGAGGCAAGTCCATGTCTTCTCTGGTGGTATACCCCTTTAAACTTCCAGTCACTCTTGGGTAATTGCGACGTAGCGTCCGTGCTAAGGGGCGTGATGACTCTCATTGGAGGAGAGCGCCGATTCGTCATGGTTGAAACCAGGAACTATGGGTATTTAATGTATTCGATCTATTTGTTAAAAATACTCTTTGATAAAGCGTGGTTATCAAGCGAAACGCGTAAGAGGACTCTATTTTGCTGCCTCTGTTTGTGCCAATAAATATTTTTGTACTTTAACGTTTTGCAAGCCTGGTCACAAGTTCTTTCCAAGGCAGTTGCACCGCCACCTACGATTTTCTACATCATTGTACAGTATGTTAAGTTTCAGCCCCTTGGGATGGGAGGCAGAGTATTGATTGGTATTATATTCATATATCGTTAGTTACATTATAGCTGGAAGGCTAAGCGTGCTAAGGGTTAACATTTGCTTGTTCTCTGTGGAACGTCAACCCCACCCACTGGAATGTTAACGAGCCATGGGGACACAAAGAGCTTTTGTTCACAGCTGCATTGCATCTCAGCCACCCACCCCACTGTGCATCTGCGTTGCCCCAAAGGCGTGCAGCCAAAGGTTGTGAGCCGCTTGCTGCCGTTCGCTGATGTCTGGTGATGTAAAAGTGATGTTAAAGTTGCTCTATTTCAATCTAAATCTCACAATCATTTTATCCCCTGCTCCCATTTTTCCAACTCTATCTGTCCGTGATTTGACTGTGTATAACCCCTGTTCTTTAATGTAACCATGTATTTTTTATAACTCTGTGCCCAGGACATACTTGGAAATGAGCGGTAAGTCTCAATGTATTACTTCCTGGTTAAACATTTTTATAAATCAATAAATAAAATTATGTTTGATTATTAAAGATAAATGTTAAGTTAATAAAGCTGTGGCCTTTATCACCATTTCCATATACAGCTCAACCCCCTTATAACGCTGTTCTTGGGGTCCAAAGAATCACATCGCATTATAAGCGGATCGCGTTCGAAATAATGTACAATTGTATGCATTGTACAATAAAGTATTTAAGACACCAATAATCGTGTTGTAAAGTTTTCCTAAATACGAAAATTGGGAGCCGCGCTTGCATCGCGTTATAAGCGGATTCGCGCTGTAACGGATCGCGTTATAATGAGGTTGAGCTGTACTACTTTCTGGTCTCATTCTTTATTTTTGATTTATAGGGCCCGTATCCTGGGCAGGACAGAATTGTGAAAGGCATTACAATTATGCCTAACCAATGGCGAAAACTTAAGACCTCATTACCATATTTTAAGACCAGTTGCTGACAACTCTAAACCGGCTCCTAATCCTAGAAATAGTGATGGCGCAGAGATGAAAAGTTACATAATGAGACAAAACAGCATACTGAGTTCCATAGAATATCATGTTTGCTGAGATGGGTTTGGGGTGCAGTATCATAGGCTACTGCTGCGGCACAGTTTATTCGAGCATTTGCCCGTTTTGTGCCGCAGCAGTAGCCTGGCGCGCGCCCGAGTGTGACGGGCGCACGCCGAAGCAGCGGAAGAGCGCCCTCCGATCGGGGCGCTCTCCCTACCGCTGCCGGGTCCGCCGGGTCCCCCGGAACCCCCTCCCTCGGGGAGCCCCTGGACACGCGTGCAGCGGGCGCACGCTCCCGATGACGCGTGACCGCGCGTCTATGACGCGCGGCATGCCGAGGGGCGGCCACTAGCAAGCCGGGAGATTTCCCGGCTTGCGGTACCGACCACACTTCAATAAAGTGTGTCGGTAGTGTATGTCCCTTTAGTCAATAATTGGCACTAGAATTTCTTGTGCATTGTGATTTCTAACCGTGGGACTTGGGTAAGGTTTAGTTCAATACACTTTGGTATATATTTTGGATGTCAGTATGTCAATATGAAAACCAAATGTTAGATGGGAAGCTAGCCATGCACCCAACAATTTAAGCTTTTTGCCGCGCGTCATGGAGACGCGTCACAACGTTTGAATCCCGGTAAGTTTTCTTGTTGCAGAGGTCTCGCGCGATCCCCCAGCATTTAATTTAAATGTCTGGGGTAAGAGCGTGGGACCTCTGCAACCGACCCGGGCCCCCCCAGAAAAATCTTCCGCCACCCACTGGGGGGGTTTGCGCAACCCTGATCTACTGTATATGACTTTTTGTAAACAAAAATTGAACTTTTACTTACTATCTTTGATATATCATAAAGAACAGTGGGTTAGGAGACATGGGGTGAGCATTTACACTGAAAGAGAAGACTCAGTATACTCTGAGATCTGTAACAATGGTGTGACCCCATTGCCACTCATTCACAATCCAGCAACACTAAGCCCATCATACAAATCATTGGGAAATATGACAAAAGAACTGTATCTTGCAAGTCTTGAGGAACACTTATTTGGATTTCTTATACACTCAAAACACTTTCAGAATAAATCTCTTTAACAAGCTGTGGTAAGGTCAGTGGAGTGGCCCAACTTCACATGTGCAGTATATTCTTGTTTGATCACTTAGCCATAGCCTTAAACTTGAGGAGCATAAGCTAATACTCGAGACAGTTCCCCTGGTCTTTCCTGCTCAGTATCTTTTCTGTGCTCTAAGATCAATTGCGTTTGATCCCTTCTTAGAAAATGTATTTATTTTCTCTTAAAGTAATTATAAATATTGTAACACTCATAGCAAATACTGAAGATATGTTACACCGGGGATACCATGTTTTAATACTAGTGATAAATAATCTGCTGTTTAATAAACCAGTCGAGCATAAACTATCAAAACATTATATTTTTTCAGAGATAAATGTAATCATTTTTTTACATGAACGCAGAAAACATTGCTACACGTTTTTATAATGCCTATTTAATACATCAGTATTTTGCTCTGAGAGAGCCAGCATGACGTGCACATACTACAATGACAAATATTGCGTAAATTATAGGGTGTACACCTGGATTTCACGTTTGTGTAAGGTATGGCGTTTTGTCAATTACCACAGCTGAGCAAATATGTATCCACTGAATAAGGAAGAGGTGGAAAGATTAAGCAATTAAGGTTGACAACTGGATCAAGTCATCCTGGAAAATTCTAAATCTTGGCCATTCTCCCAGTCACCTTACTGTACTTCTGAGCTCATATAATAATGGTGTTGGCATGTCTATTCTTCCTATCTATTCAAAAGTCTTGCCCTTTCTGCTCTGCAGACAGTCCTTATTAGAACATAGTGAAGTGGGAGTAGGTTTATATAGTGTGAAAATTACATGTTCCTGCTCTGAAATCAACAAAGCTTCCACTGGTTGAAATGTGACAATACATAAGGGACTATTCCTTAATCGATTTAGAGGCAAATTCAATATTGGACAAAAGCCTGTTTTGAGGTATATTGATCTACCCACTTAGTGAGATACAGGGTAATGAATGCACAGTTAATGCATTGGCTTCCATATACTTAAAAGGGGTCAAGTTTATACATCACAATCCATCTTATCCCTCTCACTAGAGAGTAATTCATATTATCAAAAACTATTGTTAATAATAAAGGTATAGAGCGTTTTTCTCCCAATGGGGCTCACTGCACTTCACAGTTACAAAAAGGAAACAAGAAGAAAACATTTAAGGTTATAGAAGAGACCAAACACAAGGAGAGATACAAAACAGGATGGGATGGAACTATTGCTATTAAGTGCCGGAGAGGTTGTAGTTCATTCATTAAATGCCGGGGTAAACTGGTAGGTCTATAGCCTGTTTTTATAGATTTCCAGAGAGGGGGCCTCTCAAACTGTACAAGGCAGATTGTGCCAAAAAGTGGGAGCAGTGCGGCTAAAAGCTCGGGCCCCAATGAAGTCAAGGAGATTCTCGGAACTGTAAGGAGTCCTTCATCTGCAGATTGAAGTGAGCAAATGGGAGAGTAGAGAACTAGAAACTCTTCCAGATAACGTTTACCAGGCGTGGACTGGCCTGGGGCGCAGGAGGCCACTTGCCCCCTGTGTCAGTCAGATTTTAAAAAATGGGCCGGTAGGCAGCAGAGAACAGAAGCTATGTGCGGCTCACATTTCAGCAGGTGGAACAGCGGAGCCCAACAGCGCCTCATCTCCCTGGCTGGCTCCTCTAAGCAGTGTATGGTAAGTGTGTATACATGATGAGTGTGTGTGTGTGTGTGTGTTGCATGGATGGCGGGTGTATATATATATATATATATATATATATATATATATATATATTAAAAGAAAAAAGAAAAAACTGCTGCGCTAGCTGGGAAACCGGACAGATGGGTAAATCCACATAAAATGGGTAACTAACCAGTTAAACCAATGTATACTGGGCTATATATCAGTAAGGACAAACAAACAAAACAACAACAAACACACAAACAGGGAGAAAAGGGGAAAAGGAGAAGGGATGCCCCAAAGAGAAAAAAACAAACAAAAGTGTCTGCAATCAGCTGTTGGGTGTCGCCGCCAGTCCTCAGGAACAACCAACTTCCTCTCAATCTATAAGACAAAAAGAGGACAGCGCGGCTCCCATAGCATATTACTGTGATTTAATAAAGGTATCTACCTTTATTAAATCACAGTATTATGCTATGGGAGCCGCGCTGTCCTATTTTTGTCATTCATATATATATATGTATTTTTTTTTAAACCATTGTCTAGGGGCAATCTGATTGGTCCGTCAGTCCGTGGGCCGGCCGCCTTCCCACGGCTCTCATTGGCTCACCCCCCCCCCTGTGTCCCACCCCCCCATGGCTCTCATTGGCCGGTGTACCTTACCCACCCCCCGTGTGTCCCACCCTCCACGGCTACACCGCGTGCCCCTCTGAGCGCAGTGCAGCCGCAGATTCTCCTCCTCACCGAGCGCCCCTGCAACCCCTCCAGCCGCACCTCGCACCCGGCCCGCCATCTGACGCTGAAACCCACCAGCCACACCCTACACCTGGGCTGCAACCTCCATCCGCACCACCGCAGGATCAGTCCCTCACACCCGCATCACCACCCCCCCTTGAACCGCACCATCAGCCCTCTCACCGCCGCCTCACATACACCGCCACCGGCCCCCCGCATCACCAGTCCCTCACACCACCACTCCAAGCAGTCGCATCTCCGCCCGTTATCACGCCCGACCGTCGCCTCTCCTGCCGCCACTCACCTCTCCCGCACGCCGCACACTCCAGGCCGTCGCCTCTCGCCCGCTGCAGCCTCTAGCACGCACGCCCGCTCCTGCCTTTCACTCCCGCCGCTCCTGCCTTTCACCCCCCGCTACTGCCTTTCACCCCCCCTCTCTTGCCTTTCACCCCCCCTCCTGCCTTTCACCCCCCCTCCTGCCTTTCACCCCCCCGCTCTTGCCTTTCACCCCCCCGCTCTTGCCTTTCACCCCCCCCCGCTCTTGCCTTTCACCGCCCCCCACTCTTGCCTTTCACCACCACCCCCACTCTTGCCTTTCACCACCCCCCCCCTTGCCTTCACCCCCCCACTCTTGCCTTCACCCCCCCACTCTTGCCTTCACCCCCCCCCCACTCTTGCCTTCACCCACCTCCCACTCTTGCCTTCACCCCCCCCACTCTTGCCTTCACTGCCCCCCCACTCTTGCCTTCACCCCCCCACTCTTGCCTTCACCCCCCCACTCTTGCCTTCACCCCCCCCCACTCTTGCCTTCACCTCCCCACTCTTGCCTTCACCTCCCCCCACTCTTGCCTTCACCCCCCCCACTCTTGCCTTCACCCCCCCCCCCAATCTAGCCTTAACCCCCCCCACTCTTGCCTTCACCCCCCCACTCTTGCCTTCACCCCTCCACTCTTGCCTTCACCCCCTCCACTCTTGCCTTCACCCCCCCACTCTTGCCTTTCACCCCCCCCACCCTTGCCTTCACCCCCCCTCTTGCCTTCATCCCCCCACTCTTGCCTTCACCCCCCCCTACTCTTGCCTTCACCCCCCCCTCTTGCCTTCATCCCCCCACTCTTGCCTTCACCCCCCCCTACTTTTGCCTTCACCCCCCCACTCTTGCCTTCACCCCCCCACTCTTGCCTTTCACCCCCCCCACTCTTGCCTTCACCCACCCACTCCTGCCTTCACCCCCGCTCCTGCCTTCTCAGTCACCCACCCGCGCACCCACTCAGTCACTCACCCACACACCCACTCAGTCACCCACTCGTGCACCCACTCAGGCACCCACTCAGTCACCCACCCACGCACCCACTCAGTCACCCACCCACGCACCCACTCAGTCACCCACCCACTCTGTCATCTGTCTTTTGTGCAAAATATAAAAAGAAACAGGTTGCATTGTAATCTTTTTTTCGGTATGACAATAAGAAAACAGTTACGTTCAAGTTGTGTGCTAAAAAATATTTTTCCCTGGTAGGTGCGCTATGGGTTGGAGGCGGGGAGGGGGTGCCCTGCTCCTTTCATTTGTCGTGGGCCCCATGCTTTCTGTTGACGACCTTGCTCCCGCCCGCCACCGCAGCGGACACCCCGCCCCACAGTAAATCCGCTGCCGCCACCCCCCCTGTCACACCCCCTGAAGCGCTCTGTACATTAATGGCGCTATATAAATAAAGACATACAATAAACACCGCACCCAAAGTCAGCCGCCGGAGAGATACCCGCAGGGTGCCGCCGCACCCTGTCATTAACCCACCTGCAGCGAGCCGCACAACCCTCCCGCCTGTGACTGGGGGGGAAACAACCCTCCCGCCCCCCCAGTGACCCACTGCTGCCGAGCTCTGAAGGGGGGGGGAGAAAATCACTAATCAAAGGTGAGCCACCGCCGCTAACCTCTGAAGGGGGGGATTCCAACCCGCCCACCCAGGGAGATGCCGCCTAGATGTGAAGGGGGGGAATCCCAACCCTCCCGCCCCCCCCCTCCCCAGTGACCCGCCGCCGCCGAGCTATGAAGGCGGGGGGGGGAGAATTGGAGATGTGAAGGGGGGGAAATCGGAACTGTGAAGGGTGGGGGGAAATCGGAGCTGTGAAGGGGGGGGAAGGGAGATGTGAAAGGAGGGGGGTGAGCGTAGAGCTAGAGGGAGCGGGAAAATTTTATCCCGGGCAACGCCAGGTATATCAGATAGTATATATATATAGGAAAAAAAGAGGAGAGGAGTGCACGCCCCATAGCATTAAATTGTACATTTAATGGGGAAAAAAGAAGGGGAGGGGGTGAGGAGGAAATGCACTCACAAGAGTAAAAACAATTCAGGCAATTTGTGAATAATTCACCACCATCCGGTTTCTCTGTATCAGGAATCAACAGATCGAAGCTCCCTCAGGGCTGTATGGACGATGTTGCTGCTACCAGGAAACCAGAGATGTCCTCAACGGTCAAATCCGTCTGTAAGAGTCCCAGAGATTGCCTCCTACACTTGAAAGGCCGCAATGTTATCTCGCGCTCGAGAAAGTCTTTGAGAAAGTCGCCGTCTGGTGCCGAAACCCGCCAGGGAACGTCATCGTGTCACGATGGCGTTACGCATGCGCACGAGGAGGCCGCCTCGAGCGCGAGATAACAATGCGGCCATTCAAGTGTAGGAGGCAATCTCTGGGATTCTTACAGATGGATTTGACCATTGAGGACATCTCTGGTTTCCTGGTAGCAGCCACATCATCCATACAGCCCTGAGGGAGCTTCGATCTGTTGATTCCTGATACAGAGAAACCGGATGGTGGTGAATTATTCACAATTTGCCTGAATTGTTTTTACTCTTGTGAGTGCATTCCCTCCCCCCCTCCCCTTCCTTTTTCATCATTAAATGTACTATTTTACACTATGGGGCGTGCGCTCTCTCCTCTTTTTTTCCTTTAGATTTCCATTGGATGTGGTTCATCCATTCTGAGAGCAGCCGGAGACCCCCATACCAGCAGCAATTGTCTACCATTCATGGACTGATTTAAAAGGACTGGTTGGACTTTTTATCTTTTTCTTTTTCTCATGCACATTTTTGCACATTTGTGCACATATTGACATCATTCTATTGTGGCATTTACTGTGTTGTATGTTTATATATCACTTTATTATTGCACATTTTTTAAAACTTATTTTTGATATATGCACCTTTACATGGTATAGTTCCACTATTAGATATCTTTAGTCACTATGTCATGGAACAGAAATACCCCTGTCTGCCTTTTCTGTTTCAGCCCCCCTTCCCCTTGGCAGTTCTGCCTGCTAGCTGTACGTGGATTTACTTTCCTTGCAGTTTACTCCCAGTGCAGATGGAATGGATACATTAAGTAGCCTTTTTCCTTCCAAGCTGCCACACCCCTGGTTGCTCTGGCAACATTGTGACCCTTGCCCCTCACTTCCTTTCCACCATTACCTCTGGATGAGTGAGCACCTCGCTGTAACTCCTGTACCGGTAGGATTATCTTTTTCACCTGCCGTTAACTACCAAGCACACACAGAGAGACATTATCCCAACATCTACATCTCTACACAAGTTCCTGTTTTCACCTGCTTTCCACAAATAAAGAAAAGAAACAGACTTGTTGTGCTTGGAAAAGAGGGCTGAGTTGACACTATCTGGGCTAAATCATCTTACATATGACCCTGGCTTTCAGAATAGTGAAAAAGATATTGTGTGCCTTACAGACACTTACAGGAGCTGCTACTCCAGACTCCATGATAACACAGAGCAGTCTCTGCAGACAAAGAAGCACCAAGTAGCTCAAACTGCACACAGCCTGCAGCCTTAACAGACAAGCAGCAGCTTACACTGCACAAGCAGCCTTTCAGACAGGGCAGCAAGCTTTAACCAGCAAACAACCTTGCACACGAGGCAGCAGCTTTGCAGACAAACAGTGCTCCCTACACAAAACCTAATTGCCTTTCTCTGTCTGAGTTCACCCTCTGCACAGCCCCATAGTGAGGAGCCACCATCTCACCTACCCCTGCGCACGTCCCCACGGCTAGCGCCATCAAGGGCCACGCTACCGAACACCTGCCAGGACACGGGTCAGAGCCACCGGATACCTGTGAGTACAGCTACCCCTACGCTGCACGCTGCAGGACACCGCTCGGCATCATTTGAGACAGACGCCCATCGCTGACACAGGTAAAAGACCGCACGCCACACGCACTGGCTAAAGGCCTACACACACCTACTGCAAGGCAGAACTCAGAGCCTCACCAGACATCACGCAGGAGAGCGATCACTCAGACACAGAGACCACTGCGCAACTGCAACAGGCGCACGCAGACCCAAAGCCCAAACGGACAGTCACACTGACACAAAAGGCCCCGTGAAAAATACGAGACTGACATTGAAGCGCACCGCGCTAAATTAGAATTGGCCTGGAACACTACCACACTTGGGATACGCAATGTCGCCGGCGCTGGCAATTCTGTACAACAGCTCGAGCAGGCAATAACTCAATTAAAGATAGACCACTCATGCTACCAAGGGCTGTCAGAGGCATACACCACTTACTTGGCCAGGGCTAACACCGGTGAAAGCTTACAAGAAAGGGATTTACAGCACAATATTGACTTGACACGTGACAGCCACGTGCGAACCGCCATCGCAGACGCCCAAAGCGAGAGAAAAGAGCTCCTCCTGGAGGCCGCATCTCAGCGCCCAAGCACATCCAGGCACTCATCAAGGTCAGTAAGATCAGCGCAATCTAACGCATCCAGCGCAAGCACAAACGCTACCAAGGCACGAGCCGCCGCAGAGGCCGCACGTGCCAGGGCCGAATATAGTCGGAGAGAGGCAGCCATAAAGGCAGAAAGAGCGCACATAGAAGAGGAGGAGCCACCGCCGCCGCTGCCAATGCCACCGCCGCTGCCAATGTCGCCGCTGCCGCTGCGCGTAGAAAGCCCGAATTGGATGCGGATCTAGAAGCTCTAAGCAAAGAGGAGGACGCCGCTGCCGCCATAGCCCAAGCCGAAGTCTTAGAAGCAGCCGCGCAACAGGATGGCGGGGAGCAACCGTACAGACGGATTGCCTCAGAGGATCCAGTCCAAGCACTGAAGACTACGTAAGTAGCCCCTTCAGCATAAACACCAGCGCACCATCTCAATGCGGAGGGAGTGACTCTACAGACACCGAAGACTTGCTTGGTCCACGAGGAAAAGACGCTGCTCCGTCAATGGTACATGCTGCCTGGGATAGCCACAGTCGCAACAGTGATCCACACACCAGCGCGCACATGGATGCACTACACCAGGCTCCCTATCCAGGTACACCCACACGGTAAAACACAGCCCCTCACACTGACCAGCAGTCATCACGCGTCCACGCCAAGGAAGAGGCGACCGCACAGACCCTCCCAGCAACTACCTCAGAACGGGACAAACACGCCGATGCCTCAGGCCTGACAGACATAGGCAAGTACATGATCCGGCGTGACCTGGTGCAAGCAGGACTCATCAGCTTCGACGACCGCCCTGAGAACTAACGGACGTGGAAGTTCACGTTCAAAGACGCAATCAACAGCTTGGACTTCTCAGCATGGGAAGAGCTCAACCTGCTATTCAAGTTCCTAGGGAACGAATCCAGGGAGCACGCAAAGTGACTTCGGGCGGCAAACGCGCACCAACCCCAAGTAGGTCTTGACCTAGTGTGGGAAAGGCTAGAAGAGTCCTACGGTAGCCCCGAGGCAGTCGAGGATTCGCTCTTCAAAAGAGTCGACAGCTTCCCCAAGATCACAACTAAAGACTACTCGAAGTTACGAGAGCTCGGGGACCTGCTGCAAGAACTGGAGTTCGCAAGGCAAGACCATTCCTTAATAGGTCTCAACGTCCTAGACTCAGCTCGTGGAGTGAGACCCATCCTGGAGAAGCTACCCTTCAACTTCCAAGAAAGGTGGATTTCACTAGGTTCCAAATACAAAAGGGAGAAGCAAGTCGTCTACCCCCCATTCTCATTCTTCGTGAGCTTCATCCGCGAAGCGGCAAGGACCAGGAACGATCCCAGTTTCATCTTGGGTGCGCAAACCACATACAGTGCAAGCAGCCTGAGGAACGAGAGACCAGTAACGAGATATGGTAACACCCAAACACCCATCTCGGTCCGCAGGACGGACGTGCCTCCCATGACCCAAACTACTCCCGATCAGTCGCTCACCGGAAGAACCAAGGGACCCAAACAGGGAATGCCCCATACACAAGAAGCCAAACCCACTCAACAAGTGCTTTGGGTTCCGGATGAAGTCCCTAGAGGAACGCAAGAGGTTACTTGGAGAATTCAGAATTTGCTTCAGGTGCTGCGGTTCCACGACTCACCTAGCCAGGGACTGTAAAGAAGAGATCAAATGCACAGTGTGCGAAAGTGACAAGCACGTGACATCGTTACACCCAGAGGCGCTGACACTCCACCAACTCAAGAACCCATCCTCCGTAGCGGAGCATGGCGGGGAGGAAGGAGAAGGAGAGTCAACATCCGTCACATCTCAGCGCACTGAGGTTTGCGGAAAAGAAGGTGACAAAATATCCTGCTCCAAAATATGCCTTGTCGCAGTGCACCCCTAGGGACAATCTGAGAAGGCTATTCGGATGTACGCAATCCTTGACGACCAGAGCAACCGATCGCTGGTCAGGTCAGAGTTCTTCGACATGTTTAACATACAAGACGGTGCTTCTCCTTACACTCTCAGAACGTGCGCAGGGCGAATGGAGACCACAGGGAGAAGAGTGAATGGCTACACCATATGCTCAATAGATGGCAAAGTGAACATGCCCCTTCCCACACTCATCGAGTGCAGCCACATGGCCACAAACCGGGACGAGATTCCCACACCAGACATGGCACGCCATTACCCGCACCTCAA
The DNA here is from genome assembly GCF_040206685.1 of Ascaphus truei. Classification (NCBI taxonomy): domain Eukaryota; kingdom Metazoa; phylum Chordata; class Amphibia; order Anura; family Ascaphidae; genus Ascaphus; species Ascaphus truei. The sequence continues at coordinate 24,491,437 of NC_134500.1, forward strand.
GGGAATAGCCAACTACATCCTGCCGGTAGAACAAGGCGCCAAGATCTTGCTGCTGCTCAGCAGGGACATCATGAGGGTACATAAAGTCCGTAAACAGCATAACGGACCCCACAACTCGCCATACGCCCAAAGACTTGACCTAGGATGGGTGACAGTGGGCAACGCGTGCACCAACAAAGAACACGGGCAAGACTATGTTGACGCCCGCAGAACGGTAGTAACAGAATGTGGACACACATCTCTCCCTTAACCATGTCTTGGCCATCTCCAAGCGACCGAAGGGCCAAGTGAAGAGAAAAGACAAGGTCATAGCCCTGAGGTCAACAAAAACATCCTCACATCAGGGGGATGTGACAATGGCTTAGGATGCTTAGCGGTTCAGATAACCAAGGATGACGAGTCGACTCCACTGAAGGAAGAAAGTAACCTCCCAAAGGTGACCGACATAGGGGTCATCAAAAAGACAATAAACAATCGGACGATCCTCTCGCGAGCAATGGCACGGCTAGGACGTACAGTCGTCCCACTCCACAGAGTATCCAGCAATAAAGCAGCCAGCAGCCACAGTGTCAAAAAGACTGTCCTCTCACACGTCTAAAAAAAGATAATCTCAGAGACATCTCATAAAGGGATTTACTAGGGCAAAAGAGACTGTTTTTTGTCATGTCCAAGGAGAGAACAACCTCCTGAGGGCAGTCAACAAAGAGATACAAAGGTGTATCACCAAAATACGTGGAAACGTTCTCTTGCAAGAGAAATGCACCAATGACTTAGGGTGCACAGCGTTCCAGACCACAAAGGACGACGACAAGCAAACACCATTGATGGGAGATAGAGAATTCCTGCTGTCAATGGTCAAGGAGCTCGCCAGAAACGGACCTGGCAGTTGGGCGAACCCGCTACCATTCCGTTCACCAAGAAGGCGCTTCCCAAACAATGGAGAACATGCCATCTCTAGGTTCACTTCGCACCTCTGCGACCTACAAAGGGAACCAGAGACCAAAAACAACTTTGTGGCCTTCATCCAGAAGATATTCTTTACCGGCCACGCAAAGCCAGCACCTCTAATGAAGGAAGGTGAAGAATGCCGGTACTCCCAATCATCTGGGGCCTACCACCTTCAGGAACCCGATCAGATCCGGATAGTGTTCAGCCCCAGCGCTCAGCTCAAGGGAGTCTCCCTGAACGACGTCCTCTTTACTGGACTAGATTTGACAACCAGTCTTCCAGGAGTGTTGCTCCACTTCCGCAGGGAGCCAAAAGCCATCTCCTTCTGCCAAACACCAGGTGATAGAACCACAGGCTACCACGACTGGCATGCCTACAAGGGGATGCACTCTGTGGGTAAAACCACAGAGACAAAAAGACTGTTCTCTCACAAGGCTAAAAGGAAACAGTGCCAGAGACTTTTACACAAAGACATTGTGGTGCAACCAGCAAACCTGGAGCTGTGCATCCACCCTGCATCCTTTGCTAAAGAACCTTGGCCAAGGGACCTTGATACCAGTGATACCGACCGGTGTCACATCGCTATGTGGACATGGACTCTTGCATTGTTTGAGAATGTGATGTTATTTTTGCTATGTTGTATTGCACATATGTTCCACATACACCTAAAATAGTGGTATCTCCAGATACCAGACGGGGAGTGTCATGGAACAGAAATACCACTGTCTGCCTTTTCTGTTTCAGCCCCCCTTCCCCTTGGCAGTTCTGCCTGCTAGCTGTACATGGATTTACGTTCCTTGCAGTTTACTCCCAGTGCAGATTGAATGGATACATTAAGTAGCCTTTTCCTTCCAAGCTGTCACACCCCTGGTTGCTCTGGCAACATCTCCAGTCCTCCAGTTAATGGACTTTCCCATTTTCTCCCCTGTCTTTTTGCTGACAGTAGTGCAGTCTCACTCAACCTTTAGTGTGACCCTTGCCCCTCACTTCCTTTCCACCATTACCTCTGGATGAGTGAGCACCTCGCTGTAACTCCTGTACCGGTAGGATTATCTTTTTCACCTGCCGTTAACTACCAAGCACATACAGAGAGACATTATCCCAACATCTACATCTCTACACAAGTTCCTGTTTTCACCTCCTTTCCACAAATAAAGTAAAGAAAAGAAACAGACTTGTTGTGCTTGGAAAAGAGGGCTGAGTTGACACTATCTGGGCTAAATCATCTTACATATGACCCTGGCTTTCAGAATACACTATTAGGGTTCATATTGACCAATACCTTGGCGCTACTATATTTGTTCTTCATATATATATATTTGCTTGCTTCATTCATTGTAACATCGCCGGAAGAAGAGATCAGTGTATCTCGAAAGCTCGCACAAATAAAAGCATTTCGTTAGCCACAGAACGGCATCATCTATTTATTTTTTGATTATTGTCGCTCGGCTAACACGGTACTGATACCTCTACATATACACATATATATATATATATATATATATATATATAATCAAAAAATAAATAAATGATACCGTTCTGTGGCTAACGAAATGCTTTTATTTGTGCGAGCTTTCGAGATACACTGATCTCTTCTTCCGGCGATGTTACAATGAATGAAGCAAGCAAAAGCTATACTATAAACAGTGTCTATTGGAATGTTATCTGTGCTGTTCCTTCCCCCGGTGTGGATGTGTTTTATGGCTGGAGGTGTCAAAAGGTTCCTGAAAGCAAGTGATGAAAGAGTGTGTATGTGTATCAGTGTGAATAAAAATGAATGGAGAGCCCACAGTATATACAGTGCTTTACAAAAGGTGTGTGTGGAGTGGGAGTGGATATAAATGGTGTGGGTGGGTGTGGAAATGTGAGAGTTAGTAGCACAACTAAAAGTGTGTGTGGATACTATGTGGTCCCTATTCGTGTATAGGGATGGAAAATATGGAGTATAAGTATGTGTGAGAGACAGCTGTGTGTGCATACATATAGCACAGTATGTACAGACATGGCCTATAGCGCTCATGGGAAGAGAGTTCACTTGTGTCAGTAATGACTCATAAAATTTCGATCTCTGTTTAGGCCACTGCTAAGTGTCCCGAACAGTTGCATAAATTTGTATTCATGCAACCGTCTCTCTTTCGGTGTTTTAATATAAACAAAAAAATCTTTCCCTTCTTGCGTCAGGCAAAGAAAGAGACAGCACTCACTTCCAAGATATAAAAAGTGTGTATTAAGGCAAATAAAGACGGACAGCCAATCCCGACGTTTCGGCTCCGGAACGGAACCTTTCTCAAGCCGAAACGTCGGGATTGGCTGTCCGTCTTTATATGCCTTAATACACACTTTTTATATCTTGGAAGTGAGTGCTGTCTCTTTCTTTGCCTGACGCAAGAAGGGTAAGATTTTTTTGTTTATCTAATTTTATGGGACTAGCACCACCACAGTTATTTACTATTTAGAGTGCCAGCACCTTGTTTTTGTATATATATATATATATATATATATATATATATATATATATATATAATACATGGCTGGCGGGTGTAATGACGTGGGTCATCTGAAGGTAGGCTTTCATTCATCTTTTAAGCACATTCACATGTCTTAGACAGGTCTGCAAACCTGTTTTTCAATCATTATCACCTAGCATACAGTGCTTCCACTGCCAGGGCCACCAACAGGGGGGGACAGAGGGCACTGGCGTCCCGAGCCCCGGGAGTCAGGGGGGCCCAGCCATGCCCGTTAAAGTAAAAAAAAAAGTAAAAAAAAAAAATGGCGGCGAATCTTTTGCGCACATGCGCAGGGCAAGCAAGGTATCCGTCCCGCTGCCTGTGGGCCCGCCCGTTCCCCCCCCCACTTCCACCCCTTGGCTCCCAACGTGGGACGGAGAGGATGTGCCATGGGATTCCCCTGCGCGCGCGCCAATCTAACTTCCCCCGCGCGCGTTAACCAGAGCCATCTTAACATATGGGCATGCGCTGGGCAGTTGCCTGGGGCCCACACAGCATAGGGGGGTCCCATGCGCCCGGCCCATGAATGCCCACCATAGGGTTGCCAGGTTCCTGCGAGCATTAAGTGCTGAGAGGGCGGAAGCAGTGAGAGGGAGGGCCGGGACGGTGCCTGGGCAGAGCAAATAGGACTGGTGTGCTGTCCCTGATTGGAGGAGAGGACAGCCAACCAGAGGACAGCAGGGGCGGAGCCCACACCTCGGCGGGCCAGAGACATGTTCTGTGCTGCCTGTGTCCTGCAGGAGATAAGGTAGGGACAATGGTGGGGATATATTTAATATGTATTGGGGTGGTAGGAGTATATTTAATATATATATATATATATATATATATATAGGGGTGGTGGGGGTATATTTTATATATATGGGGGTGGTGGGGGTATATTTAATATGTATTGGGTTGGTGGGAGTATATTTAATATATATGGGGTGGTGGGGATATATTTTATATGTATTGGGGTGGTAGGAGTATATTTAATATATATATATATGGGGGTGGTGGGGGTATATTTAATATATATGGGGGTGGTAGGGGTATATTTTATATGTATGGGGGGTTGGGGGCATATTTTTATATGTATGGGGGTGGTGGGGGTATATTTTTATATGTATGGGGTGGTGGGGGCATATTGTTATATGCAGTGGTTGACAAATAACCCAAAAATCTACTCGCCGAACAAGAAAATCTACTCGCCACCTAGTCCCGTCCCAGCCCTGCCCCTAGCCTCGCCACCAGCCCCGCCACCAGCCCCACTTAAAAAAAAAATAGAAAAATAAATTGAATAAATTCCTTGTAAGAACAACATTCGTTTTTGACACAAGTTTATTTATTGTATTACATTATACTACAATTAGTCCTTGTTACGTACGTGTGTTTGTGTGTGTGTGTGTTTTACAAAAAAAAAAGCCAGACGTGAATGACTAGTTTATGTTGGAGGGGAGGTGTTCCCTACCTGTCTTCTGGGTTAGGGGGGATTCCGATATCTCCCGTGTGAAGCTCGAGAGTCATATCTGGAAGAAAGCAGTATAGGTTATTTTGGTGTAGGTATAGGGCAGTTAAGATATATAGGGTAAATAAGATATCCAGATCCAGAGTGTGAGAGAGTGTGGGTGACAGAGAGAGAGAAAGAGTGTGTGGGGGAGAGAGAGAGAGTGTGGGGGAGAGAGAGAGAGAGTGTGGAGGAGAGAGAGGGAGAGACAGTGTGGGGGAGAGAGAGAGAGTGTGGGGGAGAGAGAGTGTGGGGGAGAGAGAGAGTGTGGGAGAGAGAGAGAGTGTGGGAGAGAGAGAGTGTGGAAGAGAGAGAGAGTGTGGGAGAGAGAGAGAGAGAGAGAGTGTGTGAGAGAGAGAGTGTGGGGGAGAGAGAGAGAAAGAGAGAGTGTGGGGGGGAGAGAGAGAGTGTGGGGGAGAGAGAGAGAGTGTGGAGGAGAGAGAGAGTGTGGAGGAGAGAGAGAGACAGTGTGGGGGAGAGAGAGAGAGTGTGGGGGAGAGAGAGAGAGTGTGGGGGAGAGAGAGAGAGTTTGGGGGAGAGAGAGAGTGTGTGGGTGAGAGAGAGGGAGAGTGTGGGGGAGAGAGAGTGTGGGGGAGAGAGAGAGTGTGAGGGAGAGAGAGAGAGTGTGGGAGACAGAGCAGAGACAGACAGAGAGAGGGGCAGAGACAGACAGAGAGAGGGGCAGAGACAGACAGAGAGAGGGGCAGAGGGTGACTGGGTGGGTGACTGACTGACTGGGTGGGTGACTGACTGACTGGGTGGGTGACTGACTGACTGGGTGGGTGACTGACTGGGGGACTGGGTGACTGACTGGGTGACTGGGTGACTGACTGGGGGACTGGGTGACTGACTGGGTGACTGACTGGGTGACTGACTGGGTGACTGACTGGGTGACTGACTGACTGGGTGGGTGACTGACTGACTGTGGGTGACTGGACACTTGGGTGGGTGGGTGACTTGACACGTGGGTGGGTGACTGGACACGTGGGTGGGTGGGTGGGTGACTGGACACATGGGTGGGTGCTGGGTGGGTGTATTCACACAGACAAACACACACAGACACACACATGGGATGTCGCACATGAGGTACTGAGGGTTTGATCTCCTTGGGGGCCCGTTGTAATTACCTGCCCGGGGATCTCCTCTCTGCCCGTCCTCCTCGGCAGAACTTCCACCTGCCTGTGTGACGCGAGTGTCACGCGAGTGAAGCCCCCAGCGAGGCGGACGCCGCCGCAGGCCGCCACCACCGCAGGCCCCCCTGATCCCCCGAGGCGGACGCCGCCGCAGGCCGCCACCACCGCAGACCTCCCTAGGCGGACGCCGCAGCAGGCTGCCACCCCTGCAGGCCCCCCCCCAAGGCGGACGCCACCGCAAGCCACCACCACCACAGGCCCCCCCGAGGCGGACGCCGCCACAGGCCGCCACCACCACACACACACACACACACACTCCCATACACTCTCCCACACACACACTCTCCCATACACAAACACACATACTCTCCCATACACACACGGGGGGGAGGAAGAGAGGAAATGCCGCGACCAGCACCACCACCATGCTCCCCCCCCCCGTGCCCATCTCCCAACCCACGCGGGCAGCCACGGAAACCTGGGGGGAAGCGGGGACCACTGGGGAACACCCCCGCTATCATCTCCCGCCCCACAAACCAGTTCACAAGTGTGTGTGTGTGGGGGGGGGGGTTCACAAGGTAGCGGGATGCAATGGAGTAGTAACCTCTTAGAGCAGCAGAAATGAAGAGGATGCGCCTGCGTGGCCTGAGCCTGGATGGAAAAAAAAAAATTTGGCAGCCCGCCAAATCCTGTCAGCCAATCAGGCTGCCGGATTTTTAAAAAAAAATTCAGCGTGAGCAGGGAAATTTTCAAAGAACCGTGTGCGCTGCTTGGGCGGTCATGACTAGCTTGCCACGAGGTCAAATCCACTTGCCTGGGGCGTGCGGGGGAATAGGTTTGTTGAACACTGTGTATATATATATATATATATATATATATATATATATACACGCCAGGTTATGTCTATGTTCCACACAATGTTACACAAAAATAGAGGGGTCCGTACCCTTCCGAATAACACTTTTGTGTTCTATAAATCTTATCACGTGACCGGCACATTTAAATGCATAGGAGATACCGGCACCCCTTTCCGGGGCTGTAACTCAGGAAGCAGTGGGTCCCCGAGGCTGAAATATTAATGGGGTTCAGCTCGGGAGACCCCATGCTACAATACTGTGTAATTAAAATGAACATTAAAACTTGCACGATCGCCTGTACGAGCCGTGCAGGGAGATGCAGCTCTCTCTCTCTGCTGCTCTTCCAGGCTGCAGTTTAAGCAAACGCAAGTCGTGCGATAAGTCTTGGAAAAAAAACAGAAAATAACAAAATAGTGCAATGTTGCATTTTTTCACCGAACTATAAAAACTTGTCATTTTTCTTAGAGAACAGCGTTTTGACACACATTTTTTATAGTGGGCTAAGAAAATGCAAACACGCTCTGCAATGCCCTGAACTTATCAAAGTTTAGTGAATAGTCACCATTGTTTCCCTGTGTTGGTTTATTAGTTGTGCGTTGTACTATATTTGTGCATTGTTTTCGTTTGCTTCATATATGTCTGCGAAGTTGAGCGTTTATCTGATGTATCATCGGCTACGGTATTTCCCCTTCCTATTTTCCTTGTTCCACCTTCACATTGGATTCAGGTGATGAGGGATCAGATGAGGCCAACCTCAACCTGGGGGATGGCTTTAAATTACATGCAGGGCGCCTATATCATTACGCTATGATAACGTGCCACGTCAGCTGATTCTTGTTCCGTTCCTGTGTTCAGGCCATGTGAATCCATTACATTTTCAATTTTACCATACTGCCTCCAGCCCTATCATGGCAGTGCTTCATCTTATCTGATTTCCTCTCTGTAATCAAATATACATAATGCAACACTTTTTTTGGCACACGTTAAAAACATTTTACGCCTGCAGTAAAATGTATTACTCATAATAACCTGTAGCACTGGTTTTGTAAATTAACGTGGCATTACGTTTATTTGCGTCACCAACACATATCATAATCAGAAAGGTTATCAATTGTACTTTCAAATGTTCAGTTTAATAGGGCTTTATTCTACAAAGTGCGATAGTGCTGACACGTTGTTACCACACTTGATAGAACAAGGAGCCAAACTCAGTTTAAACAGAGTTAATATCACAGCTGTGCAAAAAAACTATTACGTTTGTTATGGCATAAATAAGACTGAGGTTATTAACTTTTCAATAGTCAAAAAATACACACAGATTTTAAAACAGAGTATATAAGCCTCTATTGAATGTACAGAAGCTGGCAGTGCTGTTGTGAAGGAGAGAGAACACACCAAGGCCACATGGAGATGGAGGTTTGTTGAGAGTTTTGTGCGATTTATGAATTGTATTGTATGTCTTTATTTATATAGTGCCAAAAGTGTACACACCGCTACACAAAGAATACAGTACGGGGAATTGTAATAATACAATAAGCGCAAGAAAATCAGACAATAGGAAAGGAAATCCCTGCCACGAAGAGTTTACAATCTAAGTGTTATGTTGGGAGACTATACGCGAGGCCCTACACCAGAATAATCCCTGCTTGGTGAAACATGCCCCTATCGAAACTGTCGCAATCCTCATGAGAGAAAGGGACAAATTCCAGATAGAGCAAGGCCTCCTCTATCGTGTCGTCTCCTACCACAATCATCCTGACCGACGACGATTGGTTCTGCCCTGAAGCATGCAGTACCATGTACTACGATCATTGCATGACGATCACGGACACCTGGGGGTGGATAAGACCTTCGGGTTAATAAGAGACCGATTCTTCTGGCCCAAAATGCGAGAGTCTGTAGAACGGCATTGTCGGAAATGTCTGTGATGTAGCCAGAGGAAGACACTGCCCACTTGTGCAGCCCCAATGGGCCATCTAAAACGCTCAGGTCCAATGGAGCTTTTGTGCATGGACTTCTTGTGCATCGAACCGGATTCAAGAGGTATCGGGAACGTGGTAGTAGTGACTGACCACTATACGCGGTACGCTCACGCCTTCTCTACCAAAGATCAGAAGGCAATAACAAGTGACTAAAGTGCTGTTGGAGAAATACTTAATCCACTATGGTCTCCCAAATCGAATGCACTCTGACCAAGGTAGAAACTTCGAGAGCAAGCTCATCAAGTAGCTGCTTAAATTGCTCAACATACAGAAGTCCAGAACCATTCTGTATCATCCAGAGGGAGACGCTCTGCTAGAGAGGTTCAATCAAACACTGCTCGACATGCTAGGCACCCTAAAGAGCTCACAAAATACTGTATGGAGCAGACACGTGGAAGCAATGGTGCATGCACATAATTGCACACAACATGAATCCACAGGGTACACTCCGTACTTTGTGATGTTCGGGCGATGGGCACGGCTGCCTGTGGACATCCGTCTTCAGATATCTACCGATGGGGTACCGAATACTGCGCACTAGAAGTACGTCCAGCAACTCAAAGACAGCCTACAATGTGCGTATCAATTAGCGGAATAGGCCTCAGCCCAGCTGAACGCTAATTTGCAAACGTTAATGCGTCCCTGGTTTGATATTAGATCCGCTGCTTCATCCCCCCCCCCTATTCCCATGAGCTGACTCTCACCCATCCATCACGGTTCGGGTCACACATGTGCCTCCATTTCTCGGCTTTAAAAAGCCGAGGGGGGGGGAGTGGGGACTGCTAATGTATTTGCCCATAGGTTACTTCCTTGGTAGCTCCTGAGCTTGTTTGTGTGTGTGTTTTGTGCAGGCCCTTTCTGATTTTTGATCCTATTTTATTTTAATTCCTAAACATATATATAAGAATATAGTTTCTAAAAATACTATTATAGAAAAGGGCCAATATCTATGTGCTCATTGAGGCCAAAGGGTGTTTCAGTATGTAAATCGTATATCCATTGCTCTTTTTGTAACAATTATTTATTATGATCTCCACCTTACACACTCGATGCAACTTGTTCTAAGCTCATGAATGTGAACGGAGTCAGATCACAATCGTTGTGCAGCAAGAAATGTCTGGGTAAATGATATAGGTCTTTATTCAACTGTACGTGTTTATTGGCGTTTTTAATATTGTGTGTTCTTTTATCCTAATACTTTTATCCTAATCCTAATACTGAATTTCGTTTTCCCTATATATTCCAATCCACATGCACAACTAATTTTGTACACCATGAATTTAGACTTAATATAACAATTAGAGAACACAATGTCCTGGGCGCAAATTGAGGTATAACTACCACTCCCGAACAGGTGTCGTGTAACAGTCCAGGTAAAGAGTCTTTATAGTTCTTCAATCTCCTCCAGATACAGCTAAGCTGTACATGAAGAGAAAAAGACCATGGCGCAGAACTTACTTAGAATACTACAAAATCCCATGACATTGCCTATTTACAGCGAAATAAAAGATAAAGTGCTTCAATTGGTATCTTTGATCTTGATCAGATCATGTCCCAAAAAGGTTTACAAGTCATTTGGATAGACTTGTTGTATTGTCTCTTGGCTGCCATTCCATTTTTTCACCAATGTGATATTTGGGGATTTAGTAACATATACATAAGCATTGTCTGTGTTTGTAATTAGTCACATTGTTATGTACTGTGCATTTTTTATTGGGTATCATTCATGCGACTATAGTTAATCACCAGCATCAATTTTATTAAGCATTGTTGTTGTCTGTAGTAATTTAGGTTTAAGGGCACTTTTTATAATTCACTAAGTTTCCGCTTTTTTGCTGTTCACTGTGTGTCACTTATTAGGGTATCACTCAATGTGAGCAGTGTTAGCATTCACGTACATCCAATATCGTTGTTGTTTTTGTAGCATTTTAGGCACTTTTTGGTTTAGATCACAGTGCACTATTATTGTCACAATAAGTTCTTGCTGTATTGGTAGTTACCAATCCAGTATTTTTATAGTTAATAGTGCTTTGTTGTATATATTCACCACATTGTCAATTGAAGTTAGACTTACAGTTAATACATTTGTTAACTTTGTTGACCTTAAAGTTTTTTGCAGGTCTGCCACCTGTTGCTCTAACATGCTCAGCTTCTTTGCCCATTTTTGCTTTAAGTCTTTGTTTCATATCCGCATTACGTTTTTTACAGTGCGACATACAATACCCACACTTTCACTGCATCTGCTATTGCCTTCCACTTGGCATTTTTTACAGATATGCCTGTTTTTGAGGCAAATTTGCCAATAATTACATCATAACAGGAAACATTTTTGTTTAGAAGTACTACATTCTCTTCCTCTGAATACTTTAGGTTTCTCAAGCTCTGCCTCTCAGCTACATACTGTAGGTTGCATGCTCAGTAGTAGGAGACTTGACATTAGCCTCCTGTGGGTCTTGGTGGCTGCTCCTCCCATGCCCTTCTGCCCTGTCCCGCTCAGCTCTCCCCTCCTACCCACTCCTCTTACCCTGAGGTGTTCCTGCCCTGGCCACTGCACCCTCCCTTCTAACCTGCTTCCCACCAGTCCTCCTGTCCTCACTCCTGTGCTCACCAGCACTCCTCACTCTCCTCCTGTTCCCACTCCTGTGCTCATCAGCACTTCTCCCACTCTCTCCACTCATGTGCTAATCAGCACTCCTCATACTACTCCTTTCTAAGGTGACCAGATTTCCCGGTATAGCCGGGACAGTCCCGTTTTTTTAAGGTCTGACCCGGCTGCCCCACATTTTTTTCTGACAGTCCCGGTTTTGACCATCAGAGTGGGGGGGGGGGGAGGGAATGGGGGAGGCAGCAGAAAGCAGAGGATGCAGGCCGGGAGAGTGGAGGCCGGGTCTGAGCTGCAGAGGGTGGGGGTGGGGTTAGCTTCAGCAGAGCCTCAGTACCGGTGTCTGCTGCCAGGGCTGAAAAAAGCTTCCCCCCACCCATGTTCCAGTGACTGGTAGGGTCCAGAATGAGGGGGGGGGGGTGAGACACACACACAGCATGGGGAGAGAGACATACACACACACAGCATGGGGAGAGAGAGACACACACACAGCATAGGGAGAGAGAGACACACACTGAATGGGTAGAGAGAGAGAGACACTGAATGGGGAGAGAGAGACACAGCATGGGGAGAGATACACACACACAGCATGGGGAGAGAGACACACAGCATGGGGAGAGAGACACACACAGCATGGGGAGAGAGAGACACACAGCACGGGGAGAGAGAGACACACACAGCATGGGGAGGGAGAGAGACACAGCATGAGGAGAGAGACATAGCATGGGGAGAGAAAGAGAGAGAGAATGGGGAGAGAGAGAGACTGCATGGGGAGAGAGAGAGACAGCATGGGGGAGAGAGAGAGACAGCATGGGGGAGAGAGAGAGACAGCATGGGGGAGAGAGAGAGACAGCATGGGGGAGAGAGAGAGAGAACGTGTCAGTGGGAGAGAGAGAGTCAATGGGAGAGAGTCAGTGGGAGAGAGAGAAAGTCAGTGGGAGAGAGCGCGTATCAGTGGAAGAGAGAGTCTCAGTGGGGGAGAGAAAGCGTCAATGTGTGTGTGTGCACGCAAGGGGGAGAGAGACAGGGGCGATGGGAGGGGTGGGGGAGACATGGGAGGGGGGAGGACAGATGCGAGGGGAAGGAGAAAGACAGGGGGGAGAGAGACAGGGCGACAGGAGGGGGAGAGAGACGGGGGAGAGATGGGACTGACGGGACTGACAGGACTGACGGGAGAGAGACAGGGAGGACAGGAGGGGGGTGGGAGAGAGACGGGGGCGACGGGAGGTGGGTGAGAGAGAGAGAGAGGGGATGGGAGAGAGGGGGGTGGGGCGACAGGAGGGGGGCGAGAGTTGGGGTTTCACAGAATTTCAAAATCAAATTCTGAGGTTCCCCAACCAAAATAAGGCATTATTTTGTAACCCATACAGTACAACAACGTGTATGGCAACTGCACACTGAAGACCTATATCACCATGATTTCCAAACTCCACCACAACTGCTGCATCATTTTTCCTGGCACCTACTCCAAAAGGATACAATGCAAACACTACTAATAATTATATGCATCTACATACCCAAACGAGTCTGGCATTATTTTAAATAACCTAATAATAATAACATACAAGCTCACACATTATCCACCACTGCCTATACTTACATATAGTTCATTTGCAACACTAACAACACACGACTGCAGCATTCACAAACACCACAAAACAAACCAATTGCTACATTAATATCACAAACTTACAACTCACTCATCAACCACTCTACCACTGCTGTTGCCATTTGATTTCATAAACATTGTAACTTATACTATCAAAAGCCACAACTGTATTACACTTTAATCTGTCTTTTACTGTATAGTGTACATTCACTAGCCTTTACAAACACAGAGAAGTTTCACTTCCAACGTGCGTGCTTAGCACACACACACCCTATTTTTTGTATCCATATTGGAGTGCACATGTGGCCTCCAATATGCAGGATGTACCTCCCGACCATTGAGGGTCAGAATTTTAGAACATCTTGAGAACATTAGAGAAGGGGGTTTAACACCCTCTGTTTCAAAACATTTCTACAGTATTTTCACCACCAGTCTGCCCCCAAATACTTAATCTACAAAGGCATCGAACAAGTACCTGTAGATTGGAGAGGTTGAAATAGAAGGTTCTAGTTAGCCAGAAGAGAAACTTTCTGGATCCACAAATTACAAACATTGGTCCCCAAAGGACTTAATGTTGATATAGATATTGGTGCATTCTTAACATAACAATTTAATTTCACCATAATTTGATGATATGTATTTATTTTGGTCTCTCTCTCCCTTTTCTTCCTCATCCTTCGTGATTTAGGCATTTCATCATTTTTTATAGTTTTTATTGTTATTTTATATTTATCTTATATTTTTAATAAATTTAGTGTATTATATATTGAGATATATTGTATTTGATATCACATCATATTTATGTACAGTTAGGACTAGGAGTCTATCTAATTTATTATCACAAATCTATTGATGTTCCAGTTAGGACAAAATTCTCTCTGTGTGTGTGTGTGTGTGTGTGTATATATGTATATATGTATATATATATGTGTGTGTATATATATATATATATATATATATATATATATATATATATATATATATATATATAGCAGAAAATAGCCGTGTTAGTCCAGTTGCGATAGTGCAGAATAAATGCGTTCTTCAGTATTAGGTGATACCTTTTTTTTTGGACTAACAATTTATGTCATAGGACAAGCTTTCGAGAGTTCTCCTCTCGAAAAGGAGAACTCTCGAAAGCTTGTCCTATGACATAAATTGTTAGTCCAATAAAAAAGGTATCACCTAATACTGAAGAACTCATTTATTCTGCACTATATATATATATATATATATATATATATATATATATACACGAAGAAAAAGGAGATAACCTCGCATCCACTCCAACAAAATAATGGTCACCATAAGCCAGTATATAATGGAACAATTTCCATAGCAGGCTGTGCTCACGGGTCAATAGTAGTAATGTGGCAAGAAAAAAGAAACCCGCTTAAGAGCACTCAGTTATACCGTATAGAAAATAACAATTTATTGATTGACACAAAGAGAAATCGATAACAGTACAAAAATATAAAAAAAAATAGGCTAGGACCCCTGACACGAATATTACCCAAAAGAAACACTGTTGCATGAAATAGGGATAAACTATCGATATAAACCCTAATGCCTAGTATAGACAAAAATAGTGAGAATAACTTAGATCTGCAAAAAACTCTTAGACAGGCTATTTCAAATACCAAGTAAATGAGACATGCATCTGGTGGAATAAGTCCCTAAGGGCATAGAGTGATTAGCCAGTATAAACAATACTTCCTCATCAAGCATAAATTCCGCCTCTTAAAAGCAGATGTATAATCCAAACCCACAGCAATTGAATCTCTGTGGGGAATTGGTTGCTGTGCTCTGAGGGTCACTCTGTACAAAGAATTAAATAACACACATGTAACATGGAAAAGTACGTGCTCTCAAAAAGAGTGCAGAGTGAATAACCTGTGTATTGCACACATGAATATTAAAAGCGTTCAAAGTCCAGAAAGATAATCACAGCAATGTTAGGTAGCATAGTTACGTGACTGCATAATCCAGGGGTCCTGCCTAGCACCCCCACGCATTTCGTCAGAGGACTTAAACTTGGAGTGGTGAGGAAGCTAGGACAAAACACTATTTAAAAAAGGTTGATTTTCGTGCCAAATGAGGGAATAAGCAGCTGTGTATAATCTTTACTATGATTAGTAGTGCGTACTTCCGCGTGTCAAGGTGAGACGCATGGTGTCTACACCCAGTTCCTGTATGATGTCACCATGCATAACGCGCATGCGCATTATAACTGCGACTCAAAAGTTAATGCTGCACAAGGTGGTAGCGCATACTTGCTCTGTGCAGGCTTAACGCGTATTGCGCATGCGCAACGTTAACAAAAAGGACATGTGCAAAGCAGCCAAGATAGGTGGAAGGTATGAGTGAATACCATGGCAGCCTGCATAACGCCATGTCACATAGTGCGCATGCGCCAAACAGCGCGATGCAGAACTTCCCAATCCACTAAGCTAATTAGCTAGTATCCATTGAGAGGCATTACTGCGCACTATTAGAGGCAACAGTAAGGAGTCCTTCAATGAATATATAGTAAACTTGCATGTCTGCATCAAACATCATAAATCATCGCACTTAGAGAGATTTGCTCACACAAATGAATAATACTAAATGTGAAGGAATAGTAAATGATATATAGCAATGAGCTTGGTCCAGATGAATGTCCAGGAGCATGACACTACTTTAAGTCTGTTGTAGTGTATCATATCATGTCTTGATCTTAGCGAGGATCCTGGTCATGATGTTGATCTGTAACCCATAAGTTTCAGATTGATGGTTTGAGAAAGGCGCCGACCACTTCACACTCGTGCCGACCTGGCCAAGAGCTGAGCATCCAAGAATCGTCTCTGTATCCCCTCTATGTTGCCATGCAAGTGATATACTCGAACTATTGAAAACACATTAAAAATATGCAATAAATCTTCTTATCAAAACAATAAAGTCATTTATACATAAATATATAGTGCATCAATTATGTTAATAAAGTCCAAATAATATTGCCTAAGGATACTAACGTGAGAAGTTCTATAAAAACATGGCAAAGCCTATGTAGTCGTTCAAGCCTTTTGGGATCATAGAATCTATTTGCGTAATCCATCTATATTCGGGGATGCCACTATGTATCGAGTGGCATTCATAAATTGTAATCACCATCTCTGTGAATGATTACCAATGTAAACTGGTTTGATTGATCAATTAGAACGGTATGGTATATATACCATCATAGATATGTATCAAATTAGATTCCTGAAGAAGCGAACAGCGAAAAACGTAGCATGCATCCTCTTTTCTATTATTCTACTGCGCATGTACGTTCCCTGAAGTCCTGTATACTGGAGGAGTCGCGTCATAGCAACCAGTGCTTCCACCCGGAGTAGAGACATCACTTCCGGTACAACGCGGAAGAAGCAGGTGCCCCATCCACAGAGACACCAGGGAGAGTAAAGACCCCGTACATTGCACCTATCACACATGTGAATGTGACTTTATCCCTTACCTCCTGCTGTATATAATACATCTTTTTTGCATACTATGCCATGAGAGTTTCCTTTGCTTTTGCATGAATTGAATCGGAAGTTTGTTGCTCCATCCACACACGAACCTACTGAGTTCCAGCCACCCCGTGCTCCAATCAGAGAGAGATTGAGTCTCTGACATGCCTCATATTATATGATAATCTGTGAGTGTACTGACACAAAGTATACATAGATCCAGACTCATATGTATTGGTCACACTCTTGTTTTTTTTTTACTTTTTACATGCTCCGGCTGTGAATACCATGCGCTTCCCTCACCTGGAAAAACGACAAGTACGGCAGAGACCTAGGGACGGTCTCAAGAGGTTTTTTTTTTAGCTGCTTTTCAATTATAATCACAAATTTTCACAATACACGAATTGGTGGAGGTTATATAATATATCATTTTTTCCGTGTGTATGTATATATATATATGTGTGTGTGTGTATATGTATATGTATATATTTATTTATAAAATATTTTACCAGGAAGTAATACATTGAGAGTTACCTCTCGTTTTCAGTATGTCCTGGGAACAGAGTTAAGACAAATAATACATATATACACACACATTCCCAGCTATCTCAAACTCCCACACCCACCACATCATGAATATATATATTTATGTCAGCAAGAGAGCTACTGAGCGTGGCAATTGTATACAGTATAACAAGAGAAAGGGGGTGCCCAATTCTACATCCCATTGACAAAACATATATGGTAAAAAGTATAAAGTAAAATACTTCAATAATAATAATAATAATAATAATAAATACTTGGTTATTTAGTTAACCCTTTGGCCAAAGCGTCATAAGCCTGCATACCAACGTCAAGGTATAACCAAATGAATGCAGGTCCTACACTACACTGTGAACCCTTCCTTTTACCTCTGTATGAGGGGAAAGAACCATTATAGGTCCTGTTCCTGTAGCAAAATGAAAAGACCTGTGTATTTGTGTCACATTGGATGTAGCATTGGGCTTTCGATATATATAAGAAACCCCAAAACCCACCACATAATATATATATATTATGTGGTGGGTCTTGTGGTTTCTTTAGCTTGCTGGGATTTTGTGTTTTTATTAACTTCTCAGGGTCTGATAGGGTTGCCCTTACCGCAGCCTGACTGTGACAACTGTCCTCACTGGGTTGCTAATTCTACAGTCTGTATTCATATAGGATCCGCCCATCCATTAGGTTCTCACCACATCATAGCCTCCCAGCAAGCGGTCCCCACAATATCCTTTATATTGGCCCTCAAATTATGTACCTCCCCAGCGTAGGAGTGAGAGCTATCAGAGGATGAAATCCAGAAAACTATTGTTTGCTACGAGTTCTGTCCAGATGCAACGTACGTAAATAAAGCACCTTTTATTTTTATAAAAGTTCCTGGTGCCCTATTTTCCTATTTGCTTATTCACGCCCAGTCTGCACCTACCCAGCACCCTGCAAAGGGCTGAGATACTGAGCCCTGCCATTGTATATAACCAACTTGATGTGACCTCCTTTAGAGTCAGTTAAGGAGGGTTACATAAGGATTGCAGCACAGATAGTGCCGGACCATAATAAGCAAAGCTGGTCTTCTAATTTCAGAATGATTGCAAATGCAATATAACCTTATATAGAGGGAGATATGCACAGAATGTGGAATAGACACAAAGTAATTGTTGAAACAATCTCACCAGAGATATTAAGTAAGTTGCAGGCTGATGCTTTAGTAAAGAGACTCAATGTTTTGGGCTGTTAAAGTGCCCTTTGTCAAGACCCTGGGATCTGAACACATCTCTGTGTGTGTCAGCGTGCATCTGTGTCAGCACGCGTGTGTACGTGTCAGCGTGCGTCTGTGTGTCACCACACATGTGTACGTGTCAGTGGGCATCTGTGTGTCAGCACGCGTGTGTACGTGTCAGTGGGCATCTGTGTGTCTGCATGCATGTGTACGTGTCAGCATGCATCTGTTTCAGCACGCTTGTGTACGTGGCAGTGGGCATATGTGTCAGCGTGCATCTGTATATCAGCCATCTGTGCGTCAGCACGTGTGTGTACGTGTCAGTGGGCATCTGTGTCAGCACGCTTGTGTACGTGTCAGTGGGCATCTGTGTCAGCACGCGTGTGTACGTGTCAGTGGGCAGCTGTTTCAGCATGCTTGTGTACGTGGCAGTGGGCATATGTGTCAGCACGCTTGTGTACGTGTCAGTGGGCATCTGTGTCAGCATGCTTGTGTACGTGGCAGTGGGCATATGTGTCAGCGTGCATCTGTATGTCAGCCATCTGTGTATCAGCACGCTTGTGTACGTGTCAGTGGGCATCTGTGTCAGCACGCTTGTGTACGTGTCAGTGGGCATCTGTGTCAGCACGCTTGTGTACGTGTCAGTGGGCATCTGTGTCAGCACGCTTGTGTATGTGTCAGTGGGCATCTGTGTCAGCACGCTTGTGTACGTGTCAGTGGGCATCTGTGTCAGCATGCTTGTGTACGTGGCAGTGGGCATATGTGTCAGCGTGCATCTGTATGTCAGCCATCTGTGTATCAGCACGTGTGTGTACGTGTCAGTGGGCATCTGTGTCAGCACGCTTGTGTACGTGTCAGTGGGCATCTGTGTCAGCACGCTTGTGTACGTGTCAGTGGGCATCTGTGTCAGCATGCTTGTGTACGTGGCAGTGGGCATATGTGTCAGCGTGCATCTGTATGTCAGCCATCTGTGTATCAGCACGTCTGTGTACGTGTCAGTGTGCATCTGTGTCAGCACGCTTGTGTACGTGTCAGTGGGCATCTGTGTCAGCACGCTTGTGTACGTGTCAGTGGGCATCTGTGTCAGCATGCTTGTGTACGTGGCAGTGGGCATATGTGTCAGCGTGCATCTGTATGTCAGCCATCTGTGTATCAGCACGTGTGTGTACGTGTCAGTGGGCATCTGTGTCAGCACGCTTGTGTACGTGTCAGTGGGCATCTGTGTCAGCACGCTTGTGTACGTGTCAGTGGGCATCTGTGTCAGCATGCTTGTGTACGTGGCAGTGGGCATATGTGTCAGCGTGCATCTGTATGTCAGCCATCTGTGTATCAGCACGTCTGTGTACGTGTCAGTGTGCATCTGTGTCAGCACGCTTGTGTACGTGTCAGTGGGCATCTGTGTCAGCACGCTTGTGTACGTGTCAGTGGGCATCTGTGTCAGCGGGCATCTGTGTCAGCATGCTTGTGTACGTGGCAGTGGGCATATGTGTCAGCGTGCTTCTGTATGTCAGCCATCTGTGTATCAGCACGTCTGTGTACGTGTCCGTGTGCATCTGTGTATCAGCACGTCTGTGTACGTGTCAGTGGGCATATGTGTCAGCACGTCTGTGTACGTGTCAGTGGGCATCTGTGTGTCAGCACGCGTGTGTACGTGTCAGTGGGCATCTGTGTGTCAGCGTGCATCTGAATGTTCATCAGCTTGCGTTAGAGTGCGCGCCAGCATGCGTCTGTGTAAGTGTACATGTCAATGTCTGCATTAGTGTCAGTGTGTCAGTGTGCGAGTCAGCGTGCGTTTGTGCTTCATCGTGCATGTGTGTTAGTGTGCACATCTGTGTGCATCAGCATGCCAGCATGCGTTTGTGTACGTATCAGCGTGCATGTGTGCGTGTCTGTGTGCATCAGCATGCCAGCATGCGTTTGTGTACGTGTCAGCGTGCATGTGTGCGTGTCTGTGTGCATCAGCATGCCAGCATGCGTTTGTGTACGTGTCAGCGTGCATGTGTGCGTGTCTGTGTGCATCAGCATGCCAGCATGCGTTTGTGTACGTGTCAGCGTGCATGTGTGCGTGTCTGTGTGCACACCGGCATGCATGTCATTGTGCGTCACTGAATTTGTTTAATGGGATAACAGAGAATCAGGTGCTGGAACTAGGACTCAGCCGCTTTCACCATTAACCTGTTTGCAGTCGTGGAGAACCATCATCACATTGCTCTGCGTGTTATTACATTGCTCTGCGTGTTATTACATTGCTCTGCGTGTTATTACATTGCTCTGCGTGTTATTACATTGCTCTGCGTGTTATTACATTGCTCTACGTGTTATTATATTGCTCTGCAAGGTGTGCTGGTCCCTGAGGAAGCAAACGGCGTAAGATTTGTGCATACAAAATGTGTGCCATGTCCGACTCCTCTGATCTGGATAAAACTTTTTAAATACTCGACATAGGTCCTTAAAGCAATCACAATACATTTACAGCACCCAATATTTAAGTGCTCATAAAACTATATTTTTATGATTTAAGGTCAATACAAATTTGACTTGCAAAATACTTGAAGGAAATAAAGTAAATAAGCCACACATTTCCATGAGCATAAGCCATATGTCCTCAGACGCAGAACACTGAATTTATTGTTCCAATGTTATTCATGACACTTCACACAAAGGTTAATGGTTGTCGTGGAACACCATTATCACATTGCTCTGCGTGTTATTATATTGCTCTGCGTGTTATTATATTGCTCTGCAAGGTGTGCTGGTCCCAGATGCAGCAGACGGCGTAAGATTTGTGCATACAAAATGTGTGCCGTGTCCGACTCCTCTAATCTGTATAAAACTTTTTAAATACTCAACATGGGTCCTTAAAGCGATCACAATACATTTACAGCACAAAATATTTAAGTGATCATAAAACTATATTTTTATGATTTAGGGTCAATAAAAATTTGACTTGCAAAATAAATGAAGGAAAAAAAAAAGTAAATACGCCACATTTTTATGAGCATAAGCCATATGTCCTCAGACGCAGAACACTGAATTTATTGTTCCAATGTTATCCATGACACTTTTGCCTATTTTGATGAGCCTGCCACACACTGCTTTGCCGTACAGTGCAAACCTCTATGAGAAGTTATTACGTTGCTGGCTGCTGAATTGACCAAGTATCAAGGAAAAAGTAATATAATTCTGAAGCAAAAACAAAAGTGCAGTAGTAGATTACCCTGCTGTACTGTGCATTATGATTTGCAAATAAAAATACCCCTTGTGAGCACATTCACATGCCTCAGACAGGTCTACCTATCGCCATAATCTCTCATCATATAATGCTTCCACTGTAGCTAGGGATTCTGGGTAATGACATGCAAATGAGAACACAGTCACCTATTATGTTTGGAACGTGTTAAACAAATCTTTCAATCAAATCTCCAATGCAACTACAACACACATCAATGCAAAATGCTCAAAGAACTAGATTGGTCATCACTAGAGTCTAGGCGCAAAGTTCACCTTTCCTGTATTGCCTTTTAATTCTTTATGGGCAGGCTACCCATCTATCTGAACAAGCTCCTCACCCCTACCACATGCAGCACTTATCACCTGAGATCTGACTCCAAAAGACTGTTCATGATCCCAAGGCTCAACAAAGTATCCGGCCGTTCCTCCTTCTCTTACCGTGCACCCCCAAAACTTGAACAACCTACCAGAGACTCTCACATCCACCACCAGTTTAAGGTCTTTCAAATCTAAGGCTGTCTCACTTTTTAATCTGGTCTGTAACTGTTTCATACGCCCATAATATATATTTTCTTTAACTGTGCATGTATGTAATGGATACCCTGTTCATTTATGTAACTGTATTTGTAACCATGTATTATTTGTCTTAACTCTGTGCCCAGGACATACTTGAAAACGAGAGGTAACTCTCAATGTATTACTTCCTGGTAAAATATTTTATAAATAAATAATTTTAGTTTATCACTGAAGGGTCCATAGAAGGTGGAGCAGCGCTGAGC
Organism: Ascaphus truei; assembly: GCF_040206685.1. Taxonomy (NCBI): domain Eukaryota; kingdom Metazoa; phylum Chordata; class Amphibia; order Anura; family Ascaphidae; genus Ascaphus; species Ascaphus truei. The sequence goes on from NC_134500.1 coordinate 24,513,812, forward strand.
CGCGCGGATGCTGATGCTCACCTGATAAAGCATGAGCGATTTCATGCACATGCAGGCGAGCCAGCGTCCGCGATCGGGAGGCGGGGCAGTGACGTCGCTGGGCCAATAGCCAGCGACACACCGACGTCAAGGCGCCATGACGTTGATGCTGCTTCACGTTGATTGGATGTTTTCAGCCGACAGCACGCTGAAAAACAGCTTTGGCTGTTGGCTGAAAAATCCAACTCCTGAGCACGCCTGCGGGCGCTCTCGCGTGAGCCCCCTCTCAAGACATCCTCATTGAGGATGCCGGGGCCCAGCGCTGCTTGTCCTTCTATGGACGCAATTGTATTGGATTGTAATTGTCAAGAGTTTCCCTTAGGAAGCTTGGCATGTGAGTTTTGCCGGGTGGTAAAGTATGACAACTTTACTCTGTGTTATATGTAGCACATAGTACTTCAGTTATGACGAAAAGGGAATACAAGCCCCTTTCATTATCTTCAACACAGAGGCCAGTGGACAAATTAATATTAATAAACCCTCTGTGCCGGAAAGTCCATGCCTCAGTACCATGGACATGTTTCAGGGTCATGCGATGGCTTGTGCAGCAATTTCATGGCTCCACCTCATTAACAGATGTCAACAACATGAATAAATCCTCATTGAAAAGTCGTTGATACAAGCAGCCCATGTGATGCTCCCTGTACTTCATGAAGATACTGAAGCAGATAAGAATCCAAATTCACAAGGCTGCTTTACCATGTTGGACTTTAAGATCCCTAAATTGGCCTACGAAATACTTAGATCCCAAAATATAAAACAACTCAGCCAGGCTGTTTGGAGCAAAATCAGTTCAATTCACAGGGCTAGGCAAGCGAGAAACTTGTCATGCTTGTATAAAGACTGTAGCTAGACACTTGTCCATTTAGCTACCATGTAGGGTGGTGCTGTGTCAGGAATACAGTCGGGACCTTTTGCATTGTACTAAATGGAAAAAAGCATGTATTGCACTACTTGCATGTTTTATTGTAAACAGAAACGGTGTGTGGAATGTAGTTGTACAGGGCACTAAATAAATGGGCAGGCAGATTATTGGAGGTAAGGAAAAAGCAGAGGTATTAAACAAATTATTTGACTGTGTTTACCAAGGAAGAATCAATTTCAATAGTAGTACCACAGGAGGAAGCCACAACCTGTATATTCATTGGTTAACAGAGGAAGAAGTTCATAGGCAGCTTGAAAAAATTAAAGTAAATAAGGCACCTGGCCCCAATGGCATATATCAGAGTTCAAGGAGTTAAGTTCAGTAATAGCCAAACCATCACATTTAATATTCAAGGACTCCATTTCCACAGGCTCAGTACCACAAGATTGGCGTAAAGCAGATGTGGTGCCTATATTTAAAAAGGGAGCTAAACCACACCCGGGAAATGACAGACCTGTAAGCCAGACAGCAATAATGTGGAAGCTACGTGAAGGTTTAATACGGGATAATATTCAAGAATACCTAATGGCAAATAAAATTATTAGTAATAGTCAGCATGGATTTATGAAGGATAGATCCTGCCAAACTAACCCTATTTGTTTCCTTGAGATGGTAAGTAGGAATTTAGACCAGGGCAATGCAGTTGATATGATCTACTTAGATTTTGATGCGGTTCCACACAAGAGGTTGGTGTACAAAATAAAGCAAATTGGACTCAGTAAAAATATATGCACCTGAATGGAAAACTGGTTGAAAGATAGACAAACGAGAGTTGATATAGAACTTTTCAGGCTGGGCTAAGGTCACGAGTAGAGTGCCTCTGGGATCGGTACTGGGAGCACTGCTTCTTTTTTTTAACTTGTTTATTACCTTGAGGTTGGCATCGAGAGTAGTCTCCATCTTTGCTGATATTAATTGTGTAAGGCAGTAGAATCAAAGCAGGATGTTGGTTCTCGCCAGAAAGGGTTGGAGAGTGGAAACTTGGGCAGGTAAATGGCAGATGAGGTTAAATAAAGATAAATGTAAGGGTATGCATTTGGGAAGCAATAATAAACAGGCAACTTACAAATTAAATGGGGAAACATTGGGGGAATCCTTGATGGAGAAGGATTTAGGAGTGCTTGTAGATAGCAGGCTTAGCAATAGTGCCCAAAGTCATGCAGTAGCTGCAAAGTCAAACAAGATCTTGTCTTGCATTAAAACGGGCAATGGATGGAAGGGAAGTAAACGTAATTCTGCCCCTTTATAAAGCACTAGTAAGACCACACCTTGAATATGGAGTACAATTTTGGGCACCACTTCTTAGAAAATACATTATGGAACTAGACAGAGTGCAGAGAAGAGCTACCAAATTAATAAAGGGGATGGACAATTTAACTGAGAGGCTAGATAAATTAGATTTATTTACATTATAAAAGAGGCATCTAAGGCCGTGCCTATAGAGCCGTCGTTGGCTACGGCGACAGGGCGGGTGATGTCACCCGTTGCCACCGGCGAAAGTTATGTTTCGCCGGGCGGCGGGGTCGCGGGATTCCGGCAATTTGATTTGTTCAAAAATCAAATTTTGCCGGCTTCAGATTTTCGCGACGGCGGCATTGTATTCGTTTTCGGGTGACGTTGCGTCACCGTCACTAAGCGCGGCCTAAGACGGGATATAATAACTATATACAAATATATTTGGGGACAGTACAAGGAGCTTTAGAGAGAACTATTTATCCCAAGGACAGTACAAAGGACTCCGAGTCATCCCTTTAGGTTGGAGGAAATGCGATTTCACCAGCAACAAAGGAAAGGGTTCTTTACATTAAGGGCAGTTACAGTGTGGAATTCATTACTCATGGAGACTGATGGCAGACAATAGATTTGTTAAAAAAAAAAAGTTTGCAATCTTTTTAGAAAGGAAAGGTATACAGGGATATAACAAATAAGTAAACATGGGAAGGGTGTTGATGCCGAGAGTAATTTGATGCCAATTCGAGTCAGGAAGGAATGTATTTTTCCCCTTATGAGATATTAGATAATGTGTCACTGGGGTTTTTTTGTTTGCCTTCCTCTGGATCAATAAGTATAGATATAGGATAAAGTATCTGTTGTCTAAATTTAGCATAGGTTAAACTTGATGTATGTATGTCTGTTTTCAACCTCATCTACTATATAACTATGAAAGAGCACGCAATGGTGCTGGTCTTTTTCAAACAAGGACTAATGCTATTGCAGTACCCAAAAAATAAAAAATAAATCTTCTGAGAAATGTTTCCATGTGAGTCACCTACCTTCAACACAACACATGCAATACTGAGAAATGACTGCTTGTGTTTGTTAGCCAAATAGCACCAACATCAGATTGTAACTCATTTGGGCAGGTACTGTCTGTAAACATTCCTATGTGCTGTGTACAGTACTGTAATTTGTGAAACGCTTTGAGTCCCAGTGCGGAGAAAAGAGCTATATGAAATGGTTATTAAACTTCTGCAATAATCAGAGATTTAAATACCCATTTTTTTTTATGTAAACGTAGTGATACCCACACGTTTGGGTGAACGTTTTGTAATCTTGCAAATTCTTAAACATTTGAAGGAATCTATCTAAACCAAACTGACATATATAAATCAAGCATGAACCTATATTATAAAAATGGTCTCAAAGTGATATTTCAGAGAGATAAATATGTTAATACGTTTTACTAGTGGAGGTTCTAAGAGCTACTAGACCAATAATTATAATGATGATACTTTGACCAAGTACATATAGTACCTAAAGAGTCTCTGGATGGTAATTCTGCTTTGCTGCTCAACTGTTACTAAAAGAAGAAGAAGAAACAGATATCCTTTGTGACACACATTTATTAAATAAAAGTTTATTAAACACCATATTTCCAAAAACAAAAAGGCAACTTCACATTTGTATTTAAAAAGTTTATATAGTATTCTTTGTGTACTAGAAGGTGATTAGGGAATAAACTACCAACATCTTTGAAGCAGATGTGTGGTTGCATTAAAGTTTTAACTTCAGGCTTTATTCAGTGAAATAAATAAACAAACAGTCTTGTCTGTGATTTGCTGGGAAAGGCCACTGACCAACAGGAACCATTGGAAGTAATTTCTGGTCTTGCTCACTCTGTAGTGTTTGAGGTATCTAGGAAATAGATAGAATGATGAATATAAAAAAATTCAAATAATTTCTTTGGTAACAATTTCATATATCTTAGTTACAGGAACATCAATTACTAAACACTGCTACACATCTTATTGCAGCATTCCTCCAAGCACGATTTAAAAAAAAAAAAAAAAAAAAACACCCTTCTCCAAGGTATAATCTCATTTGATTAACTTTAATGAAAAGTATTACCTAAACTTACTGATCGATCAGCAAATATACTGCTCTGAAAGATTGAGTCATTACGTGAACCCAGTCAGCTACAATGTAACCTTATATTACCACGGGCAACAGTCTATTGTTACAGCTTCACCTCAGCCGGTCTCGTGCTGGGAACACTGCAACTTTCTTGTTGGTGATTTGTTGCCAAAACTTTCAATGCTGGGGAGGTGTGCCAGAGCATGCTGTAGCCACCAAAGGATGCTCAGGATATTCAATCTCATTTTAAAAAAGAGGTTTTTTTACTTACAGTATTATCTAATACTAAAGAACTGAATTGTATTAAAAAAAGATAAAGTTGACCAATACATACACTAAGGATGTCAAATTGCATACACGCCATGCAGAACATGTCAATGAAATTAAAAATGTAAAAAATAAATAAAACAGCTGAAGAAACCCAGCCATTTAATGTCCTGTTGAATATACAGCGGTGAGCAATGATAAGCACTGAAATCATTCTATTAAAACCGGAGGAAATAGAAATAAAAAAACACAAATATGAGCAGTCTTACTTTTTCCATCACAAGCTACAATTTTTACTTTATCCACCTTCACCAACTCAGTAACTTCTCTGAACTCTACGTCATTCAGCACAAAGGTCCAGACGTTATCACAAAACCTGTAAGTATTCAATGACCCCTGGAAAAGACAAGAATGTGTCACGAAAGAAGGCAAACCTTTCATTTTTTTCGTTTAGTATACAACAGATTAGACATTGAGACTTCAAGATTTATTATCACAATGCTTTAATAAGTGAAATACATTGATGAATCCCGAGAAATATTTCAGATTTTCATTTGGGGTTAAAAAAAACCTGGGAGTTAAAATTGTTAAGTGACCTTCTATAAACAGATTAGCAGCTTGAAACCGTGTTATATCAGGCATACATACATTTATACCACATGTATTCTGTAAATTCAATGTCATTTGCTCACACGCTTGGACATTGGGTACTTTGTACTGGTTTGTGCCATACTTTGGGAAGCTCTACGTATATAGTGTAGAGAGGCATTATTTTATAAGATGTATACCTCAGCCATGCTCAAGCTAGATAAGTCATGCAGCACATGATGCTACAGCGGCAATATCAACCAAAAGACTTGACATCCATATACTGTACAGCTTATAATGGGAGAGAAAGTGGGATACAAGACTGAGATCGCGTGTATGCACATAAAACAAACTAGTAATAATACCAAAACGAATATATTCTTTACAAAGGATGGGGATGCCATCTAGTGGCAGAACATCAATTTGTTTACAGCACCAATTCTACCCAAAAAGCAAACTTCATATGAACAAGGGGATAACTCCTGAGTTGAACTGCAGCACACAAAAGATCCAGGGACAGCCAGTTTGCCAAAATATTCTATTTTTTACCTTTTGTTTCCATTATTTGGAAAGGGGGAGTGGGCAGGAGATGTCATCTCACAATGTCTCAGCTTTGAGCCACCAGAGTGAGGCTGAGACCAGTGACCATGTTGATTCTCGCCAACAAAAATGATTGTAAGAGAATTTTAAAAATTAAGGGGGTTCCCGTATCTTGGGGTGCTGAAGTTCAGGTCTGCGGAACCAGTGTATTAAAATAAGGTTAAACACACACACAAAACATACATTACATATAAAATATAAACACACACAGAAAAAAAAAAAAAAGCTTTACATTTATTAAACAGTGGGGCAAATATTTAAGTATTTATGTTTTAAGTGGCATTGCAAACTTGTAAATAAAAAACAATGACAAATTAGTGGTACTCAGGGTGTGAATATATAGTGGTGCTCAGCTCCTAGTACCCTCACACTTATGATTCTGACTAAGTGGAACCTCTTAAACATTTATTGAGGAGCCACAACCCATTTATCCTATTGTATAAACATACCAAGTTTGTTGTAGGGCTTATTTTCAAAATAAAAATCAATAGCTTTATTATATACAATTTATAAGTTTAACATTTAATAACATAACAAAAAACAAAATAGGACAAAATTAAAAAAATAAAATAGAGTTTTGAATAGCAAATTATCCACCCTTACCACAATTTGTCTAAAGAAACCACTTGCAAAAAGATGGGGGAATCAGAACATGGACGAGACAGGACAGTTGCAGCAAAGTCCACCATAAATGTTAGGTTAAGCATGTTAAACCTTTAAAAAGGGTAAAGTTTTAAAACCAAATGCTGCTTTTTTATAGTCATAAATTATTTGGAGCTCATCTATTTATTCATTCATTCATTGTCAAGGGGACAATGTTACAGTAAACTCGTACCCCTTGAATTTTTAAATGAAGACATTTTTAATTACTTTTCTATGGTTCAGGATATTAAATTGCACCTTGAAGATTGTGTTTAAGTACAGTGAGCAGAGAAGCCTGTTACAGTGCAATATTAATAGCATCAACAACAGAATATGCATGGATGGAACTGACCGGCTTCAGCTCACTGACCTCCATGTTTCAGATGTTTTCAGCACTTAATCCTTACCCTGAAGTTGACTCTGTTCCTGACCCTCTGTGCCAACGCTGAATTAATAGCCTTGTCAAACTGTAGCAGCACTTGAAGAGCAAGCTGCGGGTTGATCTGCTGAGACTGCAAACAAAAAAGGCACACATCAAGGATTTAGGGTCGGGTTTACCAAGTCTCAACCTTCACAGGAAATCTTGAAGCACGATTTAATAAATATGGCTGCTTAAAGCTCATTCAAGTGAATACGCTTGAAGACTTTTCCAGCTCAGGTGTCTTATGCAGTACCACCACTTAGTAAATGTGGCCCTTTATGGCCATTCACGTGAATGGAGCATTGGGTGTCGTGCAGCACAGGGGGAGTTTTCTGAATATATTTATAGAATTAAATAAGCCCTTGTGGCTCTAATCATCTATTTCTTTATAGGCATTATAAAAAAAAAGTAACAAAAAAAAAAAAGAAATACAGTTAAAGCAGTATAAAGCAGTATAAAGTTTAAGTACGCTATAGGGAGCAGAGATGAAATATAAAAAAGGTTTCAAAGCAGCAAAACGTGAAATCTTATGGTTTTTAAAAAAAAATACATCAGTTCTGTAGTATTAGATAATAGTGACTGTTTGTTTTTATTCAACTCTTAATGCCATTTTGAATGAGTTTTAAAGCATCCTATGATTTCTATAGAAGGGTTTAACCCACCTCCCAAGCAGTGCAAGATCTAACATTTTCCTGTTTGGGATCATTGGTGTTCCTAGCAGTTTGAACTGCAAAAATACATAATATGTTGTTACCTTACCAATATAAAGGACACATTGTAGCTGCTGAGTTAGGCCTCGGATATAGTAAGCGCTTAGGTGCTGCTGCTCGCTCTCGCTTGCTGACGCTCGCGCTACCAGGAGCTTTTTGCTGTCCTGACAGAGGAGACAGCAAGTGCGCTTGGGAGGCGGGTATCACTGTGTGTGTATCACTGTGTGTGTGTCACTTGGTAGCTGTCAGTGTGTGTGTGTCAATTTGAAGTGGTCTGTGTGTCACTGGGGAACGTGTGTGTGTGTGTGTGTGTGTGTATATATTATATAATATATTTAAAAAATTTAAAAAAAAAGACCTGTTGTGAGAATAAATTATTTATTAACATTGTGCAACTTTGATAAATATATTCACACACGCACACACAGACGCACACATTCATTTCTGGGTGTTTGGTGCTATGCTCTACGTACATACAATACTTCCGGTCCCCACCTGACCCTGCCCGGTGTCTCCGGTTCTCCTCCTCATACCTCCCCCCCTCCCTCAACCTTCTGCCCCCCCCCCCTCTCTCCCTTCTGACCCCCCCTCTCTCCCTTCTGCCTCCTATCTCTCCCCTCACCCCTTCTCCCCCACCACACCAGTCCGTTTGCTCCCCCCCCACCAGCCCGTTTTTCACACTCACCCCCCCTGCACCAGCCCGTTTTTCACACCCACCCCCCCCCTGCACCAGCACCAGCCCGTTTGTCACACCCACCCCCCTGCACCAGCCCGTTTTTCACACCCACCCCCCTGCACCAGCACCAGCCCGTTTTTCACACCCATCCCCCCCCTGCACCAGCTCCAGCCTGTTTTTCACACCCATCCCCCCCCCTGCACCAGCTCCAGCCCGCTTTTCACACCCACCCCCCCTGCACCAGCCCGTTTTTCACACCCCCCCCCCCTGCACCAGCCCGCTTTTCACACCCACCTCCCCTGCACCAGCACCAGCCCGCTTTTCACACCCACCTCCCCTGCACCAGCACCAGCCCGCTTTTCACACCCACGCCCCCAGCACCAGCCCGCTTTTCACACCCACGCCCCCAGCACCAGCCCGCTTTTCACACCCACCCCCCAAGCACCAGCCCGCTTTTCACACCCACCCCCCCAGCACCAGCCCGCTTTTCACACCCACCCCCCCAGCACCAGCCCGCTTTTCACACCCACCCCCCCAGCACCAGCCCGCTTTTCACACCCACCCCCCCAGCACCAGCCCGCTTTTCACACCCACAACCCCAGCACCAGCCCGCTTTTCACACCCACAACCCCAGCACCAGCCCGCTTTTCACACCCACCCCCCCAGCACCAGCCCGCTTTTCACACCCACCCCCCCAGCACCAGCCCGCTTTTCACACCCACCCCCCCAGCACCAGCCCGCTTTTCACACCCACAACCCCAGCACCAGCCCGCTTTTCACACCCACAACCCCAGCACCAGCCCGCTTTTCACACCCACCCCCCCAGCACCAGCCCGCTTTTCACACCCACCCCCCCAGCACCAGCCCGCTTTTCACACCCACCCCCCCAGCACCAGCCCGCTTTTCACACCCACCCCCCCAGCACCAGCCCGCTTTTCACACCCCCCCGCACCAGCACCAGCCCGCTTTTCACACCCCCCCGCACCAGCACCAGCCCGCTTTTCACACCCACCCCCCCTGCACCAGCCCCAGCCCGTTTTTCACACCCACCCCCCCTGCACCAGCCCGTTTTTCACACCCACCCCCCCCTGCACCAGCCCGCTTTTCACACCCACCTCCCCTGCACCAGCACCAGCCCGCTTTTCACACCCACCTCCCCTGCACCAGCACCAGCCCGCTTTTCACACCCACCCCCCCCAGCACCAGCCCGCTTTTCACACCCACGCCCCCAGCACCAGCCCGCTTTTCACACCCACCCCCCCAGCACCAGCCCGCTTTTCACACCCACCCCCCCAGCACCAGCCCGCTTTTCACACCCACCCCCCCAGCACCAGCCCGCTTTTCACACCCACCCCCCCAGCACCAGCCCGCTTTTCACACCCACCCCCCCAGCACCAGCCCGCTTTTCACACCCACCCCCCCAGCACCAGCCCGCTTTTCACACCCACCCCCCCAGCACCAGCCCGCTTTTCACACCCACCCCCCCAGCACCAGCCCGCTTTTCACACCCACCCCCCCAGCACCAGCCCGCTTTTCACACCCACCCCCCCAGCACCAGCCCGCTTTTCACACCCACCCCCCCAGCACCAGCCCGCTTTTCACACCCACCCCCCCAGCACCAGCCCGCTTTTCACACCCACCCCCCCAGCACCAGCCCGCTTTTCACACCCACCCCCCCAGCACCAGCCCGCTTTTCACACCCACCCCCCCAGCACCAGCCCGCTTTTCACACCCACCCCCCCAGCACCAGCCCGCTTTTCACACCCACCCCCCCAGCACCAGCCCGCTTTTCACACCCACCCCCCTGCACCAGCCCGCTTTTCACACCCACCCCCCTCACCAGCCCGCTTTTCACACCCACCCCCCCTGCACCAGCCCGCTTTTCACACCCACCCCCCCTGCACCAGCCCGCTTTTCACACCCACCCCCCCTGCACCAGCCCGTGTTTCACACCCACCCCCCCTGCACCAGCCCGTTTTTCACACCTACCCCCCCTGCACCAGCCCGTTTTTCACACCCACCCCCCTGCACCAGCCCGTTTTTCACACCCACCCCCCCTGCACCAGCCCAGCCCGTTTTTCACACCCACCCCCCCTGCACCAGCCCCAGCCGTTTTTCACACCCCCCCTGCACCAGCTCGTTTTTCACACCCACCCCCCTGCACCAGCACCAGCCCGCTTTTCACACCCACCCCCCCTGCACCAGCCCGCTTTTCACACCCACCCCCCCTGCACCAGCCCGCTTTTCCCACCCACCCCCCCTGCACCAGCCCGCTTTTCCCACCCACCCCCCCCCCTGCACCAGCCCGCTTTTCACACCCACCCCCCCTGCACCAGCACCAGCCCGCTTTTCACACCCACCCCCCCTGCACCAGCCCGCTTTTCACACCCACCCCCCCTGCACCAGCCCGCTTTTCACACTCACCCCCCCTGCACCAGCACCAGCCCGCTTTTCACACCCCCCCCCCCCTGCACCAGCCCCAGCCCGTTTTTCACACCCACCCCCCCCGCACCAGCCGCAGCCCGTTTTTCACACCCACCCCCCCCTGCACCAGCCCCAGCCCGTTTTTCACACCCCCCCCTGTACCAGCCCATCACACACACACACACACACACACACACACACGTCTGATCGCATTGCTCTGTTGTAACAATGGCGGCTCTGTAGGGAACCGGCTGCAGCCCCATTGGATGGGAGCGGTCACGTGACCGCTCCTCCGCTTCCCTGAGCAGCAAATTTCAGTTTGCCGCTCTCGGAAGAGTTTCTCCTCCTCAGCGCGCATGCGAAGGGAGAAACTATAGCCGCGCTGATAACAGATGCAGGGGCTTTGTGCATCTGTTCAGCGCGGCTCAGCGACGTTCAGGGTGCCAGAGGCAGGAGTTGTAGGGCAGGCGTTCGCGTGTGCGAGCGGCAGTCTGCTGGGCGATGTGTGTTCATCCTCCCCAGCAGACTTTTTCAAGCGTTGAGGGGGCGGGGATACTTCTCATTCTATTCATGCAACAAAAATATTCCTCATTCTCATACCTGTATTAGCTCATCCAAGCTCTCCTGAAGACTGTTGCCTAATGTGGTATTTCTATAGAGTTGATAAGCCATGATTTAAAGGAAGTCAAATGTTGATGACCATCAACTGTCCTGTTGCAGAGATGCACCAATATTGTCCACACTAGAAAAAAGTTGATGATCACATTCGTAAAACTAGTAATCTTTTAATATCATTAGTGAATATCTAATTCAGTGAGAATAAATAATTTACTGACAATGAGAAAACTTGACATTATAAGTGAAAAGGAACAAAATATGGACTGATCTTAGTAAGCCAGGGGAAAAGTATTACATCTACAGTTTAATAAAAAAAAGACCAATGTATCCATAGTATGTACACAACTACTAGTACAGTTTTGTCAGTCTGCAATGGGCCACCAGTAGCAGGTGTTAGGAGTTGCACAGAGGCAGAGCAGGACGGCCGGGGAGGAGCGCGCTATGGTAATATAGACATCGGAAGTAACAAAGACTTTCGGGTCAGACTGCTGGGGTGCTCTCCCCGGCTTCCCTGGTCTGCCTCCGTGCAACTCCTAACTCCTCTGCTTCACTCTGGCGGCTAGCCGCCATCGCGTACCATCATCTTCCTCCCGCTTCTATCTTGGGGAGGAGAGAGATGGTAAGCAAGGCCGCAGACGGAGGGAGCAGGCCCCCAAGAGCTCAGGCCCCCAGGCTTTGCCCGGGCCATAGCTACACCCGATTCAAGCATAGCAGAATTAACTCCTGGGTACTTCTTTGAACCGACTGGCTCCTTGGTTGAAGGGATCATGCCATCGGTGCTGGAAAGAATGTGTAATGTGTTAGTTGTTTTTCTCTATCAGATCCTAATCCGTCTAGCTTCTCTGGAATAGGTAGGGATCTTCTGCAATGTGGCGAAGGCCTCTATTATCTCCAATTCTCAAAATCCTCAGATAACAGGCTGGGATTTGTCCACTAGAGACAGTTTACAATATACATAACTTTAAAACAGAAACAAAGACTAGTGCAGATAGTATTGCATAATTACATTGGGTATAGAACTAACATCATAATATATGCAAGGAAAATCCAAAAATATGGTCACTATATTACAATATATGCATACAAATCTTATACAAAAACAAAACATGTATTATAAAAGAAAAAAAATGATTTCCTCATGTTGTACTTTAGATACAGCAGTTTGTAACCTGTATATCCACTTGGCCTCTAGCTGTAGCTCACATTTGAATTATGGTTTAAATTAAAATGGCTTCCAATTCACGTCACCATTTTTAAAAATATAATTTAAGTGTTCCAAAATTCTAACAAAAGTTTACGAGTGGTCATTCCTACGTATTTTAACCAACAGGGATTATTATTTGGTAAATTATAAATGTATACAATAAAATGTAATGTTTGATGTAATGAATCCTCCACGTACTAGCAGAGCCTAAAGGCATCTGATTGGAAAGTAGGTATTCTGCATCCTGAGCATTTAAAACATACCTTAAGTGTATTGTACATAAAAGAACTTAGCTCTGAAAAATGGCTGCGTACCAGGTAAATCAGCTATATTTTTTGGAGCCATGGTAAGAAATGCTAGGTGAACCTGCATACAAGAGTAAAATATGCCAATGTTTTCATTTGCTTTGATCCTAGAGAAGATTTCAGCTTTAATTTGCTGGTAGTGTGCGGGCTTCTGCTACTTCAAGGTACTGTATTCAATCAACCACGGCTGAGTTTTTATAAAGAATTAAGGACAACCTGCCTGGTGAGTGGTTAACAACACATTTCTGTGGGTAGCTCAGACATGCTACATTTCAGAGACACAACAGATTATTTTTTTGGGGGGGTGGAGGGAGTTCAAATAAAAATGGAACCATTAAACTGCCAGAGGCCACACCGTGCAGGCCAGCCCATAACAATGTCACAGGGAGGTTCGGATTGACTTGTATGGTATTAATGGGATTTGTTTTTTAGGCAAAATCTGTAATTTGTAAACTATGATTTCATCTTCCTGAAACACGTGACTTGTTAAATAAAGATCAGTCGGGCTGACCCCCAAATATAAGAGACTCACAGTGTAAGGGGGAAATCACTGGCATTATTGGGGCCCCTCTCGGCCGCATGACAGGATTTACACCCCGCCTGTGTGTGTCCGCTGCGGCGGTCTCACCTTTTTTCCTCCTCCTGCTGCTCTATCTCTTTACCACGTCCGAACCTTCCACACGCACTCACTTCCGTCAACAAGCTCCGGAAGTGGATAACCACCACTTCCGCCACCACGTTACGTCCCGCGGGCCGAGATCTGGAGTCACGTGGTGACGTTCGTCCTTGCGTCATTCACAGCTGACACACCGAAAAGGCGCGAATTCTGTCTCCCGCGGGTGCTCGCTTGTGTGACGTCATGCGCGCGCTCACGCCTTTAAATCTGACGCTTACATCCCCACCCAATAGCGTTCCGACACAGTTAAAGGGCAGCGTCACATCTGCCCATAACGGAAGTCGGCCATTTTTAATATCGGCAAGATGGCCTACTTTTTCTTAACCATCTCACTGACATTGGAGCTCTGGCAGGTTTCCCGTCACAGGGAAGCGGTTAACTGAATACCTCAGCCAAACTGTGACAAACAAAATAAAAAGGAGTTCTGTTCTCAGAGATGGGCAGAAATCGGTAGACCGGTTTTAATAGGCATAGCACATATACGATAACTACCTAACTTGCTACATAGGTACATAAGGCTGCACTTATAGTGCCGACGACGTCAGGCAGCGGTCGCTGGAAAAATCAAATTGAGATGTCTTCCAGCGACCGCGACCATGCAGTCGCGTCGCGCTTACTATTAAGTGCACGCGACATCGGCAATGCATTTGTTTAATGCGACGTCGCTGTTGACGGCACTATAAGGTTAGCCTAAGGCTGATTTTTTTTTATCATTTACGTCTATGAGAACATATTTTGGGAGGGTTAGAGGGAATTTGAAATAAAAAAATGGCGTGCTGCTGCCAGAGCAGGGCCAAGAAATACATTGAGAGAAACAGTAGGAAAAAGAAGGCAACCGGAAAAAAATGAATAAAGGATGTCCAAGGGAGCGTGTGCCCATTAAAAGATGTATTTAATGGAGTCTACAAAAATAACAGCAGCATTATGGGGTACACGGCCCCCCACCAACGCGTTTCGAGCGCAAGCGCTTTTTCAAGGTGACTAGACAGTACTCACCTAGCTGTTTTTATAACCCCTAGAAGCGCACCATTAGCCACCAGCCGTTCACTTCCTGAAACTTTCAGAAGCGATGTCGGCGTGATGACGTCAGCGCATGACGTAGGGAATACAAAAAATACAAACTTTATTAACAAAATTACAAAAATGACAAGACAACCAATCTAATGCTAAAGAATCAGATAGGAGTACCTGGTATGTCCTCTAAGAACGAAAAAACATTAAAACGAACAGAATGCAATTTAAAAAGAAATATAAAGGAAGCTATGAATATTCCTACTAATAGAGAGAACATACCAAACAAATGGATAGACTTGATGGTAATAATGATATAAGTGCATATTGATACATAGGGTATAAATTAAAGCTGTTAACTGAATGCACAAAAAAGTGGCCTAATCCATTTGAAAAAGAAAAAGTAGTATAATGTGCTGTAATATATTAGGAAGTGACTGAACTATGGTCAATATTTAAACAATTAATTCTTAAGCATTTATAATGTTTAACCCAATTGGGTAACACAAGAATTTTGATATGATATACATCAAAATCATAGACCATAATAAGGGATAGCCACCTATGCTAAAGCTATAATAATGCCAATGATCTTAATAAATCCATTAAACAAGATAGCTGTAACATCATTGTTTTGAATAAAAATGCCAACGCAAAGCAGACAATGTGCAAAAAATGGGGAAACTTCCTAAGAATTTTAAGGAAAAACCTTGAAGATTAATATACAATATACAATAACTAATTCTCAATTATTGATCATCGAACATCAATCAATGTAGAAAAGGTGCCAAGTCCCAATCAGAGTTTAGGCCAGAGGGTATTCTTGTTTTTAACGTAAATATCCAATAAAGTTCACGCTTATCTAGGAGTTCAACCCTATATTGCCACCTCTGACTGGACTTGGCACCTGCTCTATCCCCATATAAGTAAATGCATCAATATTACCCATTCTACAATTAGTAAAATGATGTGACACTGGGTGAATGAGATCCCCTTTTCTAATGAGTCTCATATGTTCCCTGATACGGCCTATATACTGTTTACCACATCCGCAATTCAAAACATAAATTACGAATGTAATTGGTGCCTGCTTTTTCCTACCGTTTCTCTTATCAGCATCTCAGAAAAACGGAAGCACACCCCATTATTAATGAAGACTGAACAATCTTGAGGACATATTCTACTCAGTGAGTCATTTTCATCACCTGTTTATTCTCCATTCCGATACATTATGTTGGGTCACTTTATTGTGAGGTCCCTTTCTAGTGTTTGTGCACTGGTCGGATCATTATGGAGCTTTGATTGTTCTACATGTCATGGGTTGATATCCCTTATCCTTCACTCAGGGAGTTCATATTGCAGGATTCTTCAATCAAGTATTTTGAACTGTTATTGTGGTTTTCTCTGAGTACCATATTATAGGCCTTTTTTGAGCACCACACATTTTGCTTTTCTATCAAGAAATACATTGTAAAGTTTCAACCAGATCAGAAAATATTTAGGAGTAGAAGGGGCAAAGGCTGATTATAAGGTGACTTTAAGTACCATTTAAAACTTGAAACTGATGATATTTCAACATTTTGCAGGCATGTGTATCTTTATTTATATAGAGCCATTTATGTACAAAGTGCTTCACAGCAGTAACATAAAAAGCTACATGACAAAAGTAACATTAGGAAAAGGAGTCCCTGCTTGAAGAGCTTACAATCTAAGTGGTGCTTAGGAAGAACATATAGAGACTGTAGGAAGGTGTTCTGGTAAGTGCGTCTGCCAGGGGCCAAGCTCCTATGTGTGAGGCCTCATCCACGGTGGAAACAGGCGCGCTGGTGCTCCAGCGCTGCACCCTGCTCGGCCGGGCGATTCCTGGCCGCCTGGGGGCGCGGCCACGATGTCACGGAGCTGGCTCATGCGACTCGCTTGCGAGCAGCAAAATTGATTTTGCTTGCTCGGCAAGCGGCTGAGCGCCAAGCAGGTGCGGCCGCTCACGCAGGCCACGTGCATTGTCGCAACGTGTCCAGCGTGAGCGCGCGCGCGCCCGCTCAGCACCACCCTGGACGAGGTCTGAGGTGTATAGGAGAGGATCAGCCATGGTGCATTCCCATGCTTCGTTAAAGAGGTGGATTGTGTAATGGGTCAGAGGCAATCCAAGCATCTTTAAAAATATATATATATATATATATATATTTATTTATAAGACATGCAAATGAGCACAGTAATATTTCCATTTGATATATATATCTTTTGTTTTAATATATGTAGCATTTGATTACCTTTATTGAATACTAATTACCGAATCTGCCGATCAATTAGTTCTCTCGTGATCGATCAGCAAAATCCTGCTTCCCAGGGTTCACTAAAATGGCTGCTTTTCAGTTTAATATCAATCCTTCAGTGTAAGGCTGCAGCCCCGCTGGCGCTGACTGCGCTTATGCTTGAGAGCGGTGACATCACCAGCTCTCCAAGCATGAGCGCCGGGTGTCCTGGCTATTTCGCAAGAGTGCGCGGAGGGGGCGTTGCAGGCAAGTTGAGCGTGCTTGAAAGTTACATTATTTTGTTTACTCAAGTGCCAAGCTTGAGTGAGCCTGCATGCCCACACCCACTGCATGAGTGGGGACTAAGGCTGCGCTTATAGTGCTGCGATGGCGACCCAAAACAATTGACTCCGTCGCCAGCGCTTGACCAAAAATTTGGAAGCTGGTTAAATTTGATTTTTTACAGACTGTCGCCACATGTGACTGTCTGTAAACCAGTCAATGACCGTGTCGCTCGCGACGTCGCTGCAAATTGAATTACAACTTTTGCTAGTGGTGACGGTGATGTCATCGGACACCGGCCCTACAAAAGCGCGGCTTTACATATAGATTTATGCAAGTAAAAGCGGCAAGCGCTGCACGCTCAGCGCCAGCGGGGCCGCAGCCTAACTCAGCAGCTACAATGTATTCTTATAGTACTAAGGTAACATTATTGTTACAGTTTACAGCTAAAACTGCTGAGAATATTGGCAACAAATTATCACAAACAGGAAAGTGTTGCAAATATCTTGCACTGCTGCTTGAAGTGTGGTAAAATCTGCAATAGAAATAAAAGGATGCGCAATATATTAAAACTCATTAAAAATGGCATTGAGTTGAATTTTGTGTGTGTGTGGCGGGGGGGGGGGGGGAGAATAATACAGCACAAATGGGGATGCTATTGCACAAATACCATTATATATTTTTTTTAGTGATGTAATTTGTTTTAGAAATATTTATTTTTTTGTGTCCCGGTTTTTACTTTTGAAAATGTGCTAACCCTAAGCACTGTACATATATTTCAGACAGCATAAGCCTTTGTCCCATAGGATTTACAATCTAATTTTGAACGCTTGAAGCAAAGGGAGACAAAGTGACTTGGCTCAAGGAGGTTTGATCCGTATTCACCCTCCTCAAAGGCAGGGAGATTACAACTAAACTATTCCTTTAGCTCCAAGACTTCTGTGCTGCAGGCATTGGACATTTTTAAATGAAAGCTAAAATAGAATCAAAATAAGGAAATAAAATAATAAAGCTTTGAAATCTGCCTTAAAGGAAATTAGATTAATACAGGTCATTTTGGGGGGAAGTTGACCAGTATTACTACAACTATGGATGTGTACTGTAAAAAAAAATATGGTTGTGTATAGACCATGTATAGTAGACATTATTGCACCCTTTAACACTACTGCATTATTACCGCACGTTTTCCCATAAGCGCCATTGAACACAATGGTAACACCGGCGTAATCTCAAGGCAGACAATATTTACTGCGTTATTGCACATTTAGGGGTTAATAAAGTAAAGCTGTATGTGTGTGTGTGTATATATATATATATATATATATATATATATATATACATACATATATAGACCATACGATACCGGTTGCAACACGACATCAAGGGACAGCACGCAGGTAAGTAAATCAAAAATGTTCTATATTTGATAGAAGACACAAAAACCGACGTTTCGGTCCCCCAGTGGGACCTTTCTCAAGGTGGTGCACCACCTTGAGAAAGGTCCCACTGGGGGACCGAAACGTCGGTTTTTGTGTCTTCTATCAAATATAGAACATTTTTGATTTACTTACCTGCGTGCTGTCCCTTGATGTCGTGTTGCAACCGGTATCGTATGGTCTGTTATTGCTTTATGGGATAAGCACCAAAACTTATTTACTTGCATATGGTGTGCCGGCTGTGCATTGGATTCTATATACATATATATATATATATATATATTTTGCTCTTTAACCCAGGCTGTGCTGAAAAAGCTGTGCAATACAGCAGGCATAAGCTTATAGGGTTCCATGTCTAAATTTACAATAAGCAAAGTTGTAAATTTGCATGTCATAACCCTCACCATGTTCGCTCATTTGCATGTCATTACCCAGAATTCCTGGCTGCAGTAGAATCACTATATGCTAAGAGATAATTTCAAAAGGCAGGGTTGCAGACCTGTCTGAGACACGTGAATGCGTTCACATATGTCACATATGGTATTTTCATTTGTGGTTTAAAAGGAAAGGATTCATTCATAATTTTCCAGTGAGAACAAATAGTGAGGTTTGTATCAGATTTTCAAAGCAACAATTTAAGTGTGTGATAACATTAAATATATTTGATGCAGCCATAAGGGTTTGTTCATGAACGTTTGAATCATTATCAGCCAATGGTGGCCATTTAAGTGATACACTTAACATTGATGATCCATTTTTTATCAACAGCCTGAACCGAGTATTCCTATGTAAGCAACTAAAAAGGTACCATCTTAAACTGATTTATCACAGAAATACATTTTGATGTATGCAGTTATAAAATGTATGCATGTAAAAGCTAATGCATAAACACATGAAGCTGGGAGATGCTGAAAGAGGCGAAGGGCTCCTAGCTCAGAACACGGACCGGTCTTCATGGCCCAGGATCAGTGTTGGAAGAAGCCCGTATTAACAGTGCATTTTAATCAATACAACAGTGTAATTACCAATTTAGGTATTAATGCATTACACAGAGGACTCCTGCATAGAACAGCAAGTATGACACTTTTATTCAATATTACAACTTTTCAAATTAAACTGCACTGCTAGTAAAATAGTTTAAAAACACAAGGGATCTAAATCTCTGTATACTGTATAATCTTTGTGTGGATGAAGAGGCTATACAATATTCTCTGGCCTTTCTGAGAAGGTAGTGTTACACATGTGATTTTTGGGAAGTTATTTCACTAAACTCTCAACTGCAAAACCAGTGCATAAGATTTGGACCAGATTTATCAGAGGGAAAAAAAACCTAAGTACTTTCAATGGGATTCTTTTCACTGTGTTAAATATTATGCTGCCGGGAGTCTTTAACCCACATTACAAGGACAAATATGGAAAATTTCCTATTGTAGTATGGAAACATACATACACATTATATATATATATATATATATAAATAAATTTAAAATGCTTAAACTAAATTTCATTTACACAGATTATTCAAGGGGATATAAACTATATAAATATTTTTGTTTCTGTATTTCTGACATACTCAATGACGAGGTTCGAAAGCTTGTAACACCACCTACTTATCGGTCCAATATAAAAGGTTTCCCATCTACTCCCTTTCCCACCTAAGGGGATACATGTATTATTTGTTAAAGACTTAGCTTGTCTTAATTGACATGTAATGTTTGAGGAGACACATTTATCATGATTGACACTTTCCTCCTTTCCCCCCTCCCATTCTCTTTAGAAAGAATCCTGGTCTTTGTTACATACATATTTGCTCCCCCCTGCTGCACCTACCAACCAATTAAAGGGTTGATCAAGTTTCATGTGTTGTGTTCTCTTTGGAAACAAATGTTGGACATTTTCTATTGAAAACATTTTATAAAAAATAACACAAAAAAAACACAGAAGCATTGCTTACACCCAGATCAGTGGTGAATGTAGCAGATCTTTGTAGTTTTGGAATCAAAGGCTCGTCCATTGTTGGGAAACTGTGCTAACCAACATCTCGGACTAGAACTCAATCTGTGATCAGATAAAGTGTGCAGCAGTCCTTTTTTTCTTACGCCACTTAATTTTACAAGCTTGAAGTTGCATCCTTTGTGCTACAAGATGATACTTTAACTTTTTTTTTATCCATAAGACAAATTTCTTCAGGTCAAGAAAAAGTAGATAACATGCCTTTATGTTTGTCATGAAGGAATGGTGTTCATAAATGTCCCATGGTCCGTCATTAATTAAGTTTATTTAACAACAAAAAGAAACCAGTCTTTTGTTTGGCATTATATTTTTCTACTTAAAAACGGCATAAATGGTGAGAAGGGAGTAGGCTCACAAAATTGCACGAGACAATTATATATGCTAGAGGAACGGTAACATCTCAATATATCTTGTTTTCAACCATATGCAACAGATCTGTACTACTATGTTGGTTACAAAACATCAACAGTCAAGTTATGGCCTTAATTGCCTGCAGAGGGTGCACAACATTATAAAATATTGCTCAAAAAAAGTCATAAAAATATATTATCTCTGTCCTTTTCCTTTTTATGAATATAAATATTTAACTGAAGAACATGCATCCTCAAGATAAAAGTTTGCAAGAGTGCATTCTACATACATACAACAAAAACAACACGTGGTTCTTTGACATTTTGCGTTATAAAATATAAAACAATTCTTATACAATATTAAAGGTAGGTATTAAGGTAAACAGATAAAATACATCAGTTTCCATGCACCTGACAGCAACATTCATATACTAACTAATCGGTTCTGTTAATCTAAGCCACTGGTGGACAACAGACGACCTGCCGAGGGCTACCCAATCGCTACCCCTGCTCTCTGATTGCAGAGGGGGGCCCTGACTTCCGGTATCGGCTGCTTGGGTGTTCACGCTCTGGCATCAGAGTCCTGCATTGACCCTGAACCACAGGGCACAGGGCTAAGGCGGCAGAGTGAGAGGTGGGGTGAGGGATCAGTACAGAGAGAGGAGAGAAATTTTATAAAAAGAGGGGTTCTATGGGACAATAGACTATGTGCGGACCTTAATATAGATCATGCTGCTCACCTCTGCTCTAGGTGGAGAATCTTGCAAGTATAACACTTCTGTTGTTGGAGGGATCCAAGCGCGAATGGGTTAACCCCTTCACTGCTAGTCATTTCCCTTAAATGCCCCTCCCCCCATGCATTCAGAATCCAATACTGACACCTTTAATGCCAGAATCGATGCCATGCTAGGCAGGGGCGATGCAGAAAACAAAATTATGTATTAACTGTTGAGACAAACTCTAAGAGCTATATAAAACATTCTCCAATTGGTAATGTACTGCAGAAGATTATTATTTCCAGGTTGGGCCACCTTTTTGTTGAACCAACATGTAAACTGATCATAGATGATGTTGTTCATTAATTTTCAGTCACCTAATGTGACACATTGTCTCAAAAGCTTATGCATCTCAAAAAAAAACTACTAATTTTCATGTTGGTCGAATTATAGGTATCCTTGCTCTGGAAGTTTTGAATCCCCATCCATCTGAATGGATCTAAAATGTTCCCAAGCAAAGGGGAAGGGAATCTTCATGGCATAGTATATAAAGGGCCCAATACATCACTCAGCCGTTTGAATACCACATTGGCTAACTATAATGATAGCATACAAATAGTTGGGTGGCATAAACTTCAGCTTATAAGGCGTTGAAGACCAGGTGGGGGACAAAGGGAGAGGCAGTAGTTTCAACATGAGGGCCTATGGAAGCCTAAGCAGGTACTTATAAAAGGAGCTGTGGGCTACAGTCACAAACCACAAGTTACAGGACATACAGGATGGTGGAAGGGGAAACAATCCTTACTGTGCCTTACTTGTAGGTAGTCTGGGTGCATGTGATGACCTATAACTGCAATCCTATTGTATGCACCTGTGTAAATATCCGATAAAAGCTATTGCACAAGTGTTCACGAGGTATTGCACGCTGACCCTACTTGGTGCTTTTGGATTGAACCTTTTCCGAACTAATGTAATAATTTTTGCAGCAGAAAGAGGGAATAGAGGAACCTGCAGCGTGGATCACCTACTGTAGCTAAGAGCACTGCTTTAAATGGGATGTCCCAAGTTGGAGACACAAAAAGTCAACAAAAACTAACAGTTGACTTCGTTAAAAACATTTGATGAACCGCACTTCCTTATATCTTGTGAAAAATAAGGATTTTAATAAGAGAACACTGATGTTTATCTGGTAAGATCCACAATGTGCTCCAAGCCTCCAACCTTAACTTCTTGGCTAATGGCAGCATCATGATTTCTCCTTAGGGCAAAAACAAAAAATGGTGTTAGTCACTTCCATTTAAGCCACTGAACACTGCCACTTCAGTTTGGTCCGGAGTGGGACTGACCCTTTAAGCAAATTCCAACCAAGTTAAAAAAAATTAAAGATAAAAAAAAGGTGTAATGCATCTACATTGCATTAAAACCCAGCCTGCTAGAGGGCTTTTGCGGCATGAAAATGAAGTTGACATGTATATATTACTGCCCCGTTTGCTTCCACGGCAATATCCTTGTAAATGTTGTTCCTGGCACCACTGCCATTTAAAGTGGTTAATAATATACATACATTTTAATAACCATTTAACTGCCAGATGGACCAGCACTGCAAAGCATTGAATATCAAAACATAACCAGTACTTATGTAACAGTTTGCTCCCAGAGAAGAAAAGAGTACAGCTCGTAATGTTCAAGCCCACAACCGACATCTCACGAGGCACCTTTCAGAACAGGTAGCAGGAAAACAATGACAATACGCTGTGAATTGAACAAACAAAAACGCTTTCCCTCTTATTTGCATATTCTTCCGTCTTGTCGGACCCCATCTACGAACCACTGGGCTGGTCTTCAGTCTTCTTGTTAAATTCTTTATCAACTCTGGTTAGAAGAGAAAAAGAAAAAAAAACAGCACAATAAAAAACAAAAACAGAGACCA
The DNA here is from genome assembly GCF_040206685.1 of Ascaphus truei. Classification (NCBI taxonomy): domain Eukaryota; kingdom Metazoa; phylum Chordata; class Amphibia; order Anura; family Ascaphidae; genus Ascaphus; species Ascaphus truei. The sequence continues at coordinate 24,537,251 of NC_134500.1, forward strand.
CAGGTTAATTGTGTAATTAATAATAAAGAATATTATGTAGATACATCCTTTCTAGTAAAAAATGCACTTTTGATGAATATATTTAAATCAATAAATCTTTCAGCATCAGCCAGCCGGGACACTTGTCCCAACTCTCCCCTCCCCTTGGGCGACGGCCCTGCCTGGAAGCACAACAACATACCATAGAAAACACAAGTGGCATTCTTTACCAAGAAGTGCTACGTCACGGGATACCTTTAGTGCTACGTCACGGGATACCTTTAGTGCTGGAAGACACCTCACAGCCCCATTCACATGATTAGGACATAAAGGGTTATATTTATTAAGCAGTGTTACTCTATAAGACATTCTATATCAGAAGATACCTCATAGCCCATTCGCTTTAATGGGCGCCAAAAGGTCCATATTTACCAAGCGGTGTTGGAAGGTGTCTTATGAGTAGGAGATATCTAGATATAAAGCGTTTACACACAAAAAACAAGGGTTTCAATAAGGTACAGGAGGGAAGCATGTTTCAAAGAAAGTCGTGTTCGGAGAAGAGGTCATACTGGAGGGTGGGAGAAAATGGGAGGAAGTACTATGTCACCAACCAAAAGTTGAGTGGATTCATGGAATAACTTCCCAACAGAACGTGTAGAGAGTAAACACAAAGAATTAAAAAATGATTAGGCATGGAAATATGGCTAAATATGAAAGAAAGTCAAGGATCAAATAGGGTAGGATGTTTAGCAAAACACAGGAAAATGGGCATACAAAAGTAGACCACATGGTTCTCATCTTCCACCAAATTCTGTGTTTCTACAAAGGGTCTTGGCATATAGTAGTACAAATCCAATTTGCATTCTTGTTTTAGTTTACATTTGTATTTTATCGTAACTGTTTGAGTGTATATTGTGCTTTTTTGATTCACTGAGCTCGGAGGGGAGGGGTTTCTGAACTTAATCCCTTGTTAACGGCTATTCAAATCAATGACAGCTAATGCCGGATCGGGCTGCGACACACCTAACCGGAGCCTAGTGAATCCCCGTCATCTCCCACCCCCAATAGCCAACAGGATCTGAAGAAGATCCAGCACTACCATTGACATTTCTAAAGACCCTTATTTAATGAGGCTCAATTGAAACGAGTGAAGGGTACTACTACGAAGGAAAAATATAAGGAAATGGTAGCACTCCACAGAGCAAAACTCATGGTGTTTTCATCCTTTCAAGGAGAACATTGGACGACATCCAACAGTTATAGTAAATCTTATGACATTTTATTTGTGGAGATAGCAATGTCATAAGAATCTGCCGTCCAATTTTCTCCTTGCAAGGATAAAGGCAGCATGAGTTTTGCTCTGTGGAGTGCTACCGTTTCCTTATATTTTTCCTGTGTAATTTCAGTGTGCCCAAACGGTCTATAAGATTTAGCACCTAACTAACTTTCTCCATTAAAAAAAAAAAAGCTCTTTTGTGTCATTGTGATACTGTTAGCGTACAACTATGAAGGACCTTGTGTATCATCAAGCGTATACAGGTAGTCCTCGTTATCCATCGGTTCACTTTACAACGAATGGCATATCCAACGCTTTACAATGCAACCTCAAGGGCCATTTTTCGACGCCGAAATCCGTTATCCGATGCGTTATCCAACGCTCACCACAACTAATTAACATGGGACTCACTTTACAACGGTTTCACTATCCAACGCTACTTCCAGAACGAAGTTGGATAACAGAGGACTGCATGTATGTTAACCTCTATTCATGCAACCATATATTGTTGTCATAACTCTGCCTAGGACATGCTTGAAAACGAGAGGTAACAATGTACTACTTCCTGGTAAAAAAAATTATAAATAAAATGTTACAAAAAAAGGGCAGGCTCATGGTTTGGAAATTCAAACTTTGCCAAATTGATTAGGAAGTTAGAGTTGAACATTGTAACAAATGGTCTAATCAGAGTAACAACTTTTTAAACAAAATGGGTGAAATTTAGAGTTTCTATTAAAAAAAAAAAAAATTTGTGAAAAAGTTCAAAATGTATACTGTTTTCCCAAATGTTGGAAAAAAAAAAAAAAAAAGTCCTGATTTTAGTTTTTTTCCCCCCACACCATTATGAATCCAAAACCAATAGATCTCTGGGAAAACCAAAAACAAACATTTTTTAGAACCAAACACATGTAAAAACATTGTCATAAGAGATTGCCCATCCTTAATGTACAGTATGTACCAAAGGTATGCAATTCCTGCTACATAGCAATGTTTTAATATATCATTAACTGTCATTTACAAGTTCAAGTGCCTACAAAGTCATTCAAACATTTCGTCCTTCCAACGAAACGGAAACGGCAAGAATGAGCCACTTTGTAAAATAAGAAAAAGTTTACACAGGAGAGCTACTGTATATAATAAAATGATTATACCAAATAGAAGTGTTTTATAATATACCAAATAGACGAGTTTTATAAAATAATCTGTTGAAAAATCTATACTGTAAACAAGCGATTGTAACTGTTAGCAAAAATAAGTGGACACATTGATGAATAGAAAAAACAAACAAGTGCATAATTATTTTATGATTAATTAACAGCACTTAAACATACATTATGTATATGTATACACACACACACACACACACACACACACACACACACACACACACACACACACACACACACACACACGGGAAACATTTAAATAACAATACAGTACTTAATTTGAATTAAAGAACTTTCAATTAATTGATGAATCACTCCAGACAAAATGTTAACGTTTGGCGACTCATGCAAGCAACTGGGTTGTAGAAACACATTTCAATTACAAGCGGGGATAAAGCTGTGCAGGTTAGATATTAAATATCTAGCTATTATCAAATACAGGAAATATTGGAAGGAGTATGAAAGCTTCACATATCAGGAGCAGTCTCATTGGGAGGTATTGGTTAGCTTGGAACACTAAAAGCACTGCAAATACAAACATTACACTAGAACACGTATGGATTATATAAAATTTGATGCATTTACAAAAATGGCACTAATGCCAAAATTAGTCCAGAGCACCGACGAGAGAGAAAAAAAAACATCAAGAGAATGGGACATGCAGGACTGGCTTTAGTTGTGCGGAGACATTGCATGCTAACAATTCTCTTTGGAAAACAATTATGTTTAAATGCATATAGACTTCAATCAAACCAATGAGGTCTTCTATAACTTCTCGAGCTACGGAAGTCCAAAATGTGGCTGGCAGTAAGGCACAGATTATGAATAAATTCAATAGGAAGAGATCTATTTATGACCATAATCTATTGGATGATATGTTTGCTGCCGGAATATATATTAAAATTACATCATTATGGACATAGTGCATGTTTATATTTACTAATGCTCTACAGATTTCTGCAAGCCAACCAATGAGGGACGGGTTAGTTTGTGCAGTGCGGATGGACTGATCTTGATGCAACCCGTAAAAGGTGTGCATATACCTTTTGTCTCTCTTTTTACATTTTCCATCGTCATACCTTAGTAGGAAAGAGTTGGAATTCAGTACAAATTCACAAAATATGAAGACAATACAAAATGAGACAGATAATCCGGCTCCACACAATAACATTTAACAACATTAGGATACATAAAAATATATATTTTGTAATTTGGCGAAAAGCCATTTTTGAGAGGAGGCTGGGTTCCTGCAAGTTGTTTTCCTCCTAAAAGTAACTTAAGTGACAGAAAAAAAAAATGGTAAATAGCACCAGTCTTTTTGCAATTCTAATAGTCAGACTAACTGCTATACGTTCATGCAGAAGAAAAATATGGATAATTTCATAACTATACGAGTCCCTTCTTTATATCAATTGGTGGACTTCCATGAAAATAGAGACGTGATCCTGAAGTTTCAGAAGCGAATGCAGAACACCATCTACTTATGAATATTATGTTGACTGAACCTACAACTAATCCACTTTCTGATGCAAACACGGTTGTTAACTACACAAACCTACTGGAAGCATTTTAAATCTGTGCTACATGATAAAAAAAAAAAGATTTTAAATTAGTGTAACAGGGACATATTTATGACATACAGTACACTATCGCTAATGTACAGTAGCATCAAAGTATTGAAGTGTTTTGTATAGAGCTATTTAGGGAGGGGTTATATTTAGATGAGTTTCATATCTCCCGGTATTGTGCGAAGCGCTCACCAAATGGTATTAGGATTATGGATTAGGTATTCTCTGCGTCACGGCACATTTTTTGGGGGAGCATGCTACAATGATACAAAATTACTTAAAATGAAGCAGACAACCCAAAGGGAAATATTGCTAAAGCAGCAATCCTGATAAATAGCATATACATACGCAAAGGAAAAAAAAGTCAGTGCTCGAATTTAACCAAGATATAAACTAGGTGTGATTCTATAGTGTTGTTAAGGGTTAATTTTATAAATAATTACCAGTGCAAAACCAATGTGATAAAATGTTAAAATGTATTTGTGACAAAAAAAAAAAGTATTCATACAATATAATTAATATTTTGTATTAAGTAGTGCACTGATATTAATGTGTAATGTTAAAAAAAAAACCTAAATGAAAAGAAATAAAAATAAAATCTGAAAAGTAGAGTCTGTAGGTAAATGCAACAAATATATTGCAGCATCAAAAAGCTGCTTCTCTTCAAGGTGAATCACATCCAAAAAGAAAGAAAATGAAAATCGCACGTTCCATGATAAAAATCACAAATTGTTCTTTAATCCATAAAAAGAAAATGCTCGCTTAAGACTAAAAGTGATAAACTCAATGATTTTGTCAAAGCAACAGATGTGAATCTCACAGATAGAAGTTGCGGGGGTACTACAGTGCCTCTTAATTTACAGCAGAGAATAAGAATCCCAAGTAGCAGGCTTTCCCGAGAGGTACAGGAACCTCAGGTGTTAATAGTCCAATCACAGAACAAAATAGGGAAAGTGGAACAGATGGTGCAGTAGTCCCAATATCAAAAAATAAATGTCCATATCTTCATTCTGTGTGTATAATGCAGAACCTCTCCAATAAGTGTAAAATGACCTCACCTGGTGCCCGTGAATTTTATTTTTTGTGTGGGAGGATTACAATGCAGAATCCTTTTCAGAGATGGGAGGAACCTGCAATGTATTCCCTGAGGGAAGTGTTTCAGCAATGTCTGCCAGGATAAAATTAATAACTGTGCAAATCTGATGTATAATTAATGTCTATGCGATCCATTGTCTATGCAGCTCATTTCAAACAAAACTGGAACCATAGATACACCACTAGTGATCAAAATATCCCAAGTTCATATTTGTTAATAAAAAAAGTTGAAATGTTATTGCATGTTTTTGTCTGTACATGTGACCTGTATGTAAAATTTCAACTGTGGAGACTTCTCATGTTGGTCCACTAAAAAAGGTATCCAAAGCAATCTACATTTTTCCACATCCACATGGCTACTAGTAATTTTGAACTGCACCTTTTAAAAGAGAAAATACAGACTATTTTCTGTTTTTCATAACACAAGCTTTAAAGTACATCGCAGAAAGATAAATAAACATACGTACTCTTTTATGCATTCCGGTATGCCGACGTACTCCATAGGAATAAGTTCTGCTAATTCTACCAGGCTAAAGACATATCTAATTTTCTGGCTGAATTTTGAGCTAAATAAACAAAACAAAAAAAACACAGCATAGTAATTATTTGTAGCGCAATAAAATATAGAGGACACAACAAAACAAAATCAGAATAAAATGCATTACCTAATAAAAGGTCTTGTGATAGCTAGAAGTGTTCTGATAAACCAGGAAGGATGAACTATAATCAAAGATTTCAGATTTTTCCGTAACCTTTAAAAGAAAGAAATGGCATCAAACTACGTACATTAAAAGGACCAAATGTGTATTGTACATTTAAAAAAATATATATATACATAATTACTGCAGGAGTACCATGTTTTCATCTTAAAAACATGGAGGGTAACATACATTTTATTAACTTAAAAAAAATACAGAGATAAGTAATGCACTGCTGGATTCAGGAACGTAAAAGGATTAAGGATCAAGTCATGTTCTTCAAATGAATGATACAAAACCATAAGGGGAATCCAAAAGTAGTAACCAATGCGATAATCATATAAATAACAAATAATACAAATAACAGATCATGGGAATAAGTGCTTCAAACTTAAAAATTGACATTTAAAAAGATGAGTACCTGCTCCGAAGAGCTTACAAATCTAATTGGTAGGAAGGAATAACGTACAGAGACAGTAGGAGGGCATTCTGGCAAGTGCACCTACAAGGGGCCAAGGTTTATGTATCAGGTCTATAGTATTAGCCACGGAGCTACTCATATGCTTCGTTACGCAGGTGTGCTTTAAGGTGAGTCTTAAAGGTGGATAGAGAGGGTGCTAGTCGAGTATTGAGGGGAAGGGCATTCCAGAGGTGTGGGGCAATCAGTGAGAAAGGTTTAAGGCAGGAGAGGGCTTTAGATACAAAGGGGGTAGAGAGAAGACATCCTTGAGTGGAACGCGAGAGTTGGCATGGTGAATAGCGAGAAATTGGGGCTGGGATGTAAGGAGGGGCAGAAGAGTGTAAAGCTTTAAAAGTGAGGAGGAGAATTGAGTGTGAGATGCAGGATTTGATAGGAAGCCAGGAAAGGGATTTCAGCAGGGGAGACGTTGAGACAGATTTAGGAAAGAGTAGAGGGATTCTCGCAGCAGCATTTAGGATAGATTGCAGGGGGGACAGGTGAGAGGCAGAAAGGCCGGACAGCAGGTTACAGTAATCGATACGGGAGAGAATCAGGGCCTGTGTCAGAGTTTTAGCAGTCGAGCAACAGAGGGAAAGGCGTATCTTTGTAATATTGCAGAGGGAAAAGTGACAGGTTTTAGATACGTTTTGAATGTGAGAGAGGAGTCGAGTGTGACCCCTAGGCACTGTGCTTGTGCTACTAGGTGTATGACAGAACTTCCAACAGTAATGTGGAAGGAGGTAGTGGGGCCAGGTTTGGGATGAAATATGAGGAGCTCTGTTTTTGACATGTTACGTTTAAGTCGGCAGAGGGCCATCCAGGATGATATCGCAGAGACATTCAGAAACTTTGGTCTGTACAGCAGGTGTAAGGTCAGGGGTTGAAAAGTAAATTTGTGTGTCATCAGCATAGAGGTGATATTTGAACCCAAGGAGATGTGATCAGGTCACCTAGAGTGTGTACAGAGAAAAGAGGAGAGGTCCTAGGTCAGAGCCCTGGGGTACCCCCACAGAGAGATCGATACAGGAGGAGGTGTTAGCAGAAGAGACACTGAAAGTATGATGGGAGAGGTAAGAGGAGATCCAGGATAGAGCTTTGTTAAGAAGGTCCAGGAAAAAAACCATTAATAAATCAACATCACTCTGGAATTAAAGCCCCGAATGTAATGGGGGTGGGAGGCAGGGGGGGACGGGGGGACGGATGGTTATCAAAGGAACGATGATCAAGTGGAAAAATCCACCTTACCTTCTATCAATTTGTTGATAGCATTTTCTGAGCCAGCCCAGACTTGGCATTTTCCTCCGTGTCGTGGCTCCGTTTAAATAAACTATCATGTAGTTCTCTGCAACTAACATTTCCAAAGTGCCAATAACATACCTGTCAAAATAAAATCGCCAATAAACTTCACACATCCACAATCCCTGGACGCAATTAATAGACGTACAGATGTAGTAAAACATGGTCGTGCTGGTGCCACATGCAGTCGCTGCACCAAAGGATTAATGCACTCCCCCCCTGCAGCTCCATCACGGCAGACATTGTCCCTGGCGCCACAGACCTTCGCTTGTTCGTACGCGGTGCAAAGGACAAAGTTTTGCTACATCTATAGCAGGCTTCATTGTCTCTAAATATCGTCAATTTTTTAAATTTTTTTTTTTAAATAAAAGATATGGGGTGGGCCCCACAGTGCCACAACCCCTCTGGCATGTCGCAATCACAAGATCGTGACATCAACAATAACACAAAAGGTAGAGCAGTGACTCCACTACGATGGCAAACTCCACTATGATAACAAGGAAAAAGTCTGGGCTCTGGCTTATCAGACCTCAAGTCATCGTAGCTACTTCATGGGGCACTAAGATCTTGTCTTCCAGTGTACACACAGACACACATGGTCCATAGAACGCTAGATAAATCAGCACTCGGGGAGCTGTAAAAGCTAAAGTCGACCATTCTACCTGCACTGCATTGGTTTTCCTGTCAAAAAAAATGGACAAAATCTAAAAAGCTAGATAAAAGGGTGTGCTTTTATCGTAAAAACTTAAAGAGCAATAAACACCCTATAAAGTCACAGAGATTAAAGCAACCTCCCTGCAAAATTGAAGTTGGAAAATGTATTTCACAATATTTAAATAAGTGTAATTGTTATACAATAACATTTAATAACATTTAATTCAGGAATACTGCTCCCTTCTTTCTCCTATGTATTATACATTATATGTTAAACTATAGAATCTGTATACATGGTTAGCATAAAGACATCCTATTTCATACACTTGAATGCACAGTATACAAGTACCACGATACTTACTTAAAAAGATTGTCCATTAGATATCGATAATCAGGTTGACTGCTGTCAGGCATAAAACATACAGCAAATACAATAATGGCATTTAGGCCATCTCCATAATAACCTAAGATAATAAAAACATGGTCAGGGTGAGATCCAATTTCAAGAATGACAAATATACATTACACTTTGAAACACTGGTTCAACCACAGGGTTCAGAAAACCAATATGGCTCTGCTATATGTATGTATAGTTGATGTGGGGCTCCACTTACCGATAAAACATACATATCCTTTTTATACCAGAAAACGGCTTAAAACGAAACATTTTTAATAAACCGACCGGGATCTAAAGCATTCCTAAAAATAGTTAGTGCTGTTTGTATTTATTTTTAAATCCCCACTTTAAAATAATTCCATAGAATTTATCAATAAGACAGATCCTTTATAAAAAAAAAAAAAAACAACAAAAATAAAAAGACAACACACAGGACTGTTTACCATTCCCTAAAAAGAAAGTGAACATGGTTTAAATACTGTATTAACACATTACATTTCTAAATGGTTAAATGCCCGCTATTCACACAACATAACTTTATTACTATTTCATAGACCATGATTTCTTTCATGCACTTTTAATAGCTCTTGTAAAATGTTCTCCTTTGCATTAAAATAAAAAAAATAGGGTGGGGTCCTCAAAGTCAAAGAAAATGATATCAGAACATTTTTCAGGGAGATCTGCAATGCTCTGCTATGGTCCCAAATCATCCAACCTGGGTAATTCTAGTGGCTCGCATACTGTGGTTCTTGGAGCATTGGTGGTTTCCAGAGATCTTATTGGTACTCCCCAAGGCTTTTTTAAATCAGTTATCTCCTGTGGTCAATCTTTTATATCAGTAAAATATTATTGGTACAGGTTTCTTTTAAAGATAGAAATGCAATATGTTTGAATTACATAGAATACACATACAGACATACTTTGTTCTGCCGAAGTGTGTGCTGTGGTCCTCCAAGCATTTATTAAAAGCAGCAAATTCTACCTGGGAACTATTTCCAATTTTCTTTTGGCTTACATGACCAAGGAGATCCATCTGGAGCTTATCAGTGGCCTCCCAGTTTCAAAGATATTTGTATTTTTGTGTGCATATTTTGACAAAAAAAAAACAGAACAACAAATATGACACCAGACTACACACATGGACACAGGATCACCAAAATAATTTCTGATCTTCCAGTCTGGTGGAGCCCAGGACTCACTGCTCCAGAACCAGAGGTCTCCGGACGCCAATGTTAATATCGAAGTGGCCTGCGAGAACAGTTGAGCTTCACCCATGCAAATTATTATTATTGTAAAAAAAAGTTAAAGGTGCCTAATAATGCACCTACATATTTTCCTTTACTTCTTGCTTGTATAATTAATAAGCAGTAAACATAAAGTCTAAACAAGACTTGTGTGGGCCACATACTTCTCAATGACCCCATTACCTCCGTGACTTATAACTTTCTTATAAGGTTCTATGGCCGACATGTCCACCCTGTGATCCTGCTCTCCGATGCGGAAGAGGCGCCAGCGTCGGCTCTCTTCCTTCTCCTCGGCAGCGGTGTATTCAGGGATGGACCCTTTCGGAAGCACTTCAGTAGTCTTTGGTTTGGGGAGATCATCTGTCAAAACAAAGCAGACTTGTGGATACATATATTATAGTGTTGTTAAACCTCTTCAGCATAGAAGGCAGGACAAGTCTTAGTTAACCACTTTCCCCTTGGGACTTCTGGGAACAATACAAAAAAAACCACAAAAAAAACAAGTTTTGTAATAGAATCAAAACCTATTTTTAAAGGCAGGACTGTCCAGCCTTGAAAACGTAAAGTGCCATGGGGAAAAATTAATTTGTACTGCTCTGAACCATATCAGCTACATCTATTTAAATCAAACGAAGTGTCAATTAGCTACATTTAACCCATTAAACATGTCTTCAGTCAACTTTTGTCTGAGGCAGGACTTGTGTTTTAGGCGAGGCTGCTCTATGTGCTTATTACAACAATATTATACAATCATCTCCAAATTGATCTTGTGTTGTGCGCAATAATCCCAGTTCTAATATCTTTAGCAGCTGGCTGAGATTAAGAGCTCAAAGCACACAACAAAAATGCTGTTCACTCTAGCACAATATAAAATGCTGGGAATAGTACAGCATTGAGCATTTTACACAATATATAACTTAGGCAAGTTCAGCAAGATGCCAATGTTATGGACTAAGCTTTCCGTTTTTGCATTTGTTCATTGGCCACCTTTACAGAAGGATGCACCACAATTGAGTCCCGTTTGCTGTGAACTGTATATTTTGTTAATATTTTTAAATATCCCTGAGTCCTTTGCAGATGGAGAGTGGTTACCTTTACAAGCATTGGCTACCATCCGTTTATCAAGTGAATTACACTAATAGTGCTTTTGAAAAACAGATCAGATATGAATTAACATGTGATGGGTGCGCCAAATCAGAAATCTCGGAATATACACTGAAAAAGTGATCCGGAAAGAAACAGTATTTTGTTGATTGCTTTGCTAATTTGAGGAATTCATGATTGCCTGAAACCAAAAAGCAGGGGGGCTTACCACAAAGCAGGAAGGAAATGATCTACGGTACAGTATGTTAGTTGCCCGTTTCCAAGACTTAGCTGTGAAGGGAAACTATCCGCCTGGGACAGTGGAGACAGCAGCATAGAAAGGAAAACAGAAAGGAGACAGTAACCCTTTACAACTTCTTTATTTGAAGGGTTACAGTTGGGCTGTTTAACTCCTTCACTGGTGCACAGACCAGAGTTGCAGGCGTGCCGACAATGAGTTGAACAGCACAAACCTAGTACTGCATGCGATTCACTGCAGGAGCTCTTCAGCAATGTCAAGTCAACCATCACAAGAACCTTTGCAATTATATAAATATCATTTGCATGTCATTTCCCAGAATCCCTAGCTGTCGTGGAGATAATGTGAATGTGCTATCAAGTGATATTTGTATTTATTGATATACTAGCTGAGAAACCCGGCGTTGCCCGGGATGTGAAGTGTGAATAAGTATGTGTAAATGTTGTATGTGAAAGTTGTAATGTGATGCCAATGTTATGTAATATTAGTTAGAATTGTGTTTGTAAATCAACAGTAGTAGAAAGCACATGTATATGAGGGCAAATGTTTGAAGTGTATGTTAGTTGTTACGGTAGTTATTTTTGAAAATGTTATTGTTGGAAATGCTTCTTGAAAGATATGAATGTCCATTGTTGAGAGGAGTGTATTTGATGTAATGTTAAAGTGTGTGTTGTAAAATAATGTAGTAATAAAAGATGACAGTAGTGTATTGAGTGTCTTTCATTTTTTTGTAATTTCTTATGGCAATATGTAGAGTTCATGGAAATTGAGGAAAGTCAATGTTCATTGTAATGCTTGTTTGTAAACGACATTTTTGGTAGTTCCAGTTGGAGCAAAGATGTACAATTGTTGGGGGGATCCAACTCTAGAGCACGCAACATATAACTGGCCGTGGGAGAAACATGGTGATTCTAAGTTGATACCAGTGCACTTTATAGATTGTCCTTGTGCTTTGTTAATGGTGATAGCAAAAGCTAGTTTGATGGGGAACTGTAGCCGTTTGAAAGTAAAAGGCATGTCTGTAGGAATGAGTGGAATGCGGGGGATGAAGACATCTTGGCCTTTGGCGTTGCCAGTTAAGATAGTAGCTTCAATTAGGTTGGGCATCAATGTTTTTATGCACAGTCTGGTTCCATTACAAAGGTTAGGTGTGTGTAGGTTGCGAAGTAGCATGATGGGTGCTCCAACTTTGAGGCGAAGATGATGTGGTGGCATCCCTGATGGTTCGAGGGAGTGTAGGAATTCAGGTGGATAGTTAACGGCTTCATCGCAATCCACAACTGTATCGATTGAGTTGTATTGAGTAATTGTGTTTGGAATAATGTCTTGAATTTGATGATTGATGTCATTGACAGAAGTATTTTTGGCAGCAAGGATGGCTCTTTCACAGAGCCACTGGTGGTTTGTGTAATTGTGTAAGAGATTTGGATAGACGTGATGTATGAGATCTTCAAGTGATGTCATCATGTGACAAAAATGTGTGGGAAAAGCAATTTCACCTGATGTTAAGTCAGTAGGTAAAGTGCCTTCACCTATTTGAAGAAGTGTGTGTGCAAACAGTTGTTCATTTGAGTGGCCGAGAAGTTGGACTCACATATTGGTTGTTAATGGAAAATGTTTGACATGTCGCCATAAAATAGAGGATTTAAGGCATGCATGAAGTTCGTCTGCTGGTGTGGATCGTGGTATGACTGGAAGTGTTTGTCTGAAATCACCAGCTAAAAGAATGACAGCACCACCCATTATTTGTTTATTGTTACGCAAGTCTTGCAAGGTTCTATTAAGGGCTTGAAGTGCTTTTTTATGCGCCATGGTACACTCATCCCAAACAATAAGTTTGCAAATTTGAAGAACACGGGCTTGGCCAGATGTCTTGGTAATATTACATGTTGGGTTTTCTTCATGAGCAATGTTTAGTGGTAATTTAAGAGCTGAGTGCACAGTTCTTCCTCCATCCATAAGAGTGGCTGCAATGCCAGATGATGCAAGTGCAAGTGCAACATGATTGTGCATTCTTATTTCTGCAAGGAGTAAATTTATGAGAAATGTTTTGCCTGTTCCACCTGGAGCATCAAGAAACAGGATTGCACCTTGTTCGTTGTTTATGTGCTGCATGATGTTGTCATAGGTGTTAAGTTGTTGTGGAATTAACATTGGTTTTCTTGTGGCAACATATTCTTGTAGTATGGAAATATTGTATTGTTTCTCTCGCATAAGGTCTGTATTGAGTACATCGTGATGATGACGTTGGGGAGCTTCTAGACCTAATTGAAGTAGTGTTTTGTTATTGATAGAGAGACATGTATCTTCTAACAATATGAGTACCTCGTTGAAAATGTCAGGTGAAAAGGTAACATTGAGTGATGGGTTGTGTCTCTGTGCTTTGTGAAGTATATCTTCACTCATGTGAGGTAGCGGGATAGGGGGAGGGACATTGGTGGCATGGTGTAGCGGGGTAGGGGGCCTCGCGGTCCGGTTGCGGTAGGGAGATGTGTGAGGTGCAGGAGATGTGAGGCGTGCTGTGCGGTTCGCGGGAGCTACACTGTGTGAGGTGAGGGGTATTTATTTGTGTTTGGTGTGCGTTTGTGTAGGTGTTGAAATGTTGTGTGTGTTTTTGTTTTGTGTTAATGTTGGCTGTGTGTGTGGCAGAATAGTGTGTGTATGTAATTATTGTGTGTGATTGTTGATTGTGTGGGGTGTGTGTGTGGATGAGTGTGTGATGTGATAGTGAGTGTGTGGTGTGTGAGTGTGTGTGTCAGTGTTGGTTAGTTGAGTGTTTGTGTGCAATAAATTAGACAGATGTGTAAATAGTAATGTTTTGTGTAAAATATGTTATTAAAAGGAAGAGGTGATTTATTGTGCTAGGTGTGTTAGTAGCGGAGGTGTTGTGTTGTTGTATATGTTTGTGTGTGGTGGGATGTTGATGTGCAATGGGAGTGGGTGGTGAGACGTGTAAATGTGCATTGTATTCAGTGTAGTGTGTATGGTGAAGGGTAGGTAATTGGAACAGTGGGTTGGGTGTGTGTGTTTGTTTAGTGGTGGTTGTGTTGTGTGTGGTAGTTAAGGTTATGTTGAAGTGTTGTTTTGTGTGTTGTATCAGCAGAGGAGGTTGGTGTGTGTGTGTGAGTACGTGTGTTGCGTGGTTGAGGGCGTGTGGCGTTGCTGAGTGCGTGTGTGTGTGCATGTGTTTGTGTATTTGTGTGTGTGTTGTGTGTGATGGTGTGTGGTGTGTGTGAGAGCATGTGTGTATGTGGCGTGTGTGATGGCATGTGTGTGTGTGTATGACGCATGTTGTGTGTGTGACGTGTGTGAGTGCGTGTTGTTGGTCATAGACATGTTGTAAATTGCATGTTTTTGAGTGTAGTGTGTGTATTATGAGGGTGAAGGTGAGGTGTGATTTGTTGTTATGTGTGGCATAGAATGACAGGATGTTTGCGTGTGTGTGTATGAGGGGGTTTTGTGTGGGTGAGTGTTGTGTGTGAGTGGTGGTGTGAGAAGTGTTTTAGAATAAATTATACAGACAGTGAAATTGTTAGGAAAACATATTTTATTGTAAGGAACAGCTGAGTTTCAGTGGTAGGTGTTGTCATACAGTGTGTGAGGTAGCGGGAGGGACATTGGTGGCATGCTGTTTGACTGTAGTCCGCGGCGTCGCGGTCCGGTTGCGGAGGGAGATGTGTGAGGTGCAGGAGATGTCAGGCGTGCTGGTTGTTCCGCGGGAGGTAGAGAGTGTGAGGTAGCGGGATAGCGGGAGTGACATCGGTGGCATGGTGTGTGGTGTGTGTGAGAGCATGTGTGTGTGTTGCTGGTGTGTGATGGCGTGTGTGTGTGTATGAGGCATGTTGTGTGTGTGACGTGTGTGAGTGCGTGTTGTTGGTCATACACATGTTAAAAATGGCATGTTTTTGAGTGTAGTGTGTGGCATAGAATGACAGGATGTTTGCGTGTGTGTGTGTATGAGGGGGTTTTGTGTGGGTGAGTGTTGTGTACATTATACAGACAGTAAAATAGTTAGGAAAACATATTTTATTTCAACGAACATCTGATTTCCAGTGGTAGGTGTTGTCATACACTGTGTGAGGTAGCGGGATAGGGGGAGGAACATTGGTGGCATGGTGTGTGAGTGTAGGCCGCGGCCTCGCGGTCCGGTTGCGGTAGGGAGCTGTGTGAGGTGCAGGAGATGAGGCGTGCTGTGCGGTCCGCGGGAGCTACACTGTGTGAGGTAGCGGGATAGGGGGAGGGACATCGTTGCCATGGTGTGTGAGTGTAGGCCGCGGCCTCGCGGTCCGGTTGCGGTAGGGAGCTGTGTGAGGTGCAGGAGATGTGGCGTGCTGTGCGGTTCGCGGGAGCTACACTGTGTGAGGTAGCGGGATAGGGGGAGGGACATCGTTGCCATGGTGTGTGAGTGTAGGCCGCGGCCTCGCGGTCCGGTTGCGGTAGGGAGATGTGTGAGGTGCAGGAGATGTGAGGCGTGCTGTGCGGTCCGCGGGAGCTACACTGTGTGAGGTAGCGGGATAGGGGGAGGGACATTGGTGGCATGGTGTAGCGGGGTAGGGGGCCTCGCGGTCCGGTTGCGGTAGGGAGATGTGTGAGGTGCAGGAGATGTGAGGCGTGCTGTGCGGTCCGCGGGAGCTACACTGTGTGAGGTAGCGGGATAGGGGGAGGGACATTGGTGGCATGGTGTAGCGGGGTAGGGGGCCTCGCGGTCCGGTTGCGGTAGGGAGATGTGTGAGGTGCAGGAGATGTGAGGCGTGCTGTGCGGTTCGCGGGAGCTACACTGTGTGAGCTAGCGGGATAGGGGGAGGGACATTGGTGGCATGGTGTAGCGGGGTAGGGGGCCTCGCGGTCCGGTTGCGGAGGGAGATGTTTGAGGTGCAGGAGATGTGAGGCGTGCTGTGCGGTCCGCGGGAGCTACACTGTGTGAGGTAGCGGGATAGGGGGAGGGACATTGGTGGCATGGTGTAGCGGGGTAGGGGGCCTCGCGGTCCGGTTGCGGAGGGAGATGTGTGAGGTGGAGGAGATGTGAGGCGTGCTGTGCGGTCCGCGGCAGCTACACTATGTGAGGTAGCGGGATAGGGGGAGGGACATTGGTGGCATGGTGTAGCGGGGTAGGGGGCCTCGCGGTCCGGTTGCGGTAGGGAGATGTGTGAGGTGCAGGAGATGTGAGGCGTGCTGTGCGGTTCGCGGGAGCTACACTGTGTGAGGTAGCGGGATAGGGGGAGGGACATTGGTGGCATGGTGTAGCGGGGTAGGGGGCCTCGCGGTCCGGTTGCGGAGGGAGATGTGTGAGGTGCAGGAGATGTGAGGCGTGCTGTGCAGTCCGCGGGAGCTACACTGTGTGAGGTAGCGGGATAGGGGGAGGGACATTGGTGGCATGGTGTAGCGGGCCTCGCGGTCCGGTTGCGGTAGGGAGATGTGTGAGGTGCAGGAGATGTGAGGCGTGCTGTGCGGTCCGCGGGAGCTACACTGTGTGAGGTAGCGGGATAGGGGGAGGGACATTGGTGGCATGGTGTAGCGGGGTAGGGGGCCTCGCGGTCCGGTTGCGGAGGGAGATGTGTGAGGTGCAGGAGATGTGAGGCGTGCTGTGCGGTCCGCGGGAGCTACACTGTGTGAGGTAGCGGGATAGGGGGAGGGACATTGGTGGCATGGTGTAGCGGGGTAGGGGGCCTCGCGGTCCGGTTGCGGTAGGGAGATGTGTGAGGTGCAGGAGATGTGAGGCGTGCTGTGCGGTTCGCGGGAGCTACACTGTGTGAGGTAGCGGGATAGGGGGAGGGACATTGGTGGCATGGTGTAGCGGGGTAGGGGGCCTCGCGGTCCGGTTGCGGAGGGAGATGTGTGAGGTGCAGGAGATGTGAGGCGTGCTGTGCGGTCCGCGGGAGCTACACTGTGTGAGGTAGCGGGATAGGGGGAGGGACATTGGTGGCATGGTGTAGCGGGGTAGGGGGCCTCGCGGTCCGGTTGCGGTAGGGAGCTGTGTGAGGTGCAGGAGATGTGGCGTGCTGTGCGGTTCGCGGGAGCTACACTGTGTGAGGTAGCGGGATAGGGGGAGGGACATCGTTGCCATGGTGTGTGAGTGGAGGCCGCGGCCTCGCGGTCCGGTTGCGGGAGGGAGATGTGTGGCGTGGAGGGGAGGAGGGGTTTGAAGAGGCAGTCTGCAGTGTTTGGTGTTGTGTGAATGTGTGTGTGTGCTGTGTTTGTGCGTTGTGTGTAGATTCTGTACCTCAGTGGTTCCCAAACTTTTTCGGTTCAAGGCTCCCCAAGGCAATCAGAATTTTTTCAAGGCTCCCCAAGGCGATCAGGATTTTTACGCGGCGCCCAAAGTAAAAACAAAGGTGTATATACATACCTAACAGTTGCAGTGCGCAGTTGGTGTCTCCCTCACACACTCTCACTCTCTCTGACCTCACTCTCTCTCTCTCTGACCTCACTCTCTCTCTCTCTGACCTCACTCTCTCTCTCTCTGACCTCACTCTCTCTCTCTGACCTCACTCTCTCTCTCTCTGACCTCACTCTCTCTCTCTCTGACCTCACTCTCTCTCTCTCTGACCTCACTCTCTCTCTCTCTGACCTCACTCTCTCTCTCTCTGACCTCACTCTCTCTCTCTCTGACCTCACTCTCTCTCTCTCTGACCTCACTCTCTCTCTCTCTGACCTCACTCTCTCTCTCTGACCTCACTCTCTCTCTCTGACCTCACTCTCTCTCTCTGACCTCACTCTCTCTCTCTGACCTCACTCTCTCTCTCTGACCTCACTCTCTCTCTCTGACCTCACTCTCTCTCTCTGACCTCACTCTCTCTCTCTGACCTCACTCTCTCTCTCTGACCTCACTCTCTCTCTCTGACCTCACTCTCTCTCTCTGACCTCACTCTCTCTCTCTGACCTCACTCTCTCTCTCTGACCTCACTCTCTCTCTCTGACCTCACTCTCTCTCTGACCTCACTCTCTCTCTGACCTCACTCTCTCTCTGACCTCACTCTCTCTCTGACCTCACTCTCTCTCTGACCTCACTCTCTCTCTGACCTCACTCTCTCTCTGACCTCACTCTCTCTCTGACCTCACTCTCTCTCTGACCTCACTCTCTCTCTGACCTCACTCACTCTCTCTCTGACCTCTCTCTCTCTCTCTGACCTCTCTCTCTCTCTCTGACCTCTCTCTCTCTCTCTGACCTCTCTCTCTCTCTCTGACCTCTCTCTCTCTCTCTCTCTCTCTCTCTCTCCCTGACCTCACTCTCTCTCTCTGAACTCACTCTCTCTCTGACCTCACTCTCTCTCTCTCTCTGACATCACTCTCTCTCTCTCTCTGACATCACTCTCTCTCTCTCTCTGACATCACTCTCTCTCTCTCTCTGACATCACTCTCTCTCTGACCTCACTCTCTCTCTGACCTCACTCTCTCTCTGACCTCACTCTCTCTCTGACCTCACTCTCTCTCTGACCTCACTCTCTCTCTCTCTCTGACATCACTCTCTCTCTCTCTCTGACATCACTCTCTCTCTCTCTCTGACATCACTCTCTCTCTCTCTCTGACATCACTCTCTCTCTCTCTCTGACATCACTCTCTCTCTGACCTCACTCTCTCTCTGACCTCACTCTCTCTCTGACCTCACTCTCTCTCTGACCTCACTCTCTCTCTGACCTCACTCTCTCTCTGACCTCACTCTCTCTCTGACCTCACTCTCTCTCTGACCTCACTCTCTCTCTGACCTCACTCTCTCTCTGACCTCACTCTCTCTCTGACCTCACTCTCTCTCTGACCTCACTCTCTCTCTGACCTCACTCTCTCTCTGACCTCACTCTCTCTCTGACCTCACTCTCTCTCTGACCTCACTCTCTCTCTCTCTGACCTCACTCTCTCTCTCAGTCTCCCGGTGCTGCTCCTCCAGCGTGCGCGCCGGGCCTCCCTCTCTCAGCGTCGCTGAGCCGGGCTGAACAGATGCACAAAGCCCCTGCATCTGTAATCAGCGCTGCCTGGCAGAGGAGACAGCAAGCGCGCTTGGTAGGCGGGTATCACTGTGTGTGTTTGTCACTTGGTAGCTGTCAGTGTGTGTGTGTGTGTGTGTGTTTGTCACTTGGTAGCTGTCAGTGTGTGTGTGTGTGTGTGTGTGTGTGTGTGTGTGTGTGTGTGTGTGTGTGTGTGTGTGTGTGTGTGTGTGTACATTATATAATATTTAAAAATGAAAAAAAAAAAAGACATGTGAGAATAAATTATTTATTAACATTGTGCAACTTTGATAAATATATTCACACGCACACACCACACACATCCATATACACCACACATATATATATATATATATGTGTGTGTGTGTATATATGTATCTATATATATATCTATATATACATACATACACACACACACACACCACACATACACATTGTATATATATATATATATATACACACACCACACATTATATATATATATATATATATATATATATATATACACACACACCACACATACATACACACACATATATACATATATACACACACACACACACCACACATATATACACACACACCACACATATATACACACACACACACACACACACCCTGCAGCCCGTTTTTCACACACACACACACACACACACACACACACACACACACCCTGCAGCCCGTTTTTCACACACACACACAACACACACCCTGCAGCCCGTTTTTCACACACACCCTGCAGCCCGTTTTACACACACACACACACACACACACACACACACACACACACACACACACACACCTTGGTGCTGTCTGGTGGCTCTGCAGTTGCAATGCCGGGCAGGCTGCAGCCCCATTGGATGGGAGCGGTCACGTGACCGCTCCTCTGCTTCCCCTCAGAGGTTTTTTTTTTTTTTTTTTTTTTTAAATGAGCTAGCAGCCCTTGTTTCCCGCTGCTGGCGGCCCTGATCGCGGCGGCCCTGATCGCGGCGCCCCTCTAGCCAAGCCGCGGCGCACCAGGGCGCCGCGGCGCACAGTTTGGGAAACACTGCTGTACCTGATTCGGCAGTCTGTGGTAGCAGACGTGAAGGTTTTGATAGCTGTGAAAAGCAGGCCAATGAGAGTCAGTGAGGGGTGGGACGCAGGCCAATGAGAGGTGTGCGGGGGCGGGCATTGGACGCAGGCCAATGAGAGTCAGTGAGGGGTGGGACGCAGGCCAATGAGAGGTGTGCGGGGGCGGGCATTGGACGCAGGCCAATGAGAGTCAGTGAGGGGTGGGACAGTGTGGCATTGGTGTTGGACGTAGGCCAATGAGAGGTGTGCGGGGGCGGGCATGGCCTGAGCAGGAGTGACAGGCCCAAGGTCCAATGCGATTGACCCTTGGGACGCAGACATACAGTGATTTCACAAATATATAGTAGATAGCGGAAGCAGCAAGTTGCTACTGACTTACACATGTTCAGTTTCTTACTGGTCAGGTCATATGCAACCAAGGTTCTGTTAAACACTGGAATAGATGCACGCTCCTTAACTGTTTTAAAGTCTAAAAAATGTTTAAGTATTAATTAGCACTGGCATAATAAAGAACTGCGTTTTGGTGGGAAATTATTCTGCATTTCTCCAACAAAATATGGCATTAAAGGACCATCATTTTCTATATAGAAACAACATTCTAGAACATGTATAGCTGCACCATTTCCCCAAGCCAAATATCAGACTTGATAACCCAAAGACTTGGGCAAAATTAAAAAAAATACACATTTAAGTTACAAAATGTGTTTAATTCTACAAGCTGCATCAAAACAGCTATGAAAGAACATACTGTACAGTATAATGTGAGCATTATTACATACCATTTTACAAAATGTGTTTCATTCTACACCAGGGGGCGCAAACTTTGTCTGCGCCCCCCAGCCTGCTCTCCCACCTCTTACCTTTTCTCCAGCTTTTCGGACGTCACGACGCCATGGCAACGCGTAGCCAGAAGATGCCAGAGACAAGATAAGGGTCATATAGAGAGGAGGGGAGCCTCTAAGCAACGCGCCACCACAGAAAATACCACGCCACCCAGTTCTACACTGCAGGTTTGTACCCAACAGCCTCTACATCCCGAGCAGCTGAGGAACCAGTTCGGGAGCAGTTATTTCGGGAGGAGGGTTGAAGTGCGCCCAAAGTCACTTCTTGCTTATATACCAGCGGGGAGAGTGTGAGTTTGTTTCCCTTCCCCTCTGTGGTGTTTGTCATCATGAGTAAATGTTAATACACTATACCCTCTGCGTTTGTGTTCTTGTCTCCACATGAGGTCAACCAGGAGTCCATACACCTGAGGATTTCTACATATGGAATGACAGTATGTGTTTTTCAGTGCTATATTTCACAGGGTTTATTTGCACATATAACTGTATATGTTTGAACATTTTGCGCCACAAGCACTTTAGGTTGTTAAATTGCGGATTGGGGAAACCGCTGGTGTTCAGGCAGGAGCTTGATTTTATCACAGTATTTGTTGCACTTAATTAAGTTTCTGTTTCATTGTATCCAACAGAACTGTAATAAATCACATTTCTTGAATAGTTTTTGCGAACATACTCATTGCTCAGCCTGTTTTGGTTTCCTTAAACTTGGAGATTTTCAATTGATGGAGTGTTTGTCAGACAAGTGCTTTCTCTAACCTTAGTTCAACCTGTCCGAGGGCTTATAAAAGATGTTAGGAGATAGCGAGCAGGCTTTACTAGTGCAAGATCTTGCTGAACACACAAGCAAACAAAAATGGAGTAGCCAGAGAAAATGAAATCCTTCCCAAGTAGAGATATGCAAAACTTTCAGCCAAGTTCACCAATGAGGTGAGTTCTGTTCTTTTTCATCTGAAAAAACAGTGACGGCCTCGTGCCAGTTTGCAAGGGATTCACCAAAGGGGACAGAGCCCACGCGGGGAAACAGAGTGCATGGGTGAAAGAGCCTGCGAGGGGAGATAAGAGGATGAGAGGCCAAAGAGGGCGGAAAGGGGAGGGAGGAGAGAGAGGCGGATACCTGTGAGCACAGATGATACACATGGGAAATAAGCCATTTGAGTATGCATCAGCTCATTTACATTGGCAAATTGGCTTATTTCTTCGGTATCTCAGGTCTGTTCACACGTATCTCTCTAAAATGTTGTTTAGGGGAGTGTTTTGGGAGGTATACAAGTAAATTGGCCTCTCGTGCACAAAAGCCCTATTTTAGGCGATGTGCTTAAAATGGCCTGACTAAACTAAAATGCTCTGCAGAAATTAGATTTTGGCTCATTTTCAAGCAATGCGACATTGAGATTCACATAAAAAAAAAAAAACAAAAGGCTCACCATAGCATGTTAAAAAAAAAAAAAAGGAACGTTAAAGATACAGTCCCTTCTAGGACCAAAATAATCCAATTTTGAATGGCAAAATTATATATTAACTGCCAATTAAAAACACAGCTCTTCGCTGAAATCATGACATGCAATTTGAAGGAAATTACAGTATTCCCAACTGCCACAAAACAGATTTTTAAAATATTTTTTAATTCAAAGAGATGCATTTACTGTATTTTAGTATTAGGTTGTATGTTGTTTTGAAAGGAGTATTGTCTCCCTATCATACCATAGGTTTTGGATGTCAGGTATCGAGGTGTTAAATAGGTGTCAAACCAAAATGCCCAGATATTTAAAAATAATGACAGGGGGTTAGGCTGAGTCCATAGAGGGGGGAGCAGTGCTGAGGCGCGCTGACGCTGAGGCTCACCTGCTGAAGCCTGTGCGATTTCATGCAGATGCAGGCAGCCAGCGGGTGCGATCGGGAGGCGGGGCAGTGACGTCGCTGGGCCAATCGCCGCGCCGTTGACGCTGCTTCGCGCTGATTGGATGTTTTCAGCAGACAGCGCACTGAAAAACAGCTTGGCTGTCGGCTGAAAAATCCAACTCGTCAGCACGCCTGCGGATGCTCGCGTGAGCCCCCTCTAAAGACATCCTCATTGAGGATGCCAGGGCTCAGCGCGGAGCGTCCGCACAGCTCAGCGCTGCTTGTCCTTCTATGGACGTGGCCTTAGAATTGTTAGAGCTACAGATCAGAACCAACTCCAACAACATTCTAGCCATGTCACTAGTTTTAAATATCTGGGCATATGGTTTGACTCCCATCTAACATTTGGGTTGCACATTGATACTCTGATATCCAAAATCTATGCCAAAGTAGGTGTACTTTATAGGAACAAATCCTTCCTAAGCCCGCTGGTCAGAAAGCGCATCAAACAACAGATACGAATGCCAATTATAGACTATGCACCCCAAACTCAACTTAGCAAAGTAGACATCCTGTACAACTCAATATGCTGCTTTGGCCTACAATGTAATTACAACACACATCACTGCGGAATGCTCAAACAACTAGGATTGGCTCTCTCAAGTACATTTTTCATGTCTTGCTTTCAAATACTCTTTGGTCAAGCTACCCGGCTATCTGAATAAGTCCTCACCCCTAACACACGCAGCTCTTATCACCAGAGATCTTACTCCAAAAGACTGTTCACGGTCCCAATGTTCAACAAAAATCCTCGTCGCTCCTCCCGTTATTGTGCACCTCGTGACTGGACCAACCTACCAGAGACTCTCAAAGCCGCTTCCAGTCTATGTTCTTTCAAGACTTCAGCTGTCTCGCATTTTAATCTCGTCTTCGTCTGTGTCTGTTACATACCCCCATAACATCATCAGAAATCGTTCATGAAATTGTTATACATTACAGCAGGGGGGCGCAAACTTTTTTCCCTGCGCCCCCCTACCGGTGGTCCCCTCACTCCCGCGCTCCCCCTAACCCCCACTCACCTGCGCTCCGGCGTCATGACGCCACGTTGCCATAGCAACGTGACATCATGGCGTCAAATGGCGACGCAGGAAGGAAGCCGCCGGAGCCTAGGTAAGTGAAGGTTTACAGAGGCCCTGCAGCTCCCCATCACTTAATTTAAGTGCCTTCGGGAAGCGCGCGGGGCCTCTGTAAACCCCGCGTCCCCCGCCGGCAGTCTCGCACCCCCCTGGAGGTCGCACCCCCCAGTATTACAGTATATTTATTAAAGACCTGTCCATTTAATATAATCTTGTATTGGTATCATAACGGTGTCCAGGACATACTTGAAAACGAGGGGTAACTCTCACTTACTTCCTCGTAAAACATTTGATAAATAAATTAAATACAACTTTGAATGCAGAATGTAACTTATAGTTCTGTTTTCTTCTGTGATATCTGTATTGTGACTATTCCCTTGAACATAAAGGGGCAGTTCCTCCCAAACGCGTTTCTTTTTTTACAGGGTGGGAACCAACGGGCCCGCCCTGGTTCCTCAGATACTTATCAATGAAGTAATCGGGTTTTAATCTCCCTTAAGGGTAATATAATAGATGCCAAATCTAAGGCCAATTGATTACTGCGACATCATTGGCCGTGGCGTCCTATTGGTTGGGCATTAAAAGCTCCTTTAAAGACCATGAAGTCATACCGATAACCCCCCAGGTTCCAATCTGGTAAAGAAATCTGTTAGGGTGGATTGCCAGCACATATATATTCTGAGACAATCTTCGTAAACCAGAAATCCCACAAGTAAAATGCTTACTTTTCTCACGTAATTGGAAAAACGGGGTGGTTTGCTTTCCAGTGCTGGAAAGACATTTTCAGAGATGATTACCAGTGAATGTGCCCCTCATGAAGAAAACATGGCTGCCAGCATGGACCAGTAGGAAGCAACCAATGACAGTGGCTTCCAATAGGATCGCAGAGCCTGTAAGATGTCAGTCATATTTTTTGCCCAAGAGAGAACTTAAAGAACATGGTACCCACACTGGTAAGTAGCTCAGGAACCAGGGAGTTTCCATCTAGAACAAAAACACTTCAGCGCCAGACCTCCCCTTGTTCCAATTATGTAAAAAAATAAATAAAAACATGGTTTGGGGAAAAAAAAAAAAAAACAATTCCCAGGCGGGATTGCAGCTTTAATACTGTACAATAAAAAAAGAAATTGTATTATTTGGTTAGCTTGTGCTATGTAGAGCTTTTCTGTAAAAAGAGAAACCACTTGGGATATTCTATTGTCTGGAGTATCCATTTAACATGCTGTGAAGCTTTCAAGTTCCAATCACTTGAATGGAGCAAACGTTTCCCAAGCAAAGGGAAGGTGGCTTCATCACACACTGATCAAGGGGATCTGTAATTCAGCGATCAGAAGGATGGACTGCCATTGTATCAGCCTTTTAGACACTAATGGGCAATAGTGGTGTCTTTTCTACATCAAATAAAAAAAAACGACTATCACATAATACATAGGCAAGTGAAAACGTTACCTTCCCATTCAAACTCATTGCTGTTTTCAGATGGAGTATCCAGATCATCTAAATCTATATCTCCACTTTCATCCAAGTCCTCGGACAAAATCGAGCCATCGCTGCGGTCCAGTGTCAAACTCAGGTTTGGAGCCATTAGCTTCTTCTTTGCTTTTTTATTTCCATTCATTTCAATTGGACTCGGAACTAGATATAAAATGGATTGTGGAAACAGACAGGCATTAATTACCTCTGTGTTTTACACTGTTGTTAATCTAGAAAACTGCAACTCAATAACAATCCATTACCGACGCCCTCTGAACCAATGCAGTTAATTTATTTGATCTCCAATGTGATGAAACAGACAAGTGCAAGTGTACGAAAAAGTGAAATTTACGTGTTAGCGACTCTTCCCCCCCCTCACATTTTATAAGGAAGCAAAACACAAAAGGTGACGGTGATTGTGATACAAAATGCTTATCGCCTCTGTTCAAATATGCTATTTTTTTACCAGTTGGGTGAAACATCACTCTACAAACTGATTTTTCTTTTGTATTTTTAAACTACTGTGGAAGCTCCTGTATTAAAAGGACCACCGTGTGATCAACACACAAGTTACGTTCTTAGTCCAAATAATTGAGACGTTCTAACTTGTTAAAACACTGTTCCAAGCCATGAACCCGCCTAAGAATCTGTGCCACAGAGGATGTTTGAGTTAGGCAGTAGCCTGTGGGTGGCAGGAAGTTAAGATTCACCCCATCAATATGTAGAGTGATTCACCACCAAACTGGTGAATTAAAAAGACACCACCGTATAAGAGGAGACATTGTTCCTGGGTAATTTTACAGGCTGGATAGAACTGGTAAGATCTCCCACATTAATGGCTACTAACTCGGCTTGTGTTGAGACACGTATCCTTTTAATTGGCTTGGAAGAAGGCTGCGCTCTACTTTTGGATGTTTTAAATTCAGCTTCATGGAAAATTGTTGCAAAGCAAGTCAAATCTTCATAGCAGAACACAAAAGTACCCAATCGCTGCAAGAGCAGCACGAGAGTCCTTTGGTGCCCCACTGCCAGTTAAGGAGTTGCATGCATATATACATATTTAATGCATGATATAAAAAGGCCTTCAATATGGTTTTCAAGGACAAAATCACCTGCCTTCTGCTGGTCCCTTATATGTTGGAAGAAACAAATCATGTTGGAGTATAATGAATATTTAGATTTATCCTACATGGTTTTTTTTTAAATAAATCAGTTCTGTACAATGAGAAAATACTTGTCATGTAGAGTTGTTGTTTTTTTTTTAAACAAAAAAAGCAACATTTTTAATATTATTATAACAACCATTTTTTCTTTCTACAGCAACAATTTACAAAGTCTCATCCCCTTCCTCTTCCGAAACCAGCTCTGGCACACCCCTTTTTGAGCCCTGCCCTCTCTCTAGCAGTGCACCAATTAATTTAGTGACTGCCTGGTCACATGATCTTCCCAACAGAACTTTGCATCATTGGTCTTCTTCTGCTGCACCGACAGCCATTTAGTGAACCCCGAGTCGAATCATCGCTGATCGATAGGCAATTTAGCTAATTACTTATCATTGTGTGCATTGTATTGATGCACATATTAAAAAGGGTAAAATAATATATATTTTTTTTTTAAATGGCAGCTTGGACTGCTGCTTTAAATAGTCCTGTACACTATTTAGAACACATGGTGTCAATTATAGCTTAACCTGATAACTTGAAAGTGAAGATCTAGTGATGTAGGTAACAGAAAATTACAAGCCTACAGTAATTGCAAAATAATGCTTAATAATCCACAATTAAAGGCATTCTGCTGCATGAGAAAATCTTTGGAGCGAAACCAACATTGTACAAGATATGTTATACACACTATGTTTTCATGTAAAAACATTATTAAGCCACATTAAAAAGGTGGGGTTTGATTATTTTCCTGGCCGTTATATCATTGGTACTATATAATTTGAATCGCTGCCGCAAATTTTTCTACGATATGGATCGCCAACAATGTTTTTTATTGTGCCGCGAACATGTGCAAATCTGAAAAGGCTATTTGTACACATGAAATTATACAGTGGCATTAAAAAATGGCAGAAGGGGTGCCAAATTGATAAGTGCTTTCACTTTAATACATCTCCAATACACATTAAGACACTCTGATGTTTTCCTGAACTCTACTGGAGTGGTTAGCAATTGTCTGTTACCTTCCGATATCCATTAATGGCTCTCATTCAATACCTTGTGATTCTAGAAAGTGAGTTCTTAACTTTGTGCTCTTTGCAAATGTTCCCAATTGTAATCCCTGGAGCAAGGATTTAACACCTTGGTGCAGACAATAGGACAAACTACAGGTGGCTATAAAGCAGGCATGGGCAGGCAGACTGAAGAGCATGCGTAAAACAGCTAGGAGGTAGATACTTGCGTGAATTATGAGATGTTGAGTAAGGGATACAATAAACTGACTGATCCAGCACTGGAAATGCCCAAGCTAAAGCAGACAGACAGGGTCCACAATCAACAAAGGAATACAAATCAAGAGACAGTTGAAGCGCTGCAAAGGGAATATCAAACATGACATGGTTTTTAGTAACCCGAGATGTTGGCTAGATATGACTAGTACACATAACTCAATGGTTCCATTCATTCTTTGGCATTGCACACGACATTACTGGAGGACTCTTGACATAGGGCACTAATCAATATGCTGTGAAGCCATTTTCTCCTTGTTAGGGAAGAAACTGAATGGTGCTTAATGGTACTTGCTGTTTTCCCCAGCAAGAGCAAAACAGCTTTGTAGCATATTGAATTAGTGTAGCATATTGAATTAGTGGGGCATACTGTGGAGGCCCTATAGAACAGTGGGGATAGGACGAAGGGAAAAGGGACTGTCACACTTAAAACTACAGTATTTAAACCGGAAACACTTGTTTTTTCCCTCAATATTATGTTCTCACTCCCATGTACCTCTGACATGCTAGAGCTTTGCAACAGCATAAAAAGGGATCTAAATGATGGCCCTTCATGCAAAGCAGTAACTTAACTCTTGCTATTACACTAGGTAAGCACCGAAACATTTTTCGAAGGCGCTTACTCAATATGCTGTGAAACCACTTCCCTGTGCTAGACGAATTTAGTCTCTTATTTGTTAGCTAGATATGATTAGTAAAGATAAGCCAATGGCTCCATTAATACTTTGATGTCACATCTTTCTGAGCTGTAGGACACCAGACAGATATTTTTCTCCTTGCTATGGAAACTTTAAGCCTCGATCATTTGAATGGAGCTAAACCCACCTCCAGCACTAGTAAGAGGCTTCACAGTACACCGAGCAGGGAACTAAGAGGTATGTTCAAGATTGTGTTTGTGAATTTCCCATCAAAATCAGACTCATACATAAAGTTCTTTAGGTGAAAAAATGTAAGATGTTAACAAGTCTTCTCTGAAGGCTTAATGAAAAGTATCACACAACATCCATTTCTGCTCTCTTCTCCTGCCAAGCTTCATATGCTAGTTGAAGAAACATTGTGAAATTTTTATTTATTGCCCAATCAAAAGAAATGCATTTTAAAATCCCACCCACATGAGCAATTCTAATAGAAGATCCAGGTTGATCCAAAAGGGCAGATATTTCAATATCCAATGTTTTACCATTTGAATTATTATCTAATCCCTGACTACAGCAGAGCAAGGGAGTTAGGCAAACATCAATATTAAACCTCTATTTAAGAATTTGGGAATAACCACAAGCTTTGGAGAACATAACTAATGCACAATGATGTATTTCTGGGTTCTGAACAGAAAGACAGGATAGTATTGCCATCATAGTAACCGCAGCACAGCAGAAGATAACGAAAATAGACCCTCGTGAGCAAATGGACATATTAAAAATAGAAGACCAGACACACGCACGTTAACCTGGTCGCTGGAAGGGCTAATGCAAAGCATTGACCAGGTCAGTGACACGGTAGGGTCAAAGAATGGTTGGATAAGCTAGGTAATCATTTGTGAGGGACAGACTATGGACAACATGTACAACAATCCACTGAGATCAAAGTGCTATTAGCAAAATGTGGTAGGATTTCCCCCCCCCAATTATTTGCCATCATCAAGTGTCCTTTTCATCAGGTCAGTTAGTTTCTATAAAAAGATGGACCACTATTGTCAATACAATTGAAAAATTAGGATTTATATAGTCTCTTCAACTACAATTAAAAAAAATGGTTAAGTGATGTTTCCACAAAGTAATTATTAGGTGAAGAATCCAATACATGCTCTCACTTTACAGCTAAAACTCCCATTACTTACCATCTTGGTTAACATAACCTACTGCCAACTCTTCTTCCTGCTTCTCATCTCTCCCCCTCCAATTTATATATGAAATCCTATAGGGGAGCATCACACCCACATCACATACCCTGAACTAGTCCCTCATTACATTCTTGTGTTGTTGCACACCTATGTTCCTCTGTAGATCTCATCTCTAATCTCTCACTATGGCCCATATTTACCAAGCAGTGCTATTCCATAAGACACCTTCCAACACCAATAGAAACTCCTTACCGCCCATTAAAATGAATGAACCATAAAGTGTCTTCCGGCGGCGCCAGAAGGTGCATTATGAAATAACACTGTTTATCCTCAATTGCCCTCCACTTCCCACGGAATGGGCCATTTCGCCGCGACCAAATCCCCGCTGGCTTTCAGCTGCAACAGACCCAACGCCACAGTCGATATTCTGCTGGAATCCCCAGCCGCTTCTAAGGTATGTTTTATTACTGGTTAGGGTAGAAGCTTAAATTTAAGGGCAGTTAGGGTAGGGGCTTAATTTAAGGGCTCTTAGCAGTTAGAGCAAGGGCTTAATTTAAAGGGGCTCAGGGTAGGGGCTCACGGCACTTACCTTAGCGGCAAAGTGGCCTGTTCAGTCGTGGCGAAATGGCCACAACTAAATGTCCAACACTGCTCTTCCCAAGCCTGCCATTTACCTACACTCTCGCAGCACACTATAGGGAAAATTCGGTTGCAACTGGCACTGAAATATACCTGCGCCAGGCAGCGCCTATGTATTAATCTAAGTTGCATCCTTTCCGGTTATGTCGGCAACGAGAAGGGATTTATGAAGCAAGTAGGAGCTGTTAGGGCGGAGTTGCATTTGCATATTGGCGCAGGACTATGTATTAAAAAATGTGTGGCTTGCGTTACTTTTCTTGACGGCTTTCTGCATTGATTTTCTCCATCAATATACTAACACAGCATGCGCCAAATTCCTAAACAGCAGAAATACACTTCATAAATATGTTGCGTTTCAGACAGAAAAAAATGCTACTGTATTTGTTTTTAGGCAAATCCATCAGCGCACACGTACCTCTTGCTAGGGTTCTAGATCTGAAACTCCTGACCTGCCATCTGGCAGCCGCTATCTTTTTTTAAACTCAATTAAAAATGCTCTTCCTCAAGAATGCTTTTCAACAGTACTTTCATTCATCCTGGCACACCCTGTTCCAAACGGAGCTATCATTTTTGTATTCTCCCATCCAGGTTTATGGTTTACTTGATTTTTTTCTTCAACCAAACTTTTTAACCATATGCACTGAAAGAGATCCCTATTGGATCTGTTTGTCCCTACAAAACTGTTCGGACTGTAAGATCTCCAATTGCTTCCGCTTGTAGAACTTGCCCTTATATCTCCTTGATTGACCGATATATTGTACAGCGATGAAGACATTAAATTACATAATATTTAAGAACATGCTTGTAAGGATAATCCAAAAAGGTCAGATATGTTCACTCACGAACCCAAACTACAGTCTTACCTGCCCGGCCTTCTCTTTCAGCTCCGGATAGGAAATCCCCCTCAATATGGTCATCTTCTGGTAGCGGTCTATTAAATAAAATTATACAAATTACAGATTGACAATTATTTTGCCGTTAGATTTCAACACCTTTTTGTTTTTTTGATAACAGAAACTGAGGAATGTGTCCTAAATTGTCTCAGCACTAACTTAGCGGTAACACTTAAGTCACCGACCTTGGTGTTCCACCCTTTTTCCTGACATACATTCTTCTCGAGGGGTTAGAAAAATACTGGCTTGTTTTCATATTTCCTACAAGCAGGACCGACATGCAAAATCGCGGGGCCTAGTGTAGCATTTGTGTGCGCCTAGTGCAGCATGTGTGTGCACAGCCTCTTCCCTTCCCCTTACACAGAAGTTGGGCCCCACCGAAAGTCGGGCCCAGCTCCTTGATCGCCGCCTGCGTGGGCTCCCTCCTTTGCTGGGCCTTGGTAAACTCAGGTCCCGGTGAAGTTGCACCGCCATCAAGCTGGCCCAGCCTACAACCCACTGGAAATGATCATAGTGAAAGTGATTTGTTTAGCAACTGCATTTCGCATTGCCAACACAAAATAGTGCACAATAACAGCCAGATGCGACTCGGCAAAACTAGCTGTAACAATATTTTGCTATTTTATTTAAAACTAGTGCGACTTGTTTTGTTTCTTTACGATCTACAAATACACGTGCCTTGGAAAGTCTTCATCTTGCCACTCCTCCTTAAGTTCCACACCTTCCATCCTCAGCCTGGCCTCTGTTGTAGCCACAGATTCCTGTCGTTCAAAGGATACCGCGATCTGCTCTTGGCTACAATTAGAACAAAATAAGTCGTTACAAGTCAGAACTATTAAAGACTTACACTTGTTGAAGTCCCATGTTGGATTACAGCATCAGCTCTCCCAGAACCCCGTACGAGTTTAACTCATATGCTAATATCTTATCCCACCAGCAGATCTTGCTCTTAAAAACACTGAATCGGTAGAAAAGAAAGAATCCCTATATTGTGGAACTAGAGGAGATTACACCCTAGTTAAAACTTAATTTTATTTGTATATTTTAAAATAAAACTGTTTGGAGTGAACCATAAATGCAGGACAAAAAGCTAAAATAAAATAAATTAAAAGAACGGAGAGGTGTGGTGAGGGTATTAATAGGATAATGTATGTATAGGTCCTATTATAAATCTTTATTAACCCTTCAGATGTGTATGGGTGTCTATATATGTCATAGAGGGTAAGTACAGTTGGGGTAATGATATACCTCAAATACCTAGTATCCAGTCCCAAATGTAGGCTGAATGGGATAAACTATACACTGCCAGTAAAGAGGTGATAGATATATACTATATATAACCAGGTACTACTAACAGAGTAGCCATATGATAGCTCTGGCATTATCTATGTAACAGCTTCTTGCACACCAAATGTAGACATATATATAGTGTTTTAACAGACTAACCCCAAACTCTTAAAAACACTGGGCTGCACTGGGCTCTGGGGATAGTTCCATTTTAACATCCCGCACACTTCATATTTCAAACGCGTATATCTCCTGAAGGCAGCACCAGATTTAAAAAATAAGTGTTGTAAGGGGCAAGAAATTATCTCTAAAGGAAATTACAAAAAAAAACGCGACAGCAAGAAATGATGAGCATGGACTGCCGCTTAAAGAAGCAACCTGTGCTGGTTGAGAATTCCCTTTCAGAACATCGATTGAACTGGGCGTCTCCCAGAGTAGCACTATTTCTTACCGCCGGCAGACTTTGGGGTTCAAGAAACATTCACCTTTCATACAGCAACATGTTCAGGAACTCAAAGGGCAATAGACAGGAAACTACTAGCTAGCGAGTCTGTGGCCTAAAAGACGACTCATTCTGGTTGGCTGAGAGTAGGACACAATAGATTAGGTACCAAAATCCATCATTATTATAGAACAAACAACTTGTAGTTCCAGGTTGGCAGAAACGTTTACAATATTAAAGAAGCAATTTGTGCTATTAGATCAAACGTTCGTATTTAACAGTGACTGAATTGGGCGTCTCCCAGAATGGTACCTGGTTATGATACCACTGGCAAAATTACCGGCTCAAGAAACATTCACCTTTAATACGGCAGCATTTTCAGGAGCTTTAAATAGACATAGACAGCAAACTTTTAGCTATAAGATCAGTGATCCTGACTCGGCTAATGTCAATCTTGGAAGATGGAACATGTTAACTGTTTAAATAATTACGTCTCTCTGGAACCAGTCGGTCCCCTGATCTAGAATACCACCTTCTCTTGGGGACCTCCAGTTAGTAACGAGACAAATAAAAGACCATTAAATGGAAGGATCGTTGCTTTAATTACATTGCTGTTTTACTTGCCTCGTGCATCCACAGAAAACAAATGTACATTCGAAACATTAAAACAGGTATACATCTTGGTCCGCAGTGAAACACCCGAAATAATTTTGGACGAGTGCAGTAACAATGCTTCTAGCACAATGTACTGAATGTGATGAACACTTCATTAAGGGCCTTGGTACAGTTCAGGTTTGTACAACCAAAGCCCAAGTGTGCAGACCATCGAGATGAAACCTCAGTGCAGCTTTGGGTGTCCAAAATGACCATGAATTGTTGTGACACCCTTATAACATCACTCATCTATAATTCAAATATATACATTGCATATACACATTATGGAATGGGCACGCTATTAAACAAAGGCCACGTATAAAAATGGCAGGGCATCACTCATTAAATAACACGTAACCTTCAAGTTATGCAACAGCAGAAAAACGGATGTTTAATAGCAATGTGCAAATCAACTGTAAAATAATAAATAAATTAAAAAAAACTATAAATACAATTGGCTGCTATAAAATTACATGATTAGAAATACCAACCCCTAAAAAAAAAAAAAGAAGCAAAATACTGTACCTAAAGATACTGAAAAATTAACTTTGCAATAAAAAATCCTTTTATCTTTATTATCACAAGCTACAAGCAGGGGTGCGCAAACTTATTTTCATGCGCCCCCGTCTCCTCTCCGGCTCGCGCCCCCTCCCCCCACACGGCCCCGGCGTCAAATGACGTTGCGGGGCCGTGTGCCGTCACATGACCCCGCGGTTGCCATGGAGACGCGGCGTTGGAACGAAGGTAAGTAAACCAGTTACAGAGGCCTCACGCGATCCCAGCATTTATTTTAAAAGCCTTCGGGGAAGCGCGGGGGTCCTCTAACACCCGCCCCCCCCAATCTAGTGCCCCCTCTTTGCGCACCGCTGAGTTACAGTATCATGGGTTGTTCAAACTCCTTCCTGAAACCCTCACTAATAAAGAGAATGCTTTCATCAATTAACAAGGTACGCATGTTCAATTTTCACAGTTCAGAAAATGTGATATGTGGAATCGAACCTGCTTTTCCCACTTGCAAAGCCTTTGAAATGACAGTGTTGATCAAAATTGCTTGGCGGCCACATTGCACCAGTGATGTGACCGCTGACTACCGCAGCACTGATGCAAAAATAATAAATTGGTGAAATTCTTGCAGGTGTTCTGCAAAAAATAAAAAGGATTTGCGTAATCATTTCTAAAAGCGCTAAATTTGTATTTTCCGCAAGCACCTGCAAACATTACACAGACCCCCATTACCAAGTGCTTTCATGCAATATAGAAAAAACATTAACAATTATTTTCCTCAACGCATTAAAATGTGGATTTCGAGTCCCAATTTCTGCTTTACATATTAATGTAAGAGAGTGTGCACCTATTTATTGCAACTCTTGATTAAAAACTCCAAAGTCAAAAGATTTTCCTGTGATTGAACCTTAAAATCAGTGGTTGAAGTAGTTTATAAGTAGTATATGCATACCTCCTGTACGGGGTGCTGGTAGCAGCTCTGCAGGTTTAAATGTCCCGGTCACACGGGCAAACAGGAAGACGCAAGCGATAAACCGCCATTTAAACCGCCATTATGATAACCCCTACGAGCTTAGCCGGAGCTGAAACCAGCACCCCCTACAGAGAGATATCTGCAATTCCATAATTGTGGAAATATACACACACATTTTAAATTATGGTGGGTGAAAAAGGAAACAAGAAACCTCCACCGTTATTTGAGAGAGAGATAGACACATATACATACATACCGTGTTAGCCAAGCTTAATAAATCAAATACCGTTCTGTGGCTAACGAAGCTTAATCACAGATCACATTCCAATATGCACTTTTTTAAAGTAAAAACCCTTTTTTGGCTTCATTCATTGCAACATCCCCGGAAGAAATCAGTGTATCTCGAGAGCTCGCACAATACGTTATATGGCTCTCTTTTTCTTTCTGATCTTGGAAATGATCAGACAATGGATTCCACTCCATTTCTGATTTACAAATATATGTTCCGTTATGGCTCCTCAAAAATCTGTCACTGCTAGTAACTGGGTCTCCACAAATCTCCGCGACAGTGGATTCATGCAAAGAAGATACTTTGCCCAAAATAAGGTGGCTTCCTGCAGAACTGTATGAGAAAGGACATTAATGTAACAGATGGCACATGACAGGTTTACATCCTTTACAATGCATTGTAAAGCATTGTGCTGCAGTATCCTTCAGCAGGAAAAGGGTTTGTAGGAAAATGATGCGTTTCCTATAGCACACAAGTTAGAGTAAACTCATCGTAATTATGTATGAGCAACCAAGCATATTAATGCTCTGCATTCTAAATGCAGAATGAGTATTACAGTATATAAATAACTTGCTGCAATCCAAAATACACAGCGATTCATTGCAGCTTAAAAAGGTGCATGCAAAGGCTTTTTTTTTTGTAAATAAAATGGAAGCAGGCGGTTTCTGGAGCTGAACAACCTTAATTTCAGCTCCAAGGATCCCCTAGTTCCCGAGATAAATAACAGGAAAGGTGAACGAGGCAATGTTGAAACAAAAAGGTAGAGTGGCTTCCTGGGCCGCCAGCAGAAATCATGGGACCCAGGACAAACATTTTAAGCAGGGCCCCGTCCCCCCCATGTCGGCGGTATTGAAAGGCGCCGCCCCCCCCCCCCCCCCTAGCCAGCGGGCCTGGGAAACCAAACCTGGCAGACCCCTCCTGTTGGCGGCCCTGGTGGCTACTCATTGTGGGACTAAATATGCAGTACGGTGTAGCCCAGTGGTAGCTAACTTCCGTCCTCACGAACTACCAACAGGTCAGGATTTCAGAATATCCCTGCGTCAGCACAGATGGCTCAATCAGTGGCTCAGTCGAAGTAGCAGGGATATCCTGCAAACCTGACCTGTTGGTAGCTTTTGAGGACTGGCTAACCCTAGTCTAGCCACACTGCTCAATCTTTTAAGGTGTGTGGGTGTTAGAAACCATGGAGCTTGGGCTATATAGCCAGAAGACCGCTCATGGCACCTTCATTAGAATGGGCTACACGGTATTATCCAGTCTCGGAAGGTGTTTTTGCATAGCACCGCTTAGTAAATGAGCCTTAGTGTCCAATTAACATTAAAGCTGCAGTCCCCACGATTAATTTTTTTCGTAATATACCTGAACCAGGTATATTATAAAAATGCATTTAATACATTTAAATTATTAGTTTGCTTTTTAAAATGTCCATTTTAATTTTTATATCATAGGTAACCAAAAGCGAATAATTTGGACTAGTTGTCAAATATCCAATACCAATGGGAGCAAGTAGACAGCATTCAAGTGTAAATAAATTCACTGATACACGATTAACGGTTGAAAAAACAAAAAACAAAAACAAAAAAAATGTATAAAACAAGTTATAGAAAATGCAAATTCCTTTACCTTATCTTATCATATGGTCGGGTGATGCTTGGTTATTTTGCGTCCCCGTTAGAGATGTTCGAAACGGTCCAAAACGCAGTTGCCAACGTTTAAGCGTTTCCCCCCACAAATTCTTACCTAATAATGTTGCCATTTCGGAAGCTTCCAGTAAAATATTGCCTGACAGTGAGCGAAGCATGGTGTGTGCCCTATATAGTCGAATTAGGCGAATCGCAAGCACATTTTGTCTCAATAAGAGAATCCAGCGATTTTAAAGAACTTCGCAAATTAGCATTTTAACTCTGAGGGTCAAAGCCCCTCCGGCACTGAGGTCACGTCACTGCTTTCAACAGTGGTCATGTGACCGTGGCAGCCACTTTCTAGGAAACGGGAGTCCGCCTCCCACAGGACAAAATTGTGTCCTGCTCTCCATGACATGATGTATCCCGGAGGAAAAAAAAAAACACACTCTTTGGCCATGATGTTGTCACTATGCCTTGGGGCACCCAAAGGGTTAAACGAAATGGCAATTCACACTTTAATGCTCGGCTAATTACACAAAAGTGCAAATTTTGCATGGTTCACAACTTTCCGCAAATGTTTCTCACATCTTATCCCCATACCCTGAATATACAGTATTTGTGCTTGGGCAGTGCGAATTGAAGTACAATTCTAGTTGGTAAATGGGAATCTCTAAATTTTGGCTGTAAACTGAATGCCAATTGGTCAGCTTTTATTTGTTTAATTATCTCTTTCCAATGGTAGTGGGGCCAGGAATTTCTGTAATAAGCCATTAGCTCCTCTGGAATTAAAGATTTAAAATGAGAACTCATTTAGAAGAAGCTACATCATCTTTGTAATCTTAAAATGTGTTCAACAAATCATGAGCAGAGTCAACAAGGGTTTACTAAACCAAACGTTAAAGTCTGTTTTACAAAGTGCTTTTGTCGCTAAGCATTTCTATTTGAGACAAAAGAGCAAGCGGTGAAAAGAATACATGCCATTAATCAGCGCTATGGAAATAGTCAGCCAGAGGGCAAACAGATTGACTTCGAAGGGAAGGGAAGACCAATTATACCGTTGCAGAAAATACCCATCTTTTACTTTGCAGTGGCTCCACATCTGTGGTTATAGGTATTCCGTTTGCACGCTATGGAGATAGCTCTGGGCTTAGCGGTCCTTTCATTGAGACCTTCATTTTGTCAGCATGGCATAATATCCGTAACTCAATCAACAGGTCAAAACAGCACCTTCATCTTGCATCTATGAATATTACTTCCATGTAAATCTCACATCAGCAATTGTTAATCATGCTTAGGACTCTGAGCAACGCTGACATTTTATAACAGGTCTGCTAAGCAATCAAAGACCCATATTTGATGGACAATGTATTTTTTCAACCGCATCTACTATGTAACACTATACATTTACTTAGTGGTGCTCCTGTACACGACACCTTCTGGAATCGGATACCATCTTACAGCTGAATGGTGTCTGGTGGAAAAAAGCACTGCTTAGTAAACATGGCACAGATGCATATAACACTGCTTGACAGAAACACGTCGTCGTACCACATTGCTGATTTGGAGGAGGTGGGATTTAACCCTCACTTTTAACTGGTTGCCTTTCAAGCCTATTAGCTTCTTCTCGCAGGCTCGAATACCACTCAAATGGCATCACTGGAATGATCCCCCGGGTGCGCTACATGCTTCCTCACTTTATAACACTACCGACACTAATAAAGCTAGTAAAAAAGGTGCAATCCTAGGTCGCCGATCGAAAAAAAAAAAAAAAAGCCTTTTGTAAACAATATAAAAACAAATAATTTTGCTTCTTTGGAAATTAAATTACAAAATCGAGTTGCTTAGGGCCCTCTAAATGGGGGAGGGTTTATCAAACAAGTGGGGTTTTTTTTTACGTTTCAAAGACACAAGCTGCTTCCTCATGTTTGACATCAGCGATGCAGCCTGCTTCCTCTGAAGATGCAGATTATATATTATCAGGGGGTTTCCCCACCAGTTCTTACGTAGTTTAGTTTAAATGCAGGACACAAAATAGCAGGCTGTCCAGTTATGTTTATTTGCAGGCCAAGGCCGTGATTATACCCAAAAACGCGCGCGGCTCCAAAACAAGTAGCTTGCATCCAATGACAGTGCTCATACCGCAAGCGACGTACTGCAAAGCGGACAGCTGGAGAAGAGACTGAGAAATTTGTTTTTTTTCTTGCACCGGCCATGTCACGTGAGCGGTTCAGCCAGAGGGCGAACCGCTCACGGCCACGCCTCCTCTGATCTCTCACCCCGGTATAATCAAGATGCTGCTCGGCGGCAGCACTGGGTGACGTCACAGCATAGCGCTGCCACCTTGCAGCACTTGGTATAATCAAAGCCTAAGCTGACTTGCAACCTCCCCGGCAACTGAAGCTGCACAGGGACCAAGTCCATGCAATATGCGGTAACACCACTACCGATTCTCCAGCCTCAGACGCCTTCGCATAATATGCACCTCCAATTCTTATGAGGGCAAACTGATGTGTGTTGGTCGACACCTTAAGGCGGCGGACATAGTGCACGCGACGGAGCACGCAAAGCACGAACAAATGCATAGAAGTGCACCACTCTGGCCATGTGATGCGCGACGGGATTTTGAGCAGACAAAATGTTTTGTTTTTTCAAACGTCGGCCGCATCCAGAGAGCGTTTCCACCAATGAGGGAGAACCAGCCTGCTGACGTCACGGCCACGCCTCCCCGTCACGTGACTGAACAAAGTCCACAAATCGCTGAGGCGACAGGGGCGCGCGCCTCCTTGCGAGCACTATGGCCGCAGCCCAAGGAATACAGGGAGGTGGGGCTGATGGCCTTGTGTAATTGATCCATTATGATTTGCTTTTACATTTGCTCCAAAAGACAAATCAATTAATTGAAAGCTTATGAGAAAATGTAATCTACTTCTTTTGATCTCCCAAAAATACTGTGGGGACCAAACTGTAAATTGGCCTTGACTTTTACATCTGTTGAAATGAACCGATTCATGGCCTGAAGTGCGGTGGCACTCTGACCACTTGAGTAGTGATCATCTTGTTGTGCCTTCCGATGACGCAAACGGCTCAG
Organism: Ascaphus truei; assembly: GCF_040206685.1. Taxonomy (NCBI): domain Eukaryota; kingdom Metazoa; phylum Chordata; class Amphibia; order Anura; family Ascaphidae; genus Ascaphus; species Ascaphus truei. Next base: position 24,577,410 of record NC_134500.1, read on the forward strand.
ATCGCGTTTGTCGCTCCTCTGAGCCGTCAACGTTATCTACCCTAGAAAACAAGCAACAATATGTTGACGCTCAGTGAACGTTGTAAGGGAGACTGGAGTTCCAATCCTTCTGGTGTCCAGCGAACACAAGAGCACTAAAGGGATTAAACGACATTGCATACACGCAGTATTCTGTGCTACTTCTAGTTGGCAGGGTTACACTTTGTCCACAGTCCAATATAACCAACCACCCATTTTTTGGGTGCCACACCCCCGTTTTTCGTAATATAAAATAGACACACACAGAATGTGAAGGCAGATCAGAACCACTTGGCCCAACTTGTCAGCCCATTTGATTCTTGGTTTTCTTTCATATTTATGTCTATCCCAAGCATTTTTGCATTCCCCTACTGTATTAACCCCTAGCACCCCTGTTCGGAAGCGATTCCACAAATCAGCAGCCTTTCTGTGAAGTACTTCCTCAAATTTCCTCTTAGCCTGACACCCTACATCTCCGGAATACATCTAGTTTTCGCCTCTACTCCATATTCAGTGGCAGTTTGGAAATCAATCTGAGGGGTCATTTAAAAAAAACAAAAAATACCTTGCTACCAGAGTTAACATTTATGTGTTACATGACCATTTTCCAGATTTTCCCACTTATGTTGATAAAAAGGAGACCTCACCTTGTATTGTATGTCTTTATTTATATAGCGCCATTAATGTACATAGCGCTTCACAGCAGTAATACATGTGGTAATCCAATAAATAACAGATAATATAAATAACAGATCATGGGAATAAGTGCTTTAGACATTAAGGAAGAGGAGTCCCTGCTCCGAGGAGCTTACTGTCTAATTGGTAGGTAGGGAGAACGTACAGAGACAGTAGGAGGGAGTTCTGGTAAGTGCATCTGCAGGGGGCCAAGCTTTATGTGCCATGTGTTCAGAATAGCCACAGTGCTATTCATATGCTTCTTTAAGCAAGTGTGTCTTAAGGTGGGTCTTAAAGGTGGATAGAGAGGGTGCTAGTCGGGTATTGAGGGGAAGGGCATTCCAGAGGTGAGGGGCAGTCAATGAAAAAGGTTTAAGGCGGGAGAGGGCTTTAGATACAAAGGGGGTAGAAAGAAGACATCCTTGAGAAGAACGCAAGAGTCGGGATGGTGCATAGCGAGAAATTAGGGCTGAGATGTAGGGAGGGGCAGAAGAGTGTAAAGCTTTAAAAGTGAGGAGAAGAATGGAGTGTGAGATGCGGGATTTGATCAGAAGCCAGGAGAGGGATTTCATGAGGGGAGATGCTGAGACAGATCTAGGAAAGAGTAGAGTGATTCTGGCAGCAGCGTTAAGGATAGATTGTAGGGGAGACAGGTGAGAGGCAGGAAGGCCGGACAGCAGGAGGTTACAGTAATCAAGACGGGAGAGAATGAGGGCCTGAGTCAGAGTTTTAGCAGTCGAGCAACAGAGGAAAGGGCGTATCTTTGTTATATTGCGGAGGAAAAAGCGACAGGTTTTAGAAATGTTTTGAATGTGAGGGGCAAATGTGAGAGAGGAGTCGAGTGCGACCCCAAGGCAGCGTGCCTGGGCCACTGGGTGAATGATCGCAGCTCCAACAGCAATGTGGAAGGAGGTAGTAGGGCCAGGCCTGGGAGGAAGCACGAGGAGCTCTGTCCCAGCCATGTTGAGCCTAAGGCGGCGGAGGGCCATCCAGGATGACACAGCAGAGAGACATTCAGAAACCCCGGTTTGTACAGCAGGTGCAAGGTCGGGTGCTGAGAAATATATTTGTGTGTCGTCAGCACAGAGGCGACAATCAAACCCAAAAGATGCTATTAGGTCACCTAGAGAGAGTGTATACAGAGAAAAGAGAAGAGGTCCCAGGACAGAGCCCTGGGGCACCCCCACAGAGAGATCAACAGAGGAGGAGGTATTAGCAGAAGAGACACCGAAAGTACGATGGGAGAGGTAGGATGCGATCCAGGACAGAGCTCCGTTCCGAATGCCAAGAGTATGGAGAATGTGAAGGAGAAGAGGGTGGTCCACGGTGTCAAATGCTGCAGAGAGGTCGAGTAATATGAGCAGAGTGTAATGACCTCTGTCTTTGGCAGCACGGAGGTCATGGAGCATGGAGGCCTTTTAAGAACTTGCTTACTGTGAATGGGCCACAGCAAGAAATCTCAATCCCTTTCTTCTTCACATCATTTCCCAGCTACCGAGACCAGTGTGGCTGAAAATAACCTCCTACTAACGTAACGGTAAGACTATTTTTGTCAGCAGAGCTGAAGGCCCTTCAAAATGAGCAATTGCAACTGAATCAGCATATGTGACAAGGATGCCCTATCTGGTTTACTGTGAGGAGATTTGCTCAGTACTAAATAACATATCAGAGAAAAAGCAACAATAACCGCTATAAAGCGGGAAGGAGCACTGTATTACTATAAATTGCACATTTCTGCAGCGTAACAGGTGAAATGTTCCTGAAGCCACCAGTAAAAAGGAAATATGATCGGCTAACAAGGATAATTTTCAATTACGATTGCTAATTACTAGCTATGTAGCTTTGTATATTGCTTTTCAAAACACATACATACATACGTGGGATTCAGCCGGTTCGCACTGGATCAAGCAAACCCGTTACTAAAATTTCACAAGTTGGCCGAACCGGTGCTTAATTCTCTTACCGGCGGCCGGCGTCTACCAGCATCTTTTCCCTGCATATCTTGTCAATATGGCCTCGCGGCGCAAGAAACACACACACACACACACACACACACACACACACACACACACACTTTTCTCTAAATACTGTCCAATGTGCCTTGGACAGAGAAAACCCTAATTTTTACATTGCTGTAGAGACCCGGACCTCTGTTATGGAGCAATCACATGATGCAAGCAGGTCCAGGATGCCAGAAACGTCAATGGAGAGCATTACACTTCCGTTTCGATCAGACTGGCAGCTCCGCTGAAACGATCAAGGGCCCACGACGTACCAGATACGTTGTTATGGCATTGTCAATGTTTATTACACACACTACCCATAATCCCTGCCTTCTAAGCCACAGTAATTAAAGGAACCTTCAACACTTTTTTGTCCCTATGGGTATTTAGTGTGATAGTCCTGGACAAAAGAGACCTAAAAACAAGGGCATGTTAAATAAGTAACATGTAGCCAATTTTAAAAAATTAATTTAAAAAAAAAAAACGTAAAAATAAATAAAATCAGACAAGTTTAAATATGTTGAACTTTGAACATTTCAATTGCAAACAAAGTGCTTTGGAGAGGAGGGTTTTATGCAGTGTGTTTTGTGCCCGTTTGCCAGTCCTCAGAGTCCCAGGAAAATTGTTAACATTGCTCTGTCTTGTTGTTTGACTAATGATAGCTTCTGTTAGCAAAGTAATTAAGATGCTGACATGTGAATGCAGTGTTCCTGTCGAAATGTGATACATGTTCAGTTTTCACAAGATAAGGAAGGGTACTTCATAGCAGCAATCGTCCCAGAAGTCTCTAAGAGTTTTAACGTATATAATGTTAGTATCTTGTCCCCTGAGCATGATCATTTACTGTTAAAAATTATGATTTTCTTCATCGATGGTGTCTGAGCAAACCGTGGTAACCTTTAGACTGCAATGGCCACCGGGGAGAGCTTCATTTTGACATCCTGGACAGATTTCAAACGCTTATATCTCCTGAATGCAGCATCAGATTTAAAAAAACAAAACCGTGCTCGCAAGGGGGAAGAGGAGATCTATTAAATTAAATAATTAGAAAAAAAAAGAAGGAGTATAAAGTACAACATAACAATCCGTGCAGAGTTCTGATTTAATAGAAGGGATAACAAAATAATGATCTGATAAAGTGTAACTTCCACCTTATGGGAAAAAAATAACCATTTTCATCAAACACAAATGTAGTTTCACTTTATAGATACAAGTTTCTAAGTCTGTGTCTATAGTACTGGCTACAACGACATGTGACGTCACAGCTACCAAAAATTGCTGTAGTCAAAAGAATAAGATTTACAGAGACAGCCGCACGACGTGACTGGCAGCAGCCAATCACATAGCCAATTGCCGCTAGCGACATCTCACATCAGTGTGCAACTTTTGCTACAGCGACGTGATGTCACGGGTAACGTCGCAGTCGCTAGTACTATAACGCAGCCCAATACCGTTTAACTGACAAGAGGTTTAATACTTTTTATACAGCCATTTACATATTAGGGCTAGGGTTGCTCAAATCCAGTCCTCAAGACCCCCCTCCCAAGTTCAGGATATCCCTGCTTCAGCACAGGTGGCTCAATCAGTCCCTGCTTCGGCACAGGTGACTCAATTAGAGGCTCAGTCCCTCTGTGGTGAGGCTGGGATATCCTGAAAACCTGACCTGTTGGGGAGGTCTTGAGGACTAGAGCACCCTTTATTAGAGAAAATGTGTATTTCCACTTCTGAACTATGGTGGTTATTAATTAAAAAATTGCAACAGTGCCGATCAGTGTACGATCACACTGACAGACCCATTGAGAAATGGGGACTTCCGTGCCCCGAACGACACCATTGCAGTTTTCAGTAGGAGCGTCTTGCACATTTGGTCCAGTGTATATTGCAAAATGTACACAAGACAGTTATCTTCAATGATAAGCAATTTTTCTATTTCTATTACTTAATACATACACCATCATGTGTGATATATACACACAGCTATGAATGATTGTTAGATACACAACATACACTTTTCTAACCATGCCCGTTACAAAATGCAAAACAAACGCTAACCATCAGCGTGAGCCAATGTACAGTATCACACTATATGAAATACAGGACTGTACAGTACATGCAGTCACAAAGAAGGAAAGAACAGCCAGCGGGAACGGAACAAAAACAATGAACTCAAGGCTTCAGAAGCACTTTATCAGCCGAGCTGTAAAACAGGAAACCACTATAGGAAAGGAGCCGCACAGCTCAGCTTGACAAAAGGAAATAGGAAGACCGCCTGACTGCTGACCTGCAGCTACATGCTTCTTCAGCCCCACAGCTCATGCATATGATGCTACAAAGGGTTGATGTCTCTGCCAAACCAACGTTAGAAGCAGTCTTAATTTACCACAGTTCTTTAGAATCTGAAATATAGCCTTTTACAACCAGTAGTCACACACAAGTAGCAGAGCTTCAACTTTTGCAGTGTGTGGACACACACACACACACACACACACACACACTACAGCCTATGATGTACGATATATAGTCTGTGATGAAAGCGCAAAACAGAAGAAACCAATTGTGCAGTCTGTACTACAAAGTTTTACTGATGACAGAAAAGACAAAAACGCACTCACAAGATTACACAGGTAACAAAGCTTATCTGTGAGACGCTGTAGGCCCCCTCTCCAGTTGGTGGGCAGGCTCTCCTCTGCAGTCATATTTAAAACCAGGGACAGAACATGAAACACAGACAGAGCTCACTGCACCAAACACCGTTATACTAAAGGGGTCGTATGGTGGTTGTGTGCAACCAGGGAGATAGACAGAATGTCAGAGAATAGCGGTTTGTAACTAGAGAGTACTTTCCACTAGTAGAAATCCCTATTATTGGTGCACAACAGACCATAAATTATATAGGTCCAATGATGCTCACATTGAGTCTGTTAAAAACTCAAAATCAGAAGTAACAACCACACCGGCAATGAGACTACTTTGATGCGGTGTATGTATACAGTATAAATAACAACACCGCAGGTAATTATCCCCTAGGGTTGACTAATAACCACCCTCTTACCCCCCAATTCAAGATCTATTAGTGTCAATAACTAGAGCTGCTGAGACTTTGAGCACTAGTGTACGCAATACCTAATACCAAGCAAGGAAACCATTTTTAACTTTAATCGAGTATGAAATATTGTGTAGACATTTGGTCTTAATAAAGTGTAAAATTTTAACAGACTCAATGTGAGCATCATTGGACCTATATAATTTATGGTCTGTTGTGCACCAATAATAGGGATTCAATATGAGCTTGTAGGGGTTCTGTGTATTTTGCATATTCTCCTCTGCAGTCAGCTGTGGTGAAGTCAGGAACAAGTATCCCTGCTTAACAGGTTTAGTGGAATGGTGTGTATTGATTAGTTTAATCTATTAGTATGCCAGCATGTACCTTTTACTACATTTCTATTGGAGTGAAGTAAATGGTGATGACGCTTAGCTGGCACTTTAAATGCGAGCCCCGACTGACGAAGTACGAAACGCGTTTGGATGCATTTTGGGCCCCACAGCAATCCATAATCAAGTAGGGAGCCTTTTTTTATTTTTAGCCTGGCGGCTTCCAAATGGTTCTCTATTTCTCTGGCCCAGAATTGGAATCTAGTGACTGCATTAGTGTAGGAGCCCAACACAACGAGAACGTCGCTCATCACATTGCATTTAAAGCTTAGCGATGACAGCCACAATGAACTAGTTTGTTTAGAAATATGTACACAGCGATCCTAGGTTTACATCCCAGACAAGAAAATACCAATGCAGAAAAACATTCAAGATGCAAGATTAAAGTTCAACATTTTACATTTTCTGTAGTCAGAGGGAGAAATAAAAAACTGCTAATGTAGCCAAAAAATAAGCAAACAGGCATTGACGACATTTAACACAGCAATATGCACCGATTGTTGTTATTTTTGTTACTTTGTAGTAATATATGTATTTTTGCCCTTTCCAATGCTGATTTTCATTTTGAAATCTGATGCTGCCTTCATGAGATAAGGGGGAGGTTAAAATGGAAGCCCAGTTCAGTCTAAAGATTACCATGGTAACATCAGTTCAACTCTCAGACTTCTGGGGGAGATTCTAAGGCTGCGGTCCCAGTGCGTTCTGTAGCAGGCGCGCCCGGCGCGGCGCGTGCACAGAGCTTCATCGCAGATCGCGGTCCCGGGAGAGTTCGCGATGGGAGGGGGCGTGGCCATGACCTCACGCGGCTGGTTCGCCCTCATTGGCTGAACCGCCGGTGGGAGCGTGGCCACACCTCCGTCGCAAGTTCCACATATACAATTTTTTTGTGTCAGAAAACTTGCAGTACAGCGCGGCTGCTAAACGCGCGCCGACGCTTGTACTGTGCCCGGATAGATTTGGGGGCGGTGCTTATGCGCACAGCACACGCCTCGCACTGGGACCGCAGCCTTAGACATTGGCATTTCAGCAGGTTTTATAAAGACTTCACCTTGATAAAAGGTCCCACAGAGGTATAAACTACAGTACTCCATTTTATAGCACGAGTGCCTGATATATATTTCTCATATTGATATTTAATTACCTGAAGTAGACACACTATATAGCAGTACCTGCTTAAAATAACCCCTATAATAGGAAACTGCTACTAATCTATTATTGTTTGGGATTTGGCACCATAACTATAAAAACCAAAAATAATTAAGGTTTTAAAGTCGAAATATTAAAAAAAATGTAAAAGAATGAGGATTTTTTTACTTTGTGGAATATATTAGTTGCGTTATTGATGCAGTAAAAGTGCCATATTTCTCATTGTCACTGTCACCATGTCCTACCTTTTATTTTGACATGATTGTCAGTTAACATGTAGATGTATTACTACTGTGAAGCGCTATGTACATTAATGGCGCTATATAAATAAAGACATACAATACAACAAGAGATTAACCTCCAAACCCCCTTAAAGCTCAGTAGATCTCCCCCTTTATGGGTGTTGTTTACCAAGGTTATTGACTGCATGTCTGGGGCAAAACCAGTGCAAGTTACAGCTGCATATTTAGCAATGAAAATTAATCCTATTGAAAGCAACTGAAGATTTTGTTAGATAAATCTAATACAGTTCTTTTGCGCACACAAACAAAAAAAACCTATGCCTGTATCTTTGAAGCCCTTTCACTGTCCTCAGAGATGTAAAACAGAAGATAAATAGCAAGTTGGTAGCATTTCCATGGGTTTAATCACTGGTTATAATGTCATTCAGACCATACCATTAAAAAGAAACAAAACAGCATTCTAAAACTTAAACTAAATGTATTTAATCCCATAATCATGTACATTAAAGGACTTTGGGGAAACCCAAGGATTTGCCTGATCCATATTAAATATAAGAGCCGTAGTTCAGGTTTGACACCAACCTAAAAAAAGATGCAGCAGTAATGAATAGGACTACAGGCATACCCCGCATTAACGTACGCAATGGGACCGGAGCATGTATGTAAAGCGAAAATGTACTTAAAGTGAAGCACTACCTTTTCCCCACTTATTGATGCATATACTGTACTGCAATAGTCATTTACGTGCATAACTGATGTAAATAACACATTTGTAACAGGCTCTATAGTCTCCCCGCTTGCGCACAGCTTCGGTACAGGTAGGGAGCCGGTATTGCTGTTTAGGACGTGCTGACAGGCGCATGCGTGAGCTGCCATTTGCCTATTGGGCGGTATGTCCTTACTCGCGAGTGTACTTAAAGTGAGTGTCCTTAAACCGGGGTATGCCTGTACAAAACATCTAACTCCTTAATGATCAAAAAACACAGATCCCTTTGCCAAATACCAACAACGGTGATGGCTGTGTGGCAAGTGCCACAAATGAGGCACTTTCTGTCACTGAAAATGTGTAATCGCTTTTACTATGGTTTTTGATCTTGTAATATTTCAGCACCTTTGAATGCCTTGGAGCTGCTCTACCTTAGATTCGGTATAACATTTGGGTACATGATTCTGATCAACGGTTAAGATCATGATAAAATGGTCAGTGATGTTGTCTCTTCCAGCAACAATGTATAAAAGTCCTTGGCGACACATCCAGTACGTGAATGAGAGGTGTTTTTTAGCTGAGTTAGGGGAGGAGTTATTTCTTACAATGTTACAAAACGATTGTATCAAAGATTGAGCCTCTAATCCAGGAGTACGCAACATTTCCCTCCCGAACCCCAGCTCCAAATTACGCCGTGGGGTCAGGTTGCCATGTCAACGTGACCCCGCAGCATCATTTGACGCTGGGTTACCATGGCGACGTGTCGCCGAAGACCAGGTAGGAGAAGTTGCAGAGGCCTCGCGGTCCCCCAGCATTTCATTTAAATGCCTTGGGGAGAGTGTGCGACGTTTGTAACAGCCGTGCCCCCCAGTATGCACACCCCTGCTCCAATGAACACTTTATATTTTCCTTTCTGTTGAATATATGCAGCAGGATTGAAGTGGTGCTGTATCCCCCTGGATATCACCTGTGGTGTCCCGCAAGGCTCTGTTCTGGGGCCCCTACTCTTTTCAGTGTTCATTAATGATCTTCCCACAGCTTGTAAGGAAGCCTCAATACACATGTATGCAGATGACACAATCCTATATGCACACAGCCATAGCCTCTCTGACCTTCAACACATACTTCAGTCTGACTTTTTGAGACTCGAAAACTGGATTTCCCAAAACAAACTGTTTTTAAACACTGACAAGACTGTAACAATGGTATTTGGGACCAAGACTAAATTTGTAAAGATTCCAGTGACTGAGCTCCTGATTAGAACCAACGCTAACACCACCCTAACACCTGTCACTAGTTTTAAATACCTGGGCTTATGGTTTGACTCCCACTTAACATTCGGGATGCACATTGATACCCTGACAACCAAGACCTATGCCAAACTAGGGGTACTTTACAGGAACAAATCCTCCCTAAGTCTCCTGGTCAGAAAGCGTATTGCACAGCAGATGCTAATGCCAATTATTGACTATGGAGACATAGTATATGGCTCGGCTCCTCAAACCCACCTTAGCAAACTTGACACCCTCTACAATTCAATTTGTCGTTTTGTTCTCCAATGCAACTATAACACACATCACTGCGAAATGCTCAAAGAACTAGATTGGTCATCACTAGAGTCTAGGCGCAAATTTCACCTTTCCTGTCTCACCCTCAAATACTTTCTGGGCAAGCTACCCAGCTACCTGAACAAGCTCCTCACCCCTACCACATACAGCACCTATCACCTGAGATCAGACTCCAAAAGACTATTCATGGTCCCAAGGCTCAACAAAGTATCCGGACGTTCCTCCTTCTCTTACCGTGCACCCCAAAACTGGAACAACCTACCAGAGACTCTCATATCCACCACCAGCTTAAGTTCTTTCAAATCTAAGGCTGTCTCACACTGGACACACAATCTGGTCTGTAACTGTTTCATACGCTCATAATATATATTTTCTTTAACTGGCTTGAAGGGTAAGAGGTTATGTTGTCTATTTTAATGAGAACGGTGAACGGATCTGTCAAAAAATTGTTCTGTTTGTTAAAATCCAGCCAGCAACCAGAAAAATAGTATTATTTTCAAGAGTAATCTCTTAGGCTGAGTCCATAGAAGGCACGTCCGTGCTGAGCCGTGCGGACGCTCCGCGCTGAGCCCCTGCATCCTCCATGAGGATCTCTTTAGAGGGGGCTCTCGTGAGCGTCCGCAGGCGTGCTGAGGCGCTGGATTTCAGCCGACAGCCAAAACTGTTTTTCAGAGCGCTGTCGGCTGAAAACATCCAATCAGCGCGGAGCAGCGTCAACGTCACGGCGCCGTGACGTTGACGTCGATGCGTCGCGGGCGATTGGCCCAGCGACGTCACTGCCCCGCCTCCCTCAGTCTCCCCCCGCCTCCCGATCGCGCCCGCTGGCTCGCCTGCATGGGCATGAAATCGCGCAGATTTCAGCAGGCGAGCTTCAGCGTTAGCGCGCCTCAACCCTGCTACCCCCTCTATCGCCCCAGCCTAAAGCTTCACATTTCACCCCTAGGGTTCAAAAATGTTTTTAAGCCACATTTTAGTTTATACAGTAACTTCATTTCCCAGTAGTATGTTTAAAAACGAAATGGATACTTCATATCATTTCATGGAAATTTCATATAATTCAAATCATGGAAATTTCATCTCATTAATATTACAACATAAATATGCATACACCAACCCTACAGTATGTTATAGTTAGGACACAATGAACTTCAAATGATTTTTTTAAAATTCCAACAGCAATCATCTGGTGACTGTGACATTCAACTGTTTTAAAAGAAAATTAAACAAAATCTAGATTTCTACATAAGTGTTTTTAATATTTATGAATATTGGTGCAAATACAACGGTTTATACAGCTACTGAGAAAAATGTAAATATGTGTATTTTTTTATTTCAGTACAAAATACAATCAAAACATCTCCCAACACTTATTTTTATTTTAAATAAATGACCCTCAGTTTACTGTAAATAAACAGAATAAAAAAAATAATAACTTAGTATATACATGCTGTCAAGTTGAACCTGTTTTCGTTAGCTCGACAAAAATGTTTTTTAAAAAAAATACAATTATTATATAAAAAGGTGTAAACAAGATCTGTGTGGGGCTGCGCTTACAGTGCCGGCGACGCGACGTCAGGCTACGGTCGCTGGAAAAATCAAATTGAGACGTCTTCCAGCGATCGCGACCAAGCCGTCACGCCGTTGTGCTTACTATAAGCGCACGCGACTGTGGCAGTGCATTTGTTTTGACACGACGTCGGGTCGCTGTCGCCGGCACTAGGAGCGCAGCCTAAAGGGTTTATAGAAAGAGAGGATACAATAACCTCAATAAAATAGGACTAATTATTCTGATTATTTTAGACTTAAAAAGAGAACTTGTGCGCACATTCACATGCTCAGGTTATTTCAGGGTAACACAACCCCCCGTGTGCCCGCAGCAGGGGTGCATGCCATACTCACTCCGCATCCTGCATCTCTGGGTCCTCAGTGCTCATCTTTGCAGGACCGTCCCCGTGAATCATGACATCAGGGCCCTGCGGGGTGATATAAACACACACAAAGCACGGTACGGGAGCGGCCCTGCTCCCCTCCGGGGATCCCACACTCCCGCTGCACGGCCTCCACTCCTGCCACTTCCCCAAATTCTTGGCTTAAACTGAAGGGTGGCCACCGCGCACACGTGGATGGGAGTTGTAGTCCGCCGGCCCGCTTCCCTCGCATCCTCGCCCACCACGTCGAACTACAACACCCAGAGGCACCAAGCGGCGCGCATCACGTTAGAGTCTTACCTAAGGGGCGCCCCCTGCCGCTGACGTCTCAGCAACGTTCCTAACGGTTTGTTACGAACTTACAAGTGCTTCGGGGAGTGACGTCAGCGGCTCTCCGAAGTTTCCCGAGCAGAATGTGACGGATATGCCGAAATAAGCCGAGGTGTAGAATGATGTACATGTCCTGTATCTATGTGTAGAAATGCATACAATTAGCCATGGTTATAGGATCTTGTAGTTAGGTTTTAAATTCAATTATTTAATTGCTACACAGGGAAAACAATAAAAATAAAACAGAGTGGTGTCCCTTTGATCCTAACAGAAATCTCATTACTGTATGTCTTTATAAGACTCAGTCATGCTAATAAAGCTTTAGTCGCTTTCATTTGGGGGGGGGGGGGGAGTAATTAATTGCAATATTAATTAATTTGTGTATTCTTTACCCTAAGGCCCGGGCCATGGTGCCTTTGCCCGCGCGGAGGCGTGCAGAGGCTGTGGGAAAGCGGGTTCTTTCCCTGGGCATGGTCGACGAGCCGTGGGGGGCGTGCTCTGGGGGCATGCCTATGGCGTCACGGAGCTGGTTCGCCCTCATTGGGCGAACCACTCAGGTGACCGGCCTGTCGCGCCAAGAAATCAGTTCAAACTGATTTCTTGCGCAACGCGCGCCCTCTCCCGCATCCGCGGGCACGCACGCCGCATGGACGCGAACACTGCCTTAAGGCAGTCTGTTCATGGTCTGCGGTACCATGGCCCCAGCCTAAGATCACCCAGTCATTACCAGTGAGACTCTCCAACATATAACTGTGCCCAGGACATACTTGAAAACGAGAGCTAACTCTCAATGTATACTTCCTGGTAAAACATTTTACATTGAACCCCATTCATTTCAGCTCCGGGGACCCTCTGCTTCCTGAGATACCTCCTTATGGGGTGCCTGCTCAGGTTTAAAGCCTCCGGTCACATGGGCCAATAGGAAGCCGCTTATGATGGCCCATGTGATGGGACAGCTAAACCTGAGCAGGAGATACCGGCACCCCCTAAGGAGAAAAGTAGCTCAGGAAGCAAGGGGTCCCGGGAGCTGAAATTAACAGGGTTCTGCTCAGGAGACCCTCTGCTTCCTACCTGGGGGACGGGCATTTTTTGGGGAGGTATTTTTTTTTGGTTTGGGTGCGTCCTTAATAGTGCTTGCCTAGGGCCCGGGCCATAGAGGGGTGAGGCGATCCGAGCCGCGCTGACGCTGAGGCTCGCCTGCTGAAATCTGGGCGATTTCATGCCCATACAGGCGAGCCAGCGGGCGCGATCGGAGCCGGGGGGAGGTGGTTGGAGGCGGGGCAGTGACGTCGCTGGGCCAATCGCCCGCGACGCACTGACGTCGACGTCACGGCGCCGTGACGTCGACACTGCTGTGCTGTGATTGGAGGTTTTCAACCGACAGCGTGCTGAAAAACAGCTTGGCGCTCGGCTGAAACCTCCATCTCGTTAGCACGCCTGCGGACGCTCGCGTGAGCCCCCTCTCAAGGCATCCTCATTGAGGATGCAGGGGCTCAGCGCGGAGCGTCTGCACGCCTCAGCACGGCCTGTCCGTCTATGGACTCGGCCTAAGGAGGGAGGCACATACCCTAGGAAGGAGCCTGCTTCCAAGCAACATCTATGTAAGTTTAACAGGGCCCAAAACATGTACAGGCAGTCCTCGTTTTACAACGAATGGCTTATCCAACGCTATGCAATGCATACCTATGTTCATTTTTACAACGCCAAAACGGCTTATCCAACGCTCTTACGACGCTTTGCAAAGTTGTTTATGTGTATATGATATATATTATACTATATAATATATTATATTTTTATATTATATTATATATTATGTAATATTATATATATAATACAGTATATGCACTATATACTTTATGTGTATGCTGCATATCTTATTGTCTGCGTAAAATATTTTGTGTATTTTAGCATTAAAAATGCCTTCAGGAACGGAACCTTTCATTTAAACAGTGTTCCTATGGGAAAACGTGTTTCGCTTTACAACGCTTTACAACGTTTCGCTATCCAACGCCATTTTGAGTAACGCATTGTGTCGGATAACCGAGGACTGCCTGTAGTGTACCTGCTGTATAGGTACAGTTGGAGGGTGGCTTATGCAAGAACATGTTGAACATCATCTGTGACATCAGCTAGAGAAAATGAAACCCATCCCAAGTCTCAGCTCGCCATGTTTATATACCAACTTTACAAATTCTGTAACAACATTTATAGGTGTTAGATTTGTGTAAAAAGGCATCAATCATCCAGACGCAACCATATAAATATGTCACTGGTGTAACCCCCCTCCTAAAGGGTTACTAGAAGGTTTAAGTGCATCGGGTCCCACCCTGTGTTGCCATGGGATCTTGACGTCACAGAAAGTATATTAAAGAAGGGGAAGGTTCCTGGAGGCCCAGAGGAGAGGAGCCTCAGGGAGAGTACATAAGTAATGTTTATAAAGTAATAGCACTGAACAGGCCTACTCAATCCACCAGGTAAGCAGATAGGGACAGTATCTTTTTTAGATAAGGTCTCCAAGAGAAGGAATGGGGGCCTGAATTTTTAAGGAATACAGAACACCACAATGGCCATAGATTTGAACTAATATTCCTCAACCTTCTATATGGAAGTGGGAGTTCCTATACAGGCCAAAGGTATCGGGTCACGTAGGAAAGACCCACCAGGATTCCTGTAGGGGCCTAGAGTAGTTGGATGAATACTGATCATGATCCCAAAGCACCAGGGCCCCACATCTACGTAGAGCAACTAAGTAAATGTACAACCATTCGAGTATTAAGAGTGGGCACTAATGGAAGAACCATATTCACGTCTGTCTGATATATAATACAGTGCAACATTGCCAAAATGTGTATGAGCGGTTTCTATGCTTGGGAACACGAATAAATGACAGTTGTACTACAAAAGTTCCTGGCGCCCATTATTATACATCCTTGCTACCTCATAGCCCAGCCGCCTGAATCCAGCACCCTGAGTCAAGGTAATCCATGTTGAGTAGTCAACCTTTACACAATGATGTAAACTCTCTAGGAGCCTGGCAGGGAGGGTTACACTGGTACACATTCACTGTGGAGGGATTGCCCATTTAAACCTTTTCAATCCATTGGGGTCATTGATTTACAAGTCTCTAGGACTGTTTCCCAACCTCAGAGACTTTAAAGGTTCAGAGACACAGGTGGAACATATAGTAACAGGAAAAAGTGAAAGGAGGACATACGGATGTAGTAAGACTCATTGTCCCCGGTGCCGCGTTCAAAGAAGCTAATGTCTGCAGGACCAGGGAGAGTGTCTCCAGCGATCTCGCTATAGGAGATCCATGCTCCGGGAATGGGACCCACTGCAGCATTAATCCTAGGGTGCCACGACCACTGTGGTAGCGGCTCAGAAGGCACTTAGTCTTGCTACATTTGTACAATGACCAAAAGAGATAGTGACAAAGTGAAAGGAGGCCATATCCATTAATTAATAACCCTTTTAATATAATTCGAAAAGTAAAAGCAACAATCTTGTCTACTGTACTTGTTTTCCTATGGAGCTGAACCGCTTAACTCTGGGGACCCCTTGATTTCCGAGAAATGTACCTTTACATTGTCCCCTTTTGGCAAATCAAATGTAAAAGGTAAATTGCTCTGGAGCTGAGAATAGAGAGATTCAGCCCCAAATGACCCCATGTTCAGATTAGAAAACAAATTTTAAAAAAATGATGTGGGGGGGAATGCTTTTTTAAATAAGATTTTTTGAGATCACAACTTTTTTTAAGAGCTAATCCCTCTTAGGCCCGGGCCATAGAGGGGGGGAGCCGTGCTGCACCGCGCTGACGCTGAGGCTCGCCTGCAGAAGCTGTGCGATTCCACGCACATACAGGCGAGCCAGCGTCCGCGATCGGAGGTGGGGGGAGACTGAGGGAGGCGGGGCAGTGACGTCGCTGGGCCAATCGCCCGCGACGCACTGACGTCGACGTCACGGCGCCGACGTCACGGTGCCGTGACGTTGACGCAGCCCCGCTCTCATTGGAGGTTTTCAGCCGACAGCGCGCTGAAAAACAGCTTGGCGCTCGGCTGAAAACTCCAACGCCTGCGGACGCTCGCGCGAGCCCCCTCTCAAGGCATCCTCATTGAGGATGCAGGGGCTCAGCGCTGAGCGTCCGCACGCCTCAGCACGGCCTGTCCTTCTATGGACTCGGCCTTAGAACCAAAGTGAACTTTTTAAGGGTGATTGATGCCATTTTTACCAAAATCGGACACCTATATAATAATATTATACTGTATGACAGCTAGGTCATTGTAAATAGTTTTTTTTTTTTTTAAGTTCGTTTGTAAACTTGATGGGCTGAAAATTGTGAAGGGTTTAATTTCCCCTGGCTGCTCCTTTTGTGTGATATCAATGTATCTTCAACAAGAGTTTGCAAAGCCACAACACCCTCACAACACCCTCCCTTCCCTTTATTGGTTCTCTGATAAGGACGTTGTGGGCATAAGGGTAAAGAAAACACTTGAACTACAAACACTTCCCCATTCAGATGCCCCTAAAAAATGCAATATATCATTATTTTTTCAAGACAGGTATGTGCGGTTGCACTTTTAAACCTTGATCAGCTTGCTTTGTGCACCATTTATAGATTGTGGGTTCCAAAGTCAAAAGGTTTGGGATTCACTGCTCTAGGAAGTAAATGTAGGCATGCTACAACTTCTACGTTGGCCTTAACCTTCTGACCACAAACTTGTGAAAGCATTCATCTGTTTGAGTAGTAGGGAGAAGACTGATTTGAAACACTGATAGTAAAGTAGACAAACCCTGTTAATCTTTGATTGCCCGAAAGTCTAGCAGCATACAGTATTTTCTGACCCCACTGCAATGCTATTGCAGCAATCGCTTGTCCCTTGTTCTGAACGGACGAAGAAGTGTATCTCTTCCATTCTCCTGTGTTGGATATTTATGACCACCAGAAATTTGGGGTTACCGTATCAAGGAAAAAACAAAATGCTGTAATTAAATTTACATTTATTTGTGTAACCCATTCCTGCCTGGTTCCTAAGGAGTCTACATGGGATAGTCTTTATATATTTGGTTTCCTCTGTGTATTACCTTATCAGGGTGCTGGGTCCGTGCAGCTGGGTGGTAATGAAGAACGGATGGGTGCCAGGAACTTTGTAGTTATGAACAAGATTGCATTTATTAGCCGGTGCTTACAAACACAAGTTCCCCCGGCTGCATTTCTGCAGTCCTGGGGAGGCACAGTTTTATAACAATTTAAGTAGTTGCTTGAACATACAAGATAAACAATTCCTCATTGTGGATACTTTCCTAATATCTTCTGGGTCCATGCTTGGACTGCCCCTTTATATCTTTGGTCAATGAGACCTTGGGTTCTGTAACTTTCTCTGCCCATCCTTTTGGTAGCGCTTTAGTGCTGTGATGGCAGAGGGTGTCCCTTACTATTTGGCCCTACCTTATACTCCTCTGGGGTGCTCACAGTGGGAGGGTGTCCAAAGATATACATTACTACTCTTCTAAGAGTCCCACAGTTACATTTGGGGTAACTCCTAGGGGACACAGGCCTCCCTGCTGGAAGCCTGTACTTTCTGACTACAAGGGCAGAAAATTAGGGCCATCTCCCCTTTCCTAACTATTTACAGGGCTATATACAGTGGTCGACAAATCACCAAAAAATCTACTCGCCGAACAAAAAAATCTACTCGCCACCTAGTACCACACGTGTGCTGCTTGGGCCAATAGGAGGTCGCCACGATGTTAAATCCACTCGCCCGGGGCGTGCAAATGTATAGGTTTGTCGAACACTGGCTATATATATATATATACTAGCTGAGAGACCCGGCGTTGCCCGGGATGTAAATGCGTAATAGGTAGTATTATTTATAAATTGTGGAACAATAGGTGACTGTTTGTTGTAAAGGTTGGATAATAATATTGAAAAGAAAGATGGAAGAAAATGTAATACGATGTTGTATAAAAATGGTTTATTGTAACCACACCACAGTACAATGTATATTTTGGTGCCATAAGTGATGTAAAAATGTGAGGCGTGTGTCCTGCTAGGGTGTGAGGCGGCAGGTGGCGCGTGGGTTGTGAGTGCTGTCTGCGAGTGGGGGTCCTGCTAGGGTGTGAGGCGGCGGGTGGTACGTGGGTTGTGAGTGCTGTCTGAGTGTGGGTCCTGCTAGGGTGTGAGGCGGCGGGTGGCGCGTGGGTTGTGAGTGCTGTCTGCGAGTGGGTGTCCTGCTAGGGTGTGAGGCGGCGGGTGGCGCGTGGGTTGTGAGTGCTGTCTGTGAGTGGGGGTCCTGCTAGGGTGTGAGGCGGCGGGTGGCGCGTGGGTTGTGAGTGCTGTCTGTGAGTGGGGGTCCTGCTAGGGTGTGAGGCGGCGGGTGGCGCGTGGGTTGTGAGTGCTGTGTGTGAGTGGGGGTCCTGCTAGGGTGTGAGGCGGTGGGTCAGTGATGTCGGTGCGTAGGGGCGGGAGGCAGCAGGTGTGTGTGGCAGCAGGTATGTGTCGAGTGTGGCGGGTGTCTGTTGAGTGCATGCAGCGGCTGTGAGGCGGTGGGTGAAAGGCAGAGGCGGCCGGAGTAAGGGCGGGTGAAAGGCAGAGGCGGGGGTGGGGAGGCGGTAAGGCGGGCAGGAAGGCGAAGGGCGGCGGGAAGGGGAGGAGGGGGTGGAGGAGGGGGGCAAGGGGTGGAGGAGGGGGGCAAGGGGTGGAGGAGGGGGAAAGGGTTAGAGATGGGGGGGGGGAAGGGTTAGAGGAGGGGGGGAAGGGTTAGAGGAGGGGGGGGAAGGGTTAGAGGAGGGGGGGGAAGGGTTAGAGGAGGGGGGGGAAGGGTTAGAGGAGGGGGGGGAAGGGTTAGAGGAGGGGGGG
This sequence comes from Ascaphus truei, assembly GCF_040206685.1. NCBI lineage: Eukaryota > Metazoa > Chordata > Amphibia > Anura > Ascaphidae > Ascaphus > Ascaphus truei. Next base: position 24,596,317 of record NC_134500.1, read on the forward strand.
AAGGGGTGGAAGTGTGGGAGGGGAAGGGAGGGGAAAAGGGTGGAGGGGAGGGGGGTGGAGGGGAGGGGAGCGGAGGGGGTGGGAAGGGGGGGAGGTGGTGGGGAGGGGGGAGGTGGTGGGAAGCGGTGGGAAGGGGGAGGGGGTGGGAAGGAGGGGGGGCGGTGGGAAGGAGGGGGGGCGGTGGGAAGGAGGGGTGGCGGTGGGAAGGGGGGGTGGCGGTGGGAGGGGGGTGGGAAGGGTGGGGAGGCGGTGGGAAGGGGGTGGGAAGGGTGGGGAGGCGGTGGGAAGGGGGTGGAGGCGGTGGGAAGGGGGTGGGAAGGGGGGGGAGGCGGTGGGAAGGGGGGGGAAGGGGGTGGAAGGGAATGGAGCGGGAGGGACGTGAGTGGAGCGGGGGAGGGAGTGGAGCGGGAGGGAATAGAGCGCGAGGGAGGAAGGGGGTCCGCCATCTTAGGCGCCGCGTGGCAGGCTGCCTGTTCCCCCGCCGGGGAGGGAATGGAGCGGGAGGGAGTGGTGTGTAGCGGGAGGGAGTGGTGTGTAGCGGGAGGGAGGTGAGTGGAAGGGAGGTGAGTGCGGGAGTGGAGCGGGAGGGAGTGGTGTGTAGCGGGAGGGAGTGGAGTGTAGAGGGAGTGGAGCGGGAGGTGAGTGCGGGAGGTAAGAGCGGGAGGGAGGTGAGTGCGGGAGTGGAGCGGCTTCCGGGCGCGTCTTAGGTGGGCGCGTGTCCCCCCGCCGGGGAGGGAGTGGAGCGGGAGGGAGGTGAGCACCGGGGAGGGGGGGAGGTGAGTGTAATGGGGGGGGGGAGAGGACAGAGATATATATGTGTGTGTGTGTTTTTTTTTTTTTTTTGGACCTTTGGCCCGTCACTCCGCCTCAGGCCAATGAGAGGTGTGGGGGGCGGGCCAAGGGGGTGGTGTGAGTGTGTGAGCCCAATGAGAGGTGTGGGGGGCGGGCCAAGGGGGTGGTGTGAGTGTGTGAGCCCAATGAGAGGTGTGCGGGGGCGGGCGGGCCAAGGGACCAATGAGATTGCCGCTAGGGACGCAGACATACAGTGCTTTCAGAAATATATAGTAGATTATACAGACAGTGAAATTGTTAGGAAAACATATTTTATTGTAAGGAACAGCTGAGTTTCAGTGGTAGGTGTTGTCATACAGTGTGTGAGGTAGCGGGAGTGACATTGGTGGCATGCTGTTTGACTGTAGTCCGCGGCGTCGCGGTCCGGTTGCGGAGGGAGATGTGTGAGGTGCAGGAGATGTCAGGCGTGCTGGTTGTTCCGCGGGAGGTAGAGTGTGTGAGGTAGCGGGATAGCGGGAGTGACATCGGTGGCATGGTGTGTGGTGTGTGTGAGAGCATGTGTGTGTGTTGCTGGTGTGTGATGGCGTGTGTGTGTGTATGAGGCATGTTGTGTGTGTGACGTGTGTGAGTGCGTGTTGTTGGTCATACACATGTTAAAAATGGCATGTTTTTGAGTGTAGTGTGTGGCATAGAATGACAGGATGTTTGCGTGTGTGTGTGTGTATGAGGGGGTTTTGTGTGGGTGAGTGTTGTGTACATTATACAGACAGTAAAATAGTTAGGAAAACAAATTTTATTTCAACAAACATCTGATTTCCAGTGGTAGGTGTTGTCATACACTGTGTGAGGTAGCGGGATAGGGGGAGGAACATTGGTGGCATGGTGTGTGAGTGTAGGCCGCGGCCTCGCGGTCCGGTTGCGGTAGGGAGCTGTGTGAGGTGCAGGAGATGAGGCGTGCTGTGCGGTCCGCGGGAGCTACACTGTGTGAGGTAGCGGGATAGGGGGAGGGACATCGTTGCCATGGTGTGTGAGTGTAGGCCGCGGCCTCGCGGTCCGGTTGCGGAGGGAGATGTGTGAGGTGCAGGAGATGTGAGGCGTGCTGTGCGGTCCGCGGGAGCTACACTGTGTGAGGTAGCGGGATAGGGGGAGGGACATTGGTGGCATGGTGTAGCGGGGTAGGGGGCCTCGCGGTCCGGTTGCGGTAGGGAGATTTGTGAGGTGCAGGAGATGTGAGGCGTGCTGTGCGGTTTGCGGGAGCTACACTGTGTGAGCTAGCGGGATAGGGGGAGGGACATTGGTGGCATGGTGTAGCGGGGTAGGGGGCCTCGCGGTCTGGTTGCGGTAGGGAGCTGTGTGAGGTGCAGGAGATGAGGCGTGCTGTGCGGTTCGCGGGAGCTACACTGTGTGAGGTAGCGGGATAGGGGGAGGGACATTGGTGGCATGGTGTAGCGGGGTAGGGGGCCTCGCGGTCCGGTTGCGGAGGGAGATGTGTGAGGTGCAGGAGATGTGAGGCGTGCTGTGCGGTCCGCGGGAGCTACACTGTGTGAGGTAGCGGGATAGGGGGAGGGACATTGGTGGCATGGTGTAGCGGGGTAGGGGGCCTCGCGGTCCGGTTGCAGTAGGGAGATGTGTGAGGTGCAGGAGATGTGAGGCGTGCTGTGCGGTCCGCGGGAGCTACACAGTGTGAGGTATCGGGATAGGGGGAGGGACATTGGTGGCATGGTGTAGCGGGGTAGGGGGCCTCGCGGTCCGGTTGCGGAGGGAGATGTGTGAGGTGCAGGAGATGTGAGGCGTGCTGTGCGGTCCGCGGGAGCTACACTGTGTGAGGTAGCGGGATAGGGGGAGGGACATTGGTGGCATGGTGTAGCGGGGTAGGGGGCCTCGCGATCCGGTTGCGGTAGGGAGATGTGTGAGGTGCAGGAGATGTGAGGCGTGCTGTGCGGTTCGCGGGAGCTACACTGTGTGAGGTAGCGGGATAGGGGGAGGGACATTGGTGGCATGGTGTAGGGGGCCTCGCGGTCCGGTTGCGGAGGGAGATGTGTGAGGTGCAGGAGATGTGAGGCGTGCTGTGCGGTCCGCGGGAGCTACACTGTGTGAGGTAGCGGGATAGGGGGAGGGACATTGGTGGCATGGTGTAGCGGGGTAGGGGGCCTCGCGGTCCGGTTGCGGTAGGGAGCTGTGTGAGGTGCAGGAGATGTGGCGTGCTGTGCGGTTCGCGGGAGCTACACTGTGTGAGGTAGCGGGATAGGGGGAGGGAGATCGTTGCCATGGTGTGTGAGTGGAGGCCGCGGCCTCGCGGTCCGGTTGCGGGAGGGAGATGTGTGGCGTGGAGGGGAGGGGGGTTTGAAGAGGCAGTCTGCAGTGTTTGGTGTTGTGTGAATGTGTGTGTGTGCTGTGTTTGTGCGTTGTGTGTAGATTCTGTACCTCAGTGGTTCCCAAACTTTTTCGGTTCAAGGCTCCCCAAGGCAATCAGAATTTTTTCAAGGCTCCCCAAGGCGATCAGGATTTTTACGCGGCGCCCAAAGTAAAAACAAAGGTGTATATACATACCTAACAGTTGCAGTGCGCAGTTGGTGTCTCTCTCACACACTCTCACTCTCTCTGACCTCACTCTCTCTCTCTAACCTCACTCTCTCTGACCTCACTCTCTCTCTGACCTCACTCTCTCTCTCTCTGACCTCACTCTCTCTCTCACTCTCTCTCACTCTCTCTCTCTCAGACCTCTCTCTCTCTCTGACCTCACACTCTCTCTGACCTCACACTCTCTCTGACCTCACACTCTCTCTGACCTCACACTCTCTCTGACCTCACACTCTCTCTGACCTCACACTCTCTCTGACCTCCCTCTCTCTCTCTCTGACCTCCCACTCTCTCTCTCTGACCTCACTCTCTCTCTCTGACCTCACTCTCTCTCTCTGACCTCACTCTCTCTCTCTGATCTCTCTCTGACCTCACTCTCTCTCTCTCTCTCTCTCTGACCTCACTCTCTCTCTCTGACCTCTCTCTCTCTCTCTCTGACCTCACTCTCTCTCTCTCTCTCTGACCTCACTCTCTCTCTGACCTCTCTCTCTCTCTCTGACCTCACTCTCTCTCTCTCTCTGACCTCACTCTCTCTCTCAGTCTCCCGGTGCTGCTCCTCCAGCGTGCGCGCCGGGCCTCCCTCTCTCAGCATCGCTGAGCCGGGCTGAACAGATGCACAAAGCCCCTGCATCTGTAATCAGCGCTGCTATAGTTCCTCTGGCCTGGGACATAGTAAGCGCTTAGGTGCTGCTGCTCGCTCTTGCTTGCTGCCGCTCGCTCTACCAGGAGCTTTTCGCTGTCCTGGCAGAGGAGACAGCAAGCGCGCTTGGTAGGCGGGTATCACTGTGTGTGTTTGTCACTTGGTGTGTGTGTGTGTGTGTGTGTGTGTGTGTGTGTGTGTGTGTGTGTGTGTGTGTGTGTGTGTGTGTGTGTGTGTGTGTGTGTGTGTGTGTGTGTGTGTGTGTGTGTGTGTGTGTATTATATAATATTTAAAAATGAAAAAAAAAAGACATGTGAGAATAAATTATTTATTAACATTGTGCAACTTTGATAAATATATTCACACGCACACACATCACACACATCCATATACACCACACATACATATATACATCTATATATATACATACATACACACACACACACCACACATATATATACCCCACACATACACATTATATATATATATATATATATATATATATATATATATATATATATATATACACACCACACATATATACATATATACATATATACACACACACACACACACCACACATATATACACACACACACCACACATATATACACACACACACCACACATATATACACACACACACACACACACCCTGCAGCCCGTTTTTCACACACACACACACACACACACACACACACACACACACACACACACACACACACACACACACACACACACACACACACACCCCCTGCAGCCCGTTTTTCACACACACCCTGCAGCCCGTTTTACACACACACACACACACACACACACACACACACACACACACACACACACACACACACACACACACACACACACACACACACACACACACACACACACACACACACACACACACACACACACACACACACACACACACACACACACACACACACACACACACACACACACCTTGGTGCTGCTGCTGTCTGGTGGCTCTGCAGTTGCAATGCCGGGCAGGCTGCAGCCCCATTGGATGGGAGCGGTCACGTGACCGCTCCTCTGCTTCCCCTCAGAGGTTTTTTTTTTTTTTTTTTAAATGAGCTAGCAGCCCTTGTTTCCCGCTGCTGGCGGCCCTGATCGCGGCGGCCCTGATCGCGGCGCCCCTCTAGCCAAGCCGCGGCGCGCGCACAGTTTGGGAAACACTGCTGTACCTGATTCGGCAGTCTGTGGTAGCAGACGTGAAGGTTTTGATAGCTGTGAAGCGTGGCCCCAGAGCAGGTTGAGGATTAGAGGATTAGAGGATTAGAGGATTAGGTGTTGCAAAAGCAAAGCGTGAGGGGTGGGACAGTGTGGAAGTATTAGGGCATTGGTGTTGGACGCAGGCCAATGAGAGGTGTGCGGGGGCGGGCATTGGACGCAGGCCAATGAGAGTCAGTGAGGGGTGGGACGCAGGCCAATGAGAGGTGTGCGGGGGCGGGCATTGGACGCAGGCCAATGAGAGTCAGTGAGGGGTGGGACGCAGGCCAATGAGAGGTGTGCGGGGGCGGGCATGGCCTGAGCAGGAGTGACAGGCCCAAGGTCCAATGCGATTGACCCTTGGGACGCAGACATACAGTGATTTCACAAATATATAGTAGATATATATATACTAGCTGAGAGACCCGGCGTTGCCCGGGATGTAAATGCGTAATAGGTAGTATTATTTATAAATTGTGGAACAATAGGTGACTGTTTGTTGTAAAGGTTGGATAATAATATTGAAAAGAAAGATGGAAGAAAATGTAATACGATGTTGTATAAAAATGGTTTATTGTAACCACACCACAGTACAACGTATATTTTGGTGCCATAAGTGATGTAAAAATGTGAGGCGTGTGTCCTGCTAGGGTGTGAGGCGGCAGGTGGCGCGTGGGTTGTGAGTGCTGTCTGCGAGTGGGGGTCCTGCTAGGGTGTGAGGCGGCGGGTGGTACGTGGGTTGTGAGTGCTGTCTGAGTGTGGGTCCTGCTAGGGTGTGAGGCGGCGGGTGGCGCGTGGGTTGTGAGTGCTGTCTGCGAGTGGGTGTCCTGCTAGGGTGTGAGGCGGCGGGTGGCGCGTGGGTTGTGAGTGCTGTCTGTGAGTGGGGGTCCTGCTAGGGTGTGAGGCGGCGGGTGGCGCGTGGGTTGTGAGTGCTGTCTGTGAGTGGGGGTCCTGCTAGGGTGTGAGGCGGCGGGTGGCGCGTGGGTTGTGAGTGCTGTGTGTGAGTGGGGGTCCTGCTAGGGTGTGAGGCGGTGGGTCAGTGATGTCGGTGCGTAGGGGCGGGAGGCAGCAGGTGTGTGTGGCAGCAGGTATGTGTCGAGTGTGGCGGGTGTCTGTTGAGTGCATGCAGCGGCTGTGAGGCGGTGGGTGAAAGGCAGAGGCGGCCGGAGTAAGGGCGGGTGAAAGGCAGAGGCGGGGGTGGGGAGGCGGTAAGGCGGGCAGGAAGGCGAAGGGCGGCGGGAAGGGGAGGAGGGGGTGGAGGAGGGGGGCAAGGGGTGGAGGAGGGGGGCAAGGGGTGGAGGAGGGGGAAAGGGTTAGAGATGGGGGGGGGAAAGGGTTAGAGGAGGGGGGGAAGGGTTAGAGGAGGGGGGGGAAGGGTTAGAGGAGGGTATATATATATATATTGTGAGACCCCTCTGTTGTTCTCCTCCTGGGATCTGAACAGGGGCGTAGCTATAGCCCGGTAAAGCTCCAAAACAGTTTCTGGCTGACCTTACCAACTGCCCTTGATACAGAATCGACTTAATTCCCGGCCCTGATTCTGCGCTCGACTATTGCCAATCCGAGTTCTTAAAACTCTGATACCCATGCTCCACTACACAGGATAAGAGTACAGGGGGCCCACCTTCCGTGGGTTACAACTGACCGTATAGCACTCTACCATTTCAGGGATGCCTTGTGGAAAAGCTATAAAGTAACTGGCACTACCAAGGATTTTAATCACTACACATGCCTGCGGAATATGTGCACAAGGCAAACAAGACACGCAAAAGCACAATATTACTCTGACACTCTTCACCAGAATACATCAAACCCAGCTAACTTCTGGAAGGTTATCAACAATATATAAATTAAACACAAATGTTCCCAGCACTCAAACGGAAAGAACAGATAGTAAATGGATCAGCCAAAAGTAAGTATTTAATGGTACACGAATGATGCAAAAAATGGTCAAACAAAGACCAAAAAAGAAAGCACTATGTGCTAAGGAAAGGGACAAGGACAGGGAAGGGGAAAAGGGAAAGGGGAGAGGGAAAGAAAAGGGAAAACACGGTGAGTTCAAAGTCCAGGGCAAGGGGGGGCAACGTCTTGTTTTGGGGTATAGGAACTCCTTCCACAGGCCCGTTCCCAGGTAGACCGTAGTCACCTGGTACTTCCCTAAACCCTGCAACAATGTCCCTGACAAGCTATCACTGAATATCCCAACAGAATGAAGGTAGGCTGTGAGGCACAAGACTCAGACCAACTAACCCTACGTGAGTAACAGGGAAACTGGATGATAAGGGTCTGAACCTAAAAGGTATACATCAACACTATAAAGGCTGTCTAAGTAGCAGTGGAGTTAGCTGGCAAAGCAGGGTGCTAAAGGGTTAATGCCCCACGCTGGAGAGCTTTGAGTCCAGTAAATGCAGGAAATGTCCAATGGCAAAAAAACAGGTCGTGGCAGCAAACTTCTCCTGCTGCAGGCAACCCAGCAATGTTATCAACAATATATTCCAAGCCTTCTAGCCATCAACAACCAAGTTATATCACTAAGGAGGATATTACTCTGACAAACCCCACTGACATTGCAAATGTATTCAATGATTACTTTGTGGGGTGTCCTACTAATTATTAGCGAAACGCAACCCAAACCACAAACATGAACCTCATTCTGAGAGTACCCCTTTAGCCCCTCCCTCTCCTAACACTGCTCACAATTTTCAATTTGTCCCAGTATCCGAAGAGGAGATTACACAAGCGCTCCTCAAATTAAAACTAAGCAGCCAATGTGGACCTGACTTACTGCAATCTAAGTTCCTAAGACTTGGTGCCCCAGCCATTGCCAAACCAATTGCTTCCATAGTCAACTCTATTCGGTCTGCTGGCCATATCCCCAAGACCTGGAAAACTGCCAGAGTTGTCCCAATCTTCAAAAGTGTGGACAAAAATACAGTCTCAAACTACAGGCCAATCTCTATTCTCCCAATACTATTCAAAGTCAGGGAAACGTGTTCACTTCCAAAAAGCTGCAGTTCAAGCTGCCGTTTAAAAAATATATATTTTTTTCCCTATTTTCAACATGTGCATCAATACAATCTGTACACTGACAAGTGATTAGCTTAGCTGCAGATCAATCCTTTCTCTTGTAATCAATCGCTTTGCTCTGGGTTATTTAATTCAGCATTATGGGAAATGTAGTTCCTAGAATATGGTTGGCTGGGCCGATACTACATACAACTGGTTCACTGCTAGGGGGAGGGTGGGTCTCAAGAGCCAGAGTCTATCAGAAGGGGACGGGGGCTGTCACTTTGGAAATGCTTCCTACAGTAGAAACATTCAAAATGTCTTTAAAACATTCTTAAAAAAAAAAAATGAAATGCTACAAGTATTTTCTTATAGCACAAAACTGATTTATTAAAAAAAACACATGTTGGATATTGCTTGAACTGCTGCTTTAAGCAATTACTATACCAAGACAAATTTCCTTAGCCAATTCCAATCTGGCTTTTGCTCCAAACTACCTTCCTAAAAGTTTGCAATGAGATCCAGTGTGGAATGGAACTGGGACAACTCACTGGTGCAATATTTCTAGATTTTACAAAGGCTTTTGATACTGTTGATCATGTTATTTTGCTTAACACACTCCAGTGCTCTGGAATAGGGAAACATGCTTTAAACTGGTTTCATTCCTACCTATCAGGTAGATCCCAACATGTGTCTATCTCAGGCTCTAACTCTAACCCCCTGGATATCACCTGTGGTGTCCCGCAAGGCACTGTTCTGGGGACCCTACTCTTCTCAATGTTCATCAATGATCTTCCTACAGCTTGTAAGGAAGCCTCTCCGACCTTCAACACATACTTCAATCTGACTTTTTGAGACTTGAAAATTGGATTTCCCAAAACAACCTTTTTTTAAACACTGGCTAGACAGTAACAATGGTATTATGGACCAAGGCTACATTTTTAATGTTTCCAATGACCGAGCTCCAGATCAGAACCAATGCTACCACCACCCTAACTCCTGTTACTAGTTTTAAATACCTGGGCATATGATTTGACTCCCATTTAACATTTTGGTTGCACATTGATACCCTGACATCCAAAACCTACTGTATGCCAAACTAGGGGTACTTACAGGAACAAATCCTCCCTAAGGCTAGGTCCCCAGTGCAGCCGGCAGCGTGCGCAGCTGCGTGCACGCCTCCCACCAGCTCCTCCCCTCTTCCTAGATGTCCCCAGTCCCTCCGCGCTCCCAGGCTCACTGCGTGCTGTGACGCGTCAGCCAGCAGAGGCTACAACAGGTTTGTATTCCTGTGCAGCGACACGCCACGTGGCGCACCAGAGAGCCAATCAGAGAGGTGCTGGAATTCCTAGAATCGGATGCCCCGGCTGGTGTATACTGTAGGTGAGTGCTTGGTTTGCGGGGCTTCATGGAGCCAGTCGGGCTGGCACCTGCCCCTCCCCTCCCCCCAGTAATCCTAGACCAGCGCTATGTGTGATCGGTGCGTCCTGTGGCAGGGAGCACTGCTCCGCTTCCCCCCGCCAGACTAAAAGCCTCTGCCGATATTTGCAGGTGTCTGATGACAACTGCTGGTAACGGGGGAGGCAGGGGGAGCTGAGAGCTCTAGATGCGCAGTGAGCCCTATGTCTCCCAGCAGTGATGGCCCCATCCCCCTCTGTCATGGCCACGCCCCTGGGCCTAAAAATGTTGCCTTCAGACCGCAGATCGCGATGAAGCACCGTGCGCGCACCACCTGGACGCAAGGCGGGCATGCCGGCACGTGCAGCGGGGCCTTAGCCTAAGTCTGCTGGTCAGAAAGCGTATCGCACAGCAGATGCTAATGCCAATTATTGACTATGGAGACATAGTATACAGCTCGGCACCTCAAACCCACCATAGCAAACTTGACACCCTCTGCAACTCAATATGCCGTTTTGTTCTCCAACGCAACTACAACACACATCACTGCGAAATGCTCAAAGAACTAGATTGGTCATCACTCGAGTCTAGGCGCAAAGTTAATATTTCCTGTCTTGCCTTCAAATACTTTCTGGGCAAGCTTCCCGTCTATCTGAACAAGCTCCTCACCCCTACCACATGCAGCACTTATTAACTGAGATCAGACTCCAAAAGACTGTTCATGTTCCCAAGGTTCAGCAAAGTATCCGGCCGCTCCTCCTTCTCTTACCGTGCACCCCAAATATAGAACAATCTACCGGAGACTCTCACAGCCACCACCAGCTTAAATTCTTTCCAAACTAAAGCTGTCTCGCATTTTAATCTGGTCTGTAACTGTTACATACGTCTATAATTAGGGTGACAACCCGTCCCCCTTTTGCCGGTACAGTCCCGGTTTTTCGGGAGCTGTACCGGTTTTCTGTGTGTACTGGAAATGTCCCGGATTTTCCTCAATGTGTCCCCATTTATTTATTTTTTGTCGCCGGCGGTGCGCAAGTAAGCTGCGGTGCGCTGTTCGCTGTGCGTGAGTCTGCGGCAGCACGGAGGAGGAGACTGCAGCAGCCCCGCTGGTAAGTATTTTTTTTTTTTTTAATGCCACCCCCCCCCCCCGGCAGTTTCCTACCTTGTTGGCCAATCCCCAGGGTCCCGGCATTAAGCCCCGCCCCCCGGCATCATCCTTCACCAAGGACCGGCATGTGGAATGGATGGAAGGAAGGGTGCCTGGGGGCGGGGCTTCCGCTTCCTGCGGCAGAGCACACGTGGTGTGTGTCTCTGCCCACGGCTCCTGGCTCTTCTGCGCGGTGTTTCCCCCCCTCTGCCCGCCCGGGGGGATAGGAGGTGGGTTTTTTATCCTTTGCCTCCTGTCCTGGCGCTCCCTCCCCCCCCCCCCCCCCGGTCCCCTTGGTTCGGGAGATGGGCGCGGGGGCTGGCAGTGATGGCTGCGCGGTGTTCCCCCATTCTGCCCCGGGAACCCGTGGCTGCCCGCCGGGGGAGGGGGGGCGGCAGTTTACCTTTGCGTCCCGGTGCTCCTATCCCCCCCCCCTAGGTGCGGGAGATGGGCGCGGGGTGGGTGCAGGGGGAGGCGGAGAGCCACCTGCTCGTGGCTGCCTCTGTCTGTACTCCAGTGTGTGTGTACCAGTGTCTGTGTGTGTGTGTACCAGTGTGTGTGTGTGTGTGTGTGTGTACCAGTGTGTGAGTGTGTGTGTACCAGTGTGTGTGTGTGTGTGTGTACCAGTGTGTGTGTGTGTGTGTGTGTGTGTGTGTGTGTGTGTGTGTGTGTGTGTGTGTGTGTGTGTGTGTGTGTGTGTGTGTGTGTACGAGTATGTGTGTACCAGTGTGTGTGTGTGTGTGTGTGTACCAGTGTGTGTGTGTGTGTGTGTGTGTGTGTACCAGTGTGTGTGTGTGTGTGTGTGTGTGTGTGTGTGTACCAGTGTGTGTGTGTGTGTACCAGTGTGTGTGTGTGTGTACCAGTGTGTGTGTGTGTGTGTGTACCAGTGTGTGTGTGTACCAGTGTGTTTGTACCAGTGTGTGTGTGTGTGTGTGTGTACCAGTGTGTGTGTGTGTGTGTGTGTGTGTGTGTGTGTGTGTGTGTGTGTGTGTGTGTGTACCAGTGTGTGTGTGTGTGTGTGTGTGTGTGTGTGTACCAGTGTGTGTGTGTGTGTGTGTGTGTGTGTGTGTGTGTGTGTGTGTGTGTGTGTGTGGTGTGTGTGTGTGTACCAGTGTGTGTGTGTGTGTGTGTGTGTGTGTGTGTGTGTGTGTGTGTGTGTACCAGTGTGTGTGTGTGTGTGTGTGTATCAGTGTGTGTGTGTGTGTGTGTGTGTGTGTGTGTGTGTGTGTGTACCAGTGTGTGTGTGTGTACCAGTGTGTGTGTGTGTGTGTACCAGTGTGTGTGTGTGTGTGTACCAGTGTGTGTGCCAGTGTGTGTGTGTGCCAGTGTGTGTACCCGTGTCGGTGTCTCCCTCTCTGTCCCTCTCTCTCTCTGTCCCTCTGTCCCTCTCACCCTCTGTCCCTCTCACCCTCTGTCCCTCTCACCCTCTGTCCCTCTCACCCTCTGTCCCTCTCACCCTCTGTCCCTCTCACCCTCTGTCCCTCTCACCCTCTGTCTCTCTCACCCTCTCGCTGTCTCTCTCACCCTCTCGCTGTCTCTCTCACCCTCTCGCTGTCTCTCTCACCCTCTCGCTGTCTCTCTCACCCTCTCGCTGTCTCTCTCACCCTCTCGCTGTCTGCCTCTCTCTCACCCTCTCTCTGTCTGCCTCTCTCTCTCACCTTCTCTCTGTCTGCCTCTCTCTCTCACCCTCTCTCTGTCTGCCTCTCTCTCACCCTCTCTCTGTCTGCCTCTCTCTCTCACCCTCTCTCTCTCACCCTCTCTCTGTCTGCCTCTCTCTCTCTCACCCTCTCTCTGTCTGCCTCTCTCTCTCTCACCCTCTCTCTGTCTGCCTCTCTCTCTCTC
>NC_134500.1:24611450-24888950 GCF_040206685.1 Ascaphus truei
GTAAGTATAAGTGTACTACAATAAATAAACTGTTATGTAAAAAAAAAAAAATGTCCCGGTTTTTCATTTTCAAAATCTGGTCACCCCTATCTATAATATATATTATTTCTAACTGTGCATGCAATGTCTTGTATATAATGTTCACTTATATAACTATGTATTTGTAACCATGTATTATTTGTCATCTTAACTCTATGCCCAGGACATACTTGAAAACGAGAGGTAACGCTCAATGTATTACTTCCTGGTAACACATTGTATAAATAAATTATCTGCAACCTTGCAGAAGTTCCACTTGGTGGCAGAAGATCATTTAGAACAAAAACATGTAGATCTCTAAGCAAGGGGAAAATAGTAAATACAGGGCCAGATGCCAAAACCAGCTGCCCTGAGAAGAGGCTGAGCAGCTTTATTAACATCAAACCAAATGTTGCTAATACAAGCAAAATCTTGTATGAAAGAGCTGTACTAAGGAGAACAGGTTTGTAGGGGTAATAACACAAGTCACAAGCATTTATCAGACACATTGCAGAATCAACAATTGTATAATGTTGGTATTTTGCTCTCTCATATGCTTGGTCTTTTCACTGAAATCCCAGCATGAAAAAAAACAATTAAAAAATACATGTATTTGATACATTTGCTGCACCTCTTCATTTATTACATTTAAATACTGTACTTAAGTAGAAATCATATCTTATTCTTTGCATTTACCTTTTAAATGCATGTCTAAAGACCACCTTTATCACACTGTTAACATTGCAGTGTCCCTCCTTGGACTGACATGCACTAATTAATGGCAGTCATTTATTATAGATAAAAAAAATTTAAGGCATCAACAGATCTGTGAACTTTTATAAGTTCCCCCCATGTGATTTCCCTGCCCCATCTGAGCATGAGACAAAATGACTCATCATGCATGGCACCACCGAAAGCATGTTCTCCCTGTATGATTTTTACCCTCCACCTGGAGACTATAAGATGGGGGTGAGAACCGTGTGTGACATGGTGGGACTGGGTGAGTTGGAAGGCCTGCATTCAATAACCAATTTTAAGCGATTAAGTATATTATTAATTCACTTTGGTCCTAAGTGAGACCATTTTCCTTTCTGACTTTGAATCCTGGATAGCCTTCTTCCTCTCTTCAGACTTTTCTCTTGGTGGCTCCTCTCTTACTTGTGCAGCTCAACTTCTTTGGTTTCCACCAAGAAACGGCTTCCAGCGCCCAATAGTGTGACCACTTTCTTGACTTCATCTTTTCTATAGACTGCTCTTTGTCTAATTTCTCAACCTCTCCTTTCCCATTCTCACTTCTGACCATAACCTCATCTCATTTTCTCTCTCTCATACTCCACACACAACCTCCCGTTTCTCCTCACTATACTCACAACCTTATGTTCCATTAACTTTCAGTATTTGGAATCCAGCTTCAAATCTAAATTTATTTCACAGCCACCCTCCTCTGACAACAACAGCTTACACCTACAGCCTTGTCACAATTTGCAAATCTGTCCTTGCCTCCTCCTTGGAACCAGATGCTCCTTCTGTACACTGACACACACAGCGCTCCAACCCCGGTTAAACTCAGATATCTGCTTTCTACGCTCCTGCACACTCAATACCTGTAGAGGAAGTGGCACTGTCTAGCACAGGGGTGGCCAACTTGAGTCCTCAAAGGCCCACAGCTGGTCACGTTTTAAGGATATCCCTGCTTCAGCACAAGGGGCTCAGTCATTGACTGAGCCACTGATTGAGCCACCTGTGCTGAAGCAGGGATATCCGTAAAACCTGACCTGTTGGTGGCCTTTTATGACTGGAGTTGGCCAGCCCTTGTCTAGCAGATTTCCTTCATTACAAATTCATCATGTCCTGCTCTGTTATTTGCAACACAGAACTACTTAAACTCTCTAATAAATCGGCACACATCTAACCAACTCCACCTCTTCTCTGTCTTTGACTCCCTTTATGGCCTCCTTGTCTTGTTTCTTTACGTATATTTCATTTTAAGAACTCCCATATCCTATTAGACTGTCTCCAATCAGCTTCTGCACCGCAGACCACACTTCACCTGTCCATTCTTCACTCTCTTGGCATTCGTGGCCTGACCTCTCCTGTGTTTCCTCCTACCTCTTCCATCACTCCATCAGTGTCTCCTTTGCCAACTCCTTCTCTACCTCTATGGATATCACTGTTGGTATACCTCAAACCTCTTTTTAGGTCCCCTCTCTATATTTGCTCTCGCTGGGTGACCTCATCAACTCCTTTGGCTTCAGCTATCGTCCCTCTGCTGATGACACAACTATATCTATCTGCACCTAACCTTATACCTGCAGCCCAATCACAAGTCACAGACTGCCTATCAGCAATCTGAGCCCAGATGGCCCTCCTTTGCATCAAATGTAATATGGCTAAGGGCTGGGACCCTCTGCGCCCGGCGGCGCGGGCGGCCGCGTGAGCGTTCACCACCAGCAGGGAAATCCTTCTGAGCCGGTCCAAGTACCCCCTCGCTACACGGCTCACTACGCGCTGTAACGTGTCAGCCGCCAGGGGATGCAAGAAAATTGTGATCCCGAGCGGTGACGCGTCACGTGGTGCACTGATGAGCCAATCAGCGGCGGGGGCGGGAGCGGGAGCTGTCAGACAGCTTCATACACAAGGTAGGGGGTGGTGTGTGTGTGTGTGTGTATCAGCGTGTGTGAGGAGGGCATTTGTGGGGGAAGGGGGAGGGATAGGGAGCTGCTTACCTTCCAGCAGCCCGCAGCAGCTCCCTCCTGCAGCCCGGGAGACCGAGCCCGAGCCCGTGGAGGGAGGGGGGGGAGTAGTGGGTCCCTCCGCTCAAACCACGCCCCCCCCTCCCACTCTCGCCCCCCCTCCGGCTCCCTACAGACCGCATATCGCGGTCTGTGCCTGTCAGCGCGCCACTTGTCTGCAGTGCGGGCGCGCTGACTGAGGGAGCGGGGCCTTAGCCTAAGACAGAACTCCTCATACTCCCTTCAAAACATTCTCTATTACAGTCAATAACACTACTACCCACCCCTCTTGCAAATAAAGTGTCTCGGGGTTACATTTGACTCTTCCTTCTATCTTCCATCATATAATCGTTGTTACTAAATCTTGCCATTACTTCTCCCGCAACAATGCAAAAATATGCCCCCTTTCTCTTCTCCTGCACTAGTATAACATTAATGCATGCCCTCATTCTCTCCCATATTATTTACGCCAACATTTTTTTTTCTGGTTTCAGCTAGCATCTATACACTTATATATAAATATATAATATGTCAGTAGGGTCAACTGTTCCTTTTAGAACTATGGTACAAACAAATAACCCATGCGTCCAACTGTCTCCTACAGATCCTCAAAACTAGCTTTATCATGTTATACAGTAGTTCAATTGCAGACAACCATTTGGGGTAATAGCATGCAAATAAGGACAACTTCCGATATATATTTGATTAGAGTAACAAATGGACCCTACATAGTTTCTACACAAATCCTTGGATAAGGAAGTACTGAATCAGAAAACCCACTACAGAACAAGGCGATTAGCTCTCATTTTGCGTTTCTAATTCACTATATATAATAACACAAATAAGAAAACTGTCCACTTTTTCATTAGAACACCTGTTTTGATCAGACAGATAATGTTGGTTGTTGCTTGTTAAGCTGCGGGGAGAAAGGCAAGACACAATGTTCTTTTAATTATTCATAACTTCAATCTAAAGCGAATGTAAGTACGGCATATTCTTTTTCTATTTTGGAAAATTGAAAATACAGTAAAACGCAGGAGCACTTTTATCCTTGACACAGAGACAAATCATACATTAGTCATATGCAAACTCTTAAAGGAAGCGTTTCGATAGTCTTTTTCTGTATCATAGAACAGCCTCTTTAAAGTCCATGAAAAATATTTTAATTTTACATACAGGCATACCCCGGTTTAAGGACACTCATTTTAAGTACACTCGCGAGTAAGTACATCTCGCTCAATAGGCAAACGGCAGCTCACGCATGCGCCTGTCAGCACGTCCTGAACAGCAATACCGGCTCCCTACCTGTACCGAAGCTGTGCGCAAGCGGGGAGACTATAGAGCCTGTTACACATGCGTTATTTACATCAGTTATGCACGTATAGGATGATTGCAGTAAGGTACATGCATCGATAAGTGGGGAAAAGGTAGTGCTTCACTTTAAGTACATTTTCGCTTTACATACATGCTCCGGTCCCATTGCGTACGTTAATGCGGGGTATGCCTGTATTGCTTTTACCTTTTTCGTACGTTAATGCGGGGTATGCCTGTATTGCTTTTACCTTTTTCCTACTGCCTAGAGAGGTGCGATACTTTGGCATAAGGTCGAGAACCATCCAAAATGTGCCCCTTTTGAGTCGCCAAAAAAGGCTGCAGCGGAGTCAGGGTTCGCAAGTGATTCACCAAGAATTAAGTTAAAATGCATTCCATTTTTAGCTTTATATGCCAATTCGCTAACTCCTCTGACAGCACTAGATTCTCTCAATGCTGAGACTATAAATAGAGCACACACACCATATTCCGCTCATTGTCTGGTGATATTTATCTGAAAACTAGAAAAATTGCAACATTATTAGCCCTTTGAGGCAGTGGTGGACTGATCTCTCTCTCTCTCTCTCTCTCTCTCTCTCTCTCTCTCTCTCTCTCTCTCTCTCTCTCTCTCTCTCTCTCTCTCTCTCTCTCTTCTTTGTCTCTGTGCTGATCTCTCTCTCTCTCTCTGAAAAAACTGACTCTAAACCAGACTCCACCTGCCTAATTAGGACTCTGAGACAGGGTTAAAACTCCTGCTGAAACAGACTCAGAGAGATTTTCCTCAGCACACAGCAGTGCTGACACCAGGAGAGGGTCTTGAATATACAGGAGGACTGTGTATTGATAGCAAGACACAAGGGTGACCAGACCTCTTTTCCTGGACGCAGAGGACCCAGGAACCTGTCAGAGGCTGGACCCTCAAGCACACCACGACACCTGGACACCACTGACCTGAAGGGCCGCCTGCTTTAAGGTGCCGCTGAGACTTTGGGGTGTTAGGCTGGAAAGGGGCTCATCCTTACACAGGGATAGGTGTTTGTTGTTTTTGTTTATTTTTGTTTGTTGTGCTGTTTAAAGGGACAGGCTCAATAAAGCCATATGTTAATTTCACCCTAAACGGTCTCCATTTGCGAACCTCTGCACACATCTCATACAAGCCACCATAACGATTTCCCATAAACTCGAAATGATTCACAGATTGTGTCTAGGTACGTGAACAGCGAAGAACATTGACTACATTGCTTTTTCCCCTATAACGCTCGCAACAACTGTGAAACCCTGCAGCCAATTGACATTGGCATTGACGCCTAGTAATGTCCTCAAATTTTCCCACCACCCATCTGTCTCTTGCTAAACTGGTCTCAACCTTCAGGAAGAAGTGATATGATAGGCATCAATTCCCCTTTCCATATTTTCCCTGCACGAGGACAAATGCTTCCCTAATTAATTATATACAGGTAAATATGCATCTCTATAGCTTGTGCTGGTATATGTGCAGGCGCAAGTGAAATGTGGAAACATTAAGGGGATCTACGCTAGCAGTTGAAACTATTGAGGCTAAAGAGCCTACTTAATTAGGCGGGAAAAGGGAGCAATCTCCCTCCATCATCTATGCCACCCCATTCCTGCTCTCCTTGTTACCATCCTATAGTGGGTACTCTTCTGGGGAGTGGATTCGCCATGTGCCGGCTGCCCCTGAGGGCCTTCCTGTGACTGGAGAGACAAACGTTGCCAACCACAGCCATTCCGGTTCTTCCAACCGGGCCTTTGGCAGGAGCTCCGGCAGGTCTACCGGACATCTTATTTTGTGCCATTTGGGCCATGTGGAATGAAGTCCCACCTGCATTCACTACACCCTTAAATAAACCCCTTGACCCTCCTCCCTAACCAATGCCACACCTAACAGGATTAAATCCTTAACAGCCGGGGAGAGGAGGAGTGGCCAGAAAAGGAGGGCCGTGGACCCCCAACTGAGTGCTGGTCCAACTGTACATGGAATATCTTTGCAACTATATTTGTATACAACAAATGACAGAGAAGCCCAATGCTACATCCAATATGACAAAAATACACAGTAAAGTTAAACTAAATGACCCCTTTTCAAGAGAATATAGAGTATTTTACTGTGTATTTTTGTTATATTGGATGTAGCATTGGGCTTCTCTGTCGTTTGTTGTATACATATGCCACGCTCAATAGCTCTCCTTTTTGACACTTATATACATATATATTTTGTGGGGCTCAGGGGTTCCCAAAAAGAGCTTGCTGGGGTTTTGTGTGTTTTGATAATGTATTTTCAGCTGTCTCAGCTGTTGGAGGTTAGTGGCTCCTCCTTCCCAGGTTTTAAGCCCGCCCCTCCCCACTTCCCAAGTGAGTAGGTCCTTCCATTCTACTGGATACAGATCCAATGGTGGTGTTTCTCCCTCCTAATAGAGGTAAATGAGAATTGTAATCCTACTAGAGATATATTAGTATTTTATCTGGTATTGTTAGGACTTGCGAACAGGTGCCTGCCTTGTCGTGGCTCGCAAGCTTACAACGCTTTGGCCAAAGGGTTAAACTAAATTACCCTTTTTCAAGAGAATATATAAGTATTTTACTGTGTATTTTTGTCATATTGGATGTAGCATTGGGCTTCTCTGTCGTCTGTTATATACATATGCCACGCTCAATAGCACTCCATTTTGACACTTATATACATATATATATTTTGTGGGGGCTCAGGGGTTCCCTTAAAGAGCTTGCTGGGGTTTTGTGTGTTTTGACAACTATATTTGTTAAAATATTTTGAGAAAATAGTAAAAGAAAGAGGCCGCAATGCTTTTTTACCACCAGTTTGTTTTCAAAATCACTTTTGCTTTCTCTAATATTACCAAATTCCATTTACATATACTAGGAAAAGGCTATATTTTATTTACTGCGTTGGGGAATGAGCGAGTAAACCTAATAGGACAAAGATTCATAGCACAGAATGAAACACGAGCAGAACTACATTTGAAACGCCATTAATTTGTGGGTTTTGTCATCAAATTGTCCTAGTATTCTCAAACTTCAGGCACAACCGATAATGTCTGGCCAAATTAATTCTCACACTATTGTGTGGTATTATTATACCACACAATAGATAAGCTTAGTTTCCACTTACAGTCAAAGCACAAGTAACAAAGTTGTCCAGAAAGGCCGACTATTGTCTATCACAACGATCAAGCAATGTCATGAATTCAAACAAAAATGTAAATACTGAAAATCACCTCAACTCTCTCATTATTGAGATTTAAAAATATATACACGTTTAATATAATATCACTAACCGCAAAACACTTCCATGTAACAATAGCAATCTCATTCGCAACAAACTGTCCAAAATCTGAAAGACAAAAAACAACACACACAAAACAAATTATTCTCTAATGAAGGCCATAGTATTATTGTTGTAGAAGGATTGTAGTTTTAAGTGATAATTCTATTGAACAGAGCCCTAATCAGTAAAGAATACTGTCCTCTTTTATTTTCTGAACGTAACACTGGTTTGGAACACAGAAAAACCTTCAAAGGTGACATTTCTATATCGCAATACTTATTATATTATGTTCATTATTTAATTAAAAAAATGCAATCAAAGCCTATTAATGCCATGTGAATGTCACAAAGTATCATTTAAGCCTATATGCCATAAGCATTTTAATTTGCGTATATTGACTTAATTGTGTAATAATTCAAGTGGCTGAGCATGACATACTTACACTGAAATAAATGATTAATGTCACATCCTCTTCCTTGCTTTTATCTAGTGGCTGATCATGATGTTCTGCGTGGCTTTATACTACTGTATAGGGTGAGGAATTTGTTCAGTCTTCTTGAATCAGCCATATTGTCCACAGCACAATACAATAGAAGTATCTTATGAACATAGCAATAACCTATAAAATGTTTTCATGTTATTTTTCCCTGAAGATAAAAAAAAAATAGTATGATCCCCCGATCCCACAGTACTACCAGAGTCTGTGGTTGAGAAGATATGCAGCTCGGATATCTAGCACTTCTGTTCGCGTTATCAGTGACGCTGCGGTCACAAGGTTAACGCTACTGCACACATTTCCTAACGCACACAGAAGGAAAAATGTGTGTAGCGCTATTCTATAATGAGTGATATAAATATATACTCAAAAGTGATATAAAAGTGATTGGGGCTGCCAACTATAAAACTAACCACCCTAAGTTAGTGAAAGGATCAAAAACAGAAAATATAGTGGTGCCCTTGCATAAATAAAAAGTGATTAACACAATTAAAAATGCAAATATCATAAATTATACAATATAAATGAATACAACCGTATGGTGATAGCAAAGGCTGAATATGATTCCCAATGTCTGCGCCCGCCTCCAGAGAGGGGATGATGGGAATCAACCGTCAATCAGCACATGTGAATAAATAAACACAGCAACATAGTGTGATATGGTTAACGTAATATATCCATAAATTATAAGGGTTATGGTGGAAAGGATTCAGAGTGTTAGAGCAAAACGATTAAAAATGGGAATATTTAATACACATGAAAAACAAAAAACAATTAAAAACATCAAATGCCACAGCTCCTGCGCCAGGCTCCTGTAGAATCCTACGTACAAGAAGCACGTAGGACAAGCGCATGAGAATGAAAACATCCACGAGGAGTGACTGCCTCTCCGCTTCAGATATCCTGCACGGGTATTCCTCCGTCTCCTACTCAGACCAGCTGGGTGGCTCGGTGGGAACTCCGTCTGTTTGGGAGTCGCTTAATGCCGTCAGACCTCTCGTGCTCGCTGCCCAGGTACCTCTATCCGTAGTCTGCTCAGACTCTCCCGCTCTCGCGAGATGCTGCTGATGGTAAAGGCAGATGTGCGTATAGGCTCCTCAGATCAACTATGCTCGCAGATTGTTGAGATGTGCGCTTGAACGCCAGGACGCAAGGTCTGTGACGTCACCCTACGCGTTTCGCGGATTGATCTGCTTCCTCAGGGTTATTTGTTTCTAACGCACACAGAGGCACTTTGATGCAAACATATTAATAGAGATACATACAGGCACTTACACACAGTATAAGCGCACACAGCCTGAGCTATACAATGATGTACGTATGCAAATTCACACTCACTTGCGTATAAAGCAGCGTTTCCCAAATACCTGGGGTTCCGTGATGTAAAATTAAGGGTTCCGCAAAAAATAAAAAATGTAAAGAATTAGGCCGCTGCTCCTCTTTCGATTAACCGGAGCTTCTGGCAGGCTGGGGTGTCCGGCGGGGGCCCTTCCAGTTGGTGGGGGCGGTAGGCTGCGGGAGATAGCGGCGTCGGAGCGGCCTCCGGGGGTTCACTGAAATCGATCACAGCAATTCCAAAATGACCGCCGGGACCGCACAGAGGGCCAAGGCAGGGGATCAAAGGAGACCGGCAGAAAGCAGATCCGGAGCTTTGTCTCCCCCCGCCCGTGCCCGATATATCCCCAGAGGCAGTACCTTGCAGCCACGAGAAGGGACGGAGACACCAACACCACTGCGGGCTCCCTTCCCCCCTACACCACGGGAGAGAGGTAATACGGAACAGCACAGCAGTGAAAGGCCGCAGGTAGCATTGGGGTAAGGAATGGGAGGACCAGCAGCCGAAGCAGGTGTCACTTTCAATTTAAAGGTATTTTATCTTGAACCACGAACATTTTTCGCCTGCGGCGTATTTTTTGTTTTGTTTTATGTGCTACGCTAAAAATATTTAAGGGGTTCCATTATGTCATACAAAATATAAAAGGGTTCCGTGACTACATTTAATTGGGAAACACTGGTATAAAGATATAGACAGTCGTGCACATGCTTATATACAGTTGAAATCGTAAGCCTGTAAAATGTATGACTTATTTTGGTGCAGAATGCTAGACTTTAGTTCTAACCACCCCAAAATTACCTACAGCAAATACTGCGATAACAACAATCATATGTTAGTTGTTGTGAAAATGAACTTCTCTGTGGCCTTTTAAGACTAAGATTTGACAGCATTCATGTACTGGTAATACTGCCTTTTCTGTATGTGCTGTGATAAGCATTTAAATGTATGCTTCGACTGATAAATCATTGTTTAGCAGTGTCTAAAAGGTCCACTAAATGGTTTGAAATTGCAGCAGTGCACTAAATGGCTATTTGATAATGAATGAAATTGTTTGAGAATACTGTTAGAATGTCAAGTTCTTACATACAGACCATTACTCAAAAACAGAGTGCAAACACAGAAAAAGCACTGACATCATAAATATACTGCTACAAATGCAGTTATTTGAACAGAGTAAATGGTAGGTGCCCAATGCAAAGCCTTATAAATTGATACCTAGAGTTAATTTAAATCTGTGGAAGTAATTGCATTGGTTTAACTTATTTAACTCTCTTTACAATATCATTTATAGCAGAAGATGAAAATAAAGATATAAATTATGATAAATACATAAAGTATGGAGGAAATAGGAATTGTTTTCCAATGTAATTATACTGTCATATAAAATTATTATTCAAATACACTAACACGACAGCAAGTATCCATTAAAACTCTATTACCCTGGACACAGATAGATATATTTTAGGATGGCATTTTTAGTCATCAGTACGATTTACATTTAAACCTTCAACTTTTCATTTCTTATTGGATGTGAAATCCAGGAGTCACATGAACACTGCTCTCTAAACTCTTTCAGTGCTGGAGGCAAACACACAATTGTGCAACTGAACAAAAAATATGATTAAAAAAACAATTGTGGCAGATGAACTTAAGTCACACATAAGGGCTGGGGAATTTCAACCGAAGACTGCCAGATCAGCTGCTACGGCGAGTATAGAATAAGTCCCGTAGGAACCTACTGTACTTGTTTATCTATTTTCCAATGCACATTCCTGCATGTTGATTGACCACTGGTACACATGTCCTTCATCTGTCCTTCAGCTTTTGATCAAGTGCCTTCAATTCTCTAGTAAAGAGTGAAATAGACAAGCACTCAAACCCGGGGGCCACAGGTTTTTGCATGAAATATGCTTGGCACAAATCACATTATTTTTCAATTACAAAGAAAAGTGGGGGAATATCTATCAAGATGGTGCAATTCGCTCCATAACATGGTGAAAACATTTGCATTTGTCTCCATTAATACCGTTTGCATAGGTACAGTAAACTTGTTTCTTACATTTGACACAGATCATAGGGTAAAGTCATCTAAATCTGATCAATATAAATGGTGCCAAGAGAAAAGAAAACTACCAGTTGTAGGGGCAAATCAAATCTTATAGCCATCCCTAAAAAGACAGCTCGCAGTTATAAGCTGAGCAAACACATACATCACTCTTTACAGCGATGCAATTGATAAATATGGCCCAATACATTTGCTGGAAAATAAAAACCATGTGAATGGCCTTGTCTTCTTTCTTATGGGATCTTTGGCTACTTCTTCTGCTTCCGTAATCCTTATGTCAGCTCCAATTTTAGATGTTTTCTGGACCACTTCGGTGCCGTTTAGGACCTTGTGGATTTGGGGTTTCATGCTTTAATTGGACACTGAACTCTATGGGTGTCTTTCACAAACCCGTGGTTGGATATGCCATGCAATACCATTTGAATGGTCAATGATCTGCGGCAACTTGAGCCCTTACTGTACTTCCCTATCTCCCCCTATACAACAGAATAAGAATTATTCCTATTGGTAACATACAGTATTGACTTCTTTAGATATTTATATGAATTTATCTATGAATTACTTCACATCATATTGCACTCTATCTGCTGAAAGTTTCGGATTTCTTCATTTGCTTTAGTTTTATTGACAGATATGGTCTGTTTTGTTCTTCTCACTGTTCTTCCTTTACTTGCAGCATCCCTTTCTGTATGAAACTATGCAATACGAACATAGTTACAGCAAATGCGGCCCTCTCCTAAGAGCGTCTCCCCGCTATGCTTCCCCTTCACTGCTCCTGTCCACTAAGCCAGCATGGACAGGGTTAACATCATCAGGAAAGGACAGAGACAACTTCAAAGATCTGGAGTTCTTCAGCACCTCCCCCTGCATCTCTGCTATGGGCATCTGTTTGCTGTGCAGCTGGTAGCACTGTGCTAGAAAACAGAAAGACTTCTATGGCACTATGACCAGCTGAGATCAAACCATAAATGAAATGAGATCAAACTTTTCCTTTCTTGGAAGTCCACTTTGGTTCCCATCGGCTCTGTTAGGCTAAGGTCCTGCTGCACGCGACTGCACGCGTGCCTGGCATCCTGGCAGCGCATGCACAGCACTAAACCTCGATCTGCAGTCTGTAGGCAGCTTTCTGCAGCAATCGGAGGTGCGGGCGCATGGTCTAAACGGGACAGGTGGGCGTGCCCATGAACTTGATAGGCTGCCATTGGTTCGAGGAGATGCTGAAAAGGAGAATGTACATAGCGTGTGTGTATCTGGATAAATCCACCCCCCTCAACTTCATGCCAGGCTGCCGGCGATCTCCCCTCTTCATTGGCTCACAGCGCACTGTGACGCGTCGCCGCACGGGAACACACTCTTGCTGTATGCCCTGCTGGCTGATGTGCCACAGTGCGAAGTGGGACAACACGCAAGGAGACACCGGGACCAGGTAGGAAGGAGGAGAGGGACTGGTGAGAGGCGCGTATGCCACCGCGCACGCCGCCGTCAGCAGCTGGGACCTGGCCTGAGGCTGGGATTATGGTGCCAGTGTCGCTGCATGAACGCGCTTGCGTGTGCGCACCCGGGAAGCACTCTGCTGTATTTTCTTATGGGAGCTACCCCCGTGCCGGCGCTCGTACAGGCGGAGAGGCGCGTTGACGTAGCCGCGTTTTGAAAATACGACACATTTTGTATTTTCAGGCGGCTGCCGCTTGACGTCAGCGCATGAGCTGGTTCACGTGACGTGGTTGACGTGAGCTGGTTCAGCCTCTTTTCTTCACCCACTCCTTTCCTCACCCCCTCTCTCCTTTCACTTGCCCCCCCTTCCGTCAATCACCCCACTCCCACTCAATCCCCCCTACAAAATATATACCAAAAAAAACCACTCCCCAATACATATTAAAAAGACATCCACCTCCCTATAAATATTAAAAGACACCCACCCCAAATACATATTAAAAAGACACTTACCCCCCAAAACATATTAAAAAGACACCCACCTCCCAATACATATTAAAAAAACACCCACCACCCAATACATATTAAAAAGACACCCCTCCCAATACATATAAAAATACCCCCACTGCCCCCAATACATATTAAAAAAATAGTCTTACCATGGGGATGGTCTTGGCCTGTGGCAGCAGGGGGCCTGGCCAGCAATACAAGTTGGGTCCAACCTCTTGTCAGGCTCAGGCCCCGGCTCTCCCTCAGCTGCAGGCCTCTCACCACACTCTGTCCCACGCCAAGCTTCCGACGTCTGCGCATGCCGGGCCTCCCTCTCATGCCGGCATGCGCCGGAAGCCGAGGCTCAGCTTACTTCCGACGCGCTGACATCAAAGAGGCCTGTCGCACGGCAGTGTTGGAAGTGGCCTACAGCTGAGGGAGAGCCGAGGCCCGGCTGTGACCAGCAGCCGGGTCTGGCCAGAGGTTGGCACAACTTACAGCGCCGGCCGGCTGGTTCCCCCGCAGCCACCGGGCCTGGGACACCTGTCTTGGCTGTTCCCCCCTGTTGGCGGTCCTACTCTTAATATAAAGAACCCTTACTGCTGGTGAACCATCCTTTGCTCTAATCTCTAAGGATGTTCCTTTGTCATTTGTGTTATTTACTTTTCTTTTTATTCAACAATAATAGTAAAACAATTTGTTTCCAACTTTATTCACAACATTATATTTTATAATATTTTCTTACTTGGTGTTGTCCAAAACTTTGTATGCATATTAGGTGTCTGTCCCTAATGGCTTGCAATCTAATTTCGGTGCCTGAGGAACCGGGAGATAAAGTAACTTTTCCAAGGTCACATAAACCAACACGTGGATTCTAATACTTTAAAGGTAGTGATGTTTCCACTAGGCCACATTTCCCTGTCGGGTAAGGAAAGAAAAGATATATCAAGTTTAGAAATGCGTATATGTAGAAAATAACGTAAATACATTTGATTTTAATTAGACTTTTGTAATTAAAACTGTGTAGAAAGCAATAATGCATAGCCATGTGTGAAGGAACATATAAAAACAAAGCGCAGAATATCTCCTTTAAATTTAGGTGGATGAAACAGCTTTTGAACAGAAACACTGCTAAGATAATAAAAGATGAATCGAATATGAAATGCTATTTATGGTTATTTTATTTCCATAAATTAAACAAATGGACTCACTCCAGAACTTTATTCAAGGTCTTAAAAATGATATGCACATACTGTACGTATTGCCATTTTCTTTCCTTTACAGGATATTGCTCTGACTAGGGTAATAACTAAGGCTAGAAATGATTAGAATTTAGAAGGGATCATTTATTATGTAACAAATTGGCTTGTTATTTACAGCTTGTATTAAAAATATTGAATATGGCAATGGTTCAACTTTTTAAAAATTAGTAATATTGCTAAATTACGCTTGAGCTTCATCCAGCAACAAGAGACAATTGTTTTTAAAGCGTTTGAATGGTTTATTGCTAATGATTATTAAAAATAGAGTGATAAAAGAAGTTGGTGCAGAATTAAGAATGCATAGATTTGTCATTGTAACAA
Organism: Ascaphus truei; assembly: GCF_040206685.1. Classification (NCBI taxonomy): domain Eukaryota; kingdom Metazoa; phylum Chordata; class Amphibia; order Anura; family Ascaphidae; genus Ascaphus; species Ascaphus truei. The sequence continues at coordinate 24,626,216 of NC_134500.1, forward strand.
GGGAGGATAGGACTAAAAAGAGAATACACGGATACTATCTTTGAGCATGATTTTCTAACTAGTGTGAGCATTATTTTTACAGTACAATTGTCCTGCAATTCTAATGCAACTGTGCTTACAAACGTGCATCTAACCCAGTGCCTTTTTTTCCCATGTAGTGAAATAACGTGCGATAGAACACTTTTAATTCTTAATGCAGTTGGGGAGACGCTCTACATACATGCTGCAAGGGGATTAGTGCTTCCAGCAAACTGTACATCTGCAGCACGAGCTCTGAATTTCTTATTTCTCTGCTAATTCTTAATGCTAAATGGAACGTGTGATAGGCATGTATTTCCTATACCTTGATCTGGTCCCTTTCCCCAGTCCCAAAAAAACACACAACAACAACTTTCTTTTTGTATTACACATAATAAATAAAAACATCACATTGATGACGCCCAGTGACCCAGCCAGCTTGCCCTGCCACCATTACAAGAGCCCAAGGGATACCCTTGACTCGTACCCACCATCGCCACTGACTGCCTATGAACACACAACATCACGGAAGCTCACTATCATACCGGCTTCCTCTACGGGATATGGCACTGCCTTTCCGTATAACACACAAACAACCAGCGTGTTTTTTTTTAGTGCAAAACACCATCTTCCAGTTTAATGAACAGGCCCCAAAGTCCAGTTCAAAAGGTGGAGAATGGTTTAACTCACAAGACCGATCTTCTCAGCAAACTTGTTCCTGTATTCAATATGCCGTGACGCCGCTTCCCAGTGTTGGAGAAGAGTTCAGCTCCATTCATATGAATGGGTCTCAAATCTCCTCCAGCACAATAAAGATGATTTCACAGCATATGGAATATGGTTTTTTGGGGGTTTATGTATCAAAGTCTCCCACCTGCAAAACTGGAGCAAAAGGCCTGTCCAAGATTTACCAATTAAAAGGTCCCACACAATGCAATAGATTACTTTGCTTTAATAAATCAGATACGTGTTTTTGCTCCAGGTCACCTGGGAGACTTTCATACACAGCCACTTTTGTCTTGAAGGTGTAATCCATGTACCCTTGGTTTGTGGCCAAGGTCATACACAACGTATGAAGGGGCCTATCTACTAAAGTTTCCTGGCTGCATAACTTGGTGCAAAACCAGTGAAAAAGAATTGAACCAGAATTCTGAAAGTAAAAAATACCATTGATTTCAATGGGATTTATTTGGTTTGACAAATATGGTGCTGTTTTTGCCCTAGTGGTTCCCCAGGCCCATTGGAGACTCAGTAGTTTGGTTTTACGGGGTCTATGTATCACACATTGCATCATGTTTTGGAGTACAGTTGCGTAGAATTAAAAAAAAAAGTTTCTTACATCTGGTGCGATTATAACATTTATTTTAGTATAAGATTTATACAAAAGATATGGAACCTTCATTTTAGCAGATTATTGGTGATAAAAAGTGATAAAAAGTGATAGACATAATCGCACAAGTTGATACACCTCATTACAATACAGTAGGTGCGTCATATATGCTCCCTATCTTCTCCTTTTGACGTTTTCAAAATCATATGCAGCTGCACATGGGGAAAAAATTGAAGTAAATCTATTCATCTATCTCAGTGTCTTCGGCCTCGTTCAGGGTGGGTAGAGGCGCGCTGGCGCTCCAGCGCTGCGCCCTGCTCGGCCGGGCGGTTCCTGGATGGCTAGGTGCGCGCATTTCGGGGTGCAGCCTCTACGTCATGGAGCTGGTTCGCCCTCATTGGGCAAACCGCTCACGTGACGCACTTTAGAGCGGCAAATTCAAATTTGCTCGCTCGGCAAGCGGCTGAGCGCAGAGCAGGCGCGCCTGCCCGCTCACGCAGGACACGTGCATTGTCGCAACGTGTCCAGTATGAACGCGCGCGCACGCTCAGCGCCACCCTGGACGAGCCCTTATATGCGCATACACAGAGTGAGCCCTGCTCCTATGCGCCTAAAGACCTTGATATATTGATGCAAAGAGATGTAAGATACTGTAATAATGACTATTTGCTTACATTTTGCTTTGAATTTCCCTTAGTACATACAGTAGCCCTAACAGCCTCCTTTGGTCCTATTCTTTTAAATCTCTTAATAGAACTTCCCTAAATACTTTCAGGTTATGGTCTGTATGTCAAGGCACCTTTAGGTCCTTTAAGACTGGTTACTTTTTAGAATATCTGAGCCTAAATATGCTCATGGTACATAAGTCATTGGATGTACACATGCTTAGGACCATTGGTCCCTTTATCGGGCTTGTTTTTAACTCAGACCAGTCTCATAGTCCAACTGTCCAACCATCCTTGGGCATGTTGTAATTAAAATGTGTTGTGCTTCCGTGTTCATTCACTTCCAAGTGGGATGCGCTCGCTGTCCATCAATGGATTTTGAAGCGCCTCTATGATAACCTGGAGCAAAACAAAGGTCTAGAAGAATAACCAGATATTCTCACTACCCTGAACCACCAACCTTAAATAGCTGAGTCCTAGATTAACTAGATAACCTTGCAATACACTGCAACCCACTTCAAGGACAACATATGCATACACACAATTTTTTCTCTACTTAATGGGCTCACCTTACCTACATCTACTGTATGTCTTTAAAAACTTTGAAATCTAACCTCTAAAGCTCTTCTATGTTACCGTATGATGCGTCTTACGTATTATCTCTGTGTTGTCTTCTCTCTTTTTGCCCGGTCACCAAATTGACTCTGTTTGAGTCAGAACTCACACACAATTCACCAACTGTCCCTGTATGGGGCTACCCTACCCAAAGCTATTTCTCACTGGTCCCATGGGCTCTGCCCTCTACCAGTATGGGTGTGCACCTCCCATACACTGCTTCTGTCTGGCTGCTTATTTGCCCCTTCATGAAAACAGAGAGTATTGGGTTGCTGGTCTGTTACAATGTAAGAATGGAGTCGTCCAGTTCTACATCTTTGACCATTATCGTTTCTCTGTCTTCCCAGGTCTGAAATGGTATAAGCCGCCTTAGGCAACAATCTGGGAGAAGAGATAAAAACAGGCTTCTGACATTTCTTCCTTTCTGGTAACTTTATTTATTTTTTTAAACATTTTCTCCACTGCACCACTTTCATTTCCAATAAGAGATTGGTCTCCTGGTTGCAAAGCCAGGGCAAAGGTGGACCAAATAAACTACACCAAATGTGTCAATGCAAAAAAATCTATTGCTTTTAATTGGATCCCCTTTCTTTGGTAAATCAGTTTTGAGAAAGACCTGCATGAAGACCGAAACGTCGATCAACTACCAATAAACCCGTTGATACTTTTTCCCAAGACCACACGAGTGCCAACTTTATTATACTCTCGGACTGATGGTCCAAGTCCACTTCATTGCGGGACTGCTTCTGCTGAGCACCGGTGGCAAGTATTATAGTTATCGTGAGTGCACCATGCTTTTGAACTGTAAATATAATGGAAAATCTCCACATTTTAATTAACCGGATGCCTGTGTGTGTGATCATTGGATTTTCATTACTGAATTCAATCTTGTGGCTTAAGTGCAAGTCTTCTCACTTATTGTTCCCATCTCCCTGCAAGGGGTATATCAAATTCATATGATTGTTGTCTGCACTGTTTATGTGAAGTGCTGAATGTTTGCTGCAATTGTACAATTTCATTAACACAAATCACTCACATTTTTGATTAATAGTAGCTCCCATTAATTGTGTAACTTTTTAGCATCATAAAGATTTTCCCCTTCAGAAATGTCACTAATAGCATTATATATAAATCTACCATGAGGTCTATGTACCAAGGCAAAAGTGGAGCAATTCTGGGGCAAAAAAAAACCCAGTACAAGATGTATTAAAGAAAAATATCCCATAGATTTAAATGGGACTTTATTCTTCGATACATACTGTAGGGGGGAATTATTTTGCCCTAGAAGTGCCCCACTTTGCCTTGATACATATGCCCCCAAATATCTAGAAGGCTCATGCAGGAAAGCAATTGGTTTTCAGGCTATCCCTGTTTCAGTACAGGTGCCTCAATCAGTGGCTCAGTGACTGAGCTGTCGGTAGCTATTGAAGACGGGAGTTAGCTACCCCTGCCCTTAAGGGAATGCTTTCAAATGTAATCTGTCATATTTTAGAGGAACCCATAATTAATAAATCTACAGTCCTTCTTCACATACTTGTGCTTTTCTACAGACCTGTGGAAACTGGGTAAATAAAGATGGTTGTTATCTTGAATTACACACGTATCTAGGTAACTGTTATAAAATAGCAACTAGCATTATGCACACAGTGAATGCTTCAGTTGTACTTCGAAACTTCTTGGTTATTCCCTGTCTCCCTGCTGTCAATGTGAATAATTGCCCTGTAATATTAATCCCTAGCCATTTATTCATTTAACAGATTAGGTGACCGCCCCAATGCTAAATGAAGACTGGCAATTAGTGTATGGAAATGAGAAGAACCGGAAGGGCAAAGTTCTTGTATAAAACTGAACACAAGTTATTATCTTATTATTACCTTTTATTTGTATGGCGCCGACATATTCCTGAGCACAGTACAACGTGGGAGGGAGGACAATAACATTGTATAATAAAAAGAATGTTGAGACAAATTGAGACAATAGGAAGCAGATCCCTGCCCCAAGGAGCTTGCAATCTTATTCACAAATTTAACAGCCCTGCTGATTTTTTAAAAAGTCACGTTTTTCAGTGATCAGCTGTAGACCTAAAGTTCTCGTTGTGATTTTTCCTAATGCTCTTGCAAACACGAGGAAGAAAATGCTAACAAGCCATCATCCATTACCTAATTATATTTATCCAGACAGAGAAAATTGAAAAAAAAAAAGTCAACGGCAAAAAATATTGTTTCTCATTTGGCAAACAAAGACTAATTTTACAGCTTAATTATTCCTAGTAGTGCCATTGAGAGAGTTTTCTGTTAATCATATGTAAGTCCTGAGATTTTTTTTCTTCTGTGTTTTGAAATGTGTGTTGATTTCCAATTAAGTCTACTTCCCCTCCTGTAGCGGAGATCACTAATGGGATTTAAATGTTTGTGAGCCTTCACAGGAACCACAGAAGGAGACCCCTTTGACACAGATAGAATACCCCACCCTACTAAAGATATGATAATAACAGCACAATATGTTTTTTTGTTGTTGTTATATTTGGCTTTTATTTTACAATGAGACAATTTTATTTCTTTGTGTTTTCTGTATATATTTTGAGTGGTCCCAAAAGCTTTTCAAAATTGACCATAGGCTCCTCTCCTGCAGTTTTTGCATTTTCGTTCAGTACAAAGGGCTGGTTTGTACATAGATGTCCAGATTATTTCAAATATATGCGTATATATATATATACAGTATATATATATATATACAGTATATATATATATATATATACACGACATGTATATCGTCCTTGTAGAGGTAAAAGTCATTAACTAAATTCTTTGAGTACTGAGGAAAAGGCGATTAAATGTTCTTTTTGACATTATTTCTAAATCATACGTAATGAGTTTTATATTTTGGTAACTCTGAACTATGACTAGATAGGCAGTTATTGAGATTGTCAATAGAAATATCAAGAAATTCCAAGTCAGAAAGTTTATTTCGTGTTTTTTTTTTGCCAAAAATGACCTTAATAAATGTTACCTCTACAACTACGATACATACACAACACACACACGTATGCACACACACTTCTTATCCTGATCTAGGGGTACATTTATTAAGTGTGTGTAGGTTCACATCGAACTTCAGACCAGATTGTGCATCCAAGCGAAATTCGAGCCAAACCTCAAGAAAGGCTCATTTTTGGATTCATTTGTTATGTTTTCCAAAATAAACTGGGCAAATAATAAACTGGGAACATTTTTGAGTACAGTGTTGCAAAAAGTTTGACGTTTGAAAAAAATGTGGCCAATAACGGCTTATTTTGAATTTTTTTACAAATCCCAAACCATTTGAGTTCTGGCAGAATCAAAACACAATTTCTTTTAGAACCACAAACAAACCACCCGGCACCTGCCCACCTTTAGAATGAAGGGCTCACTCCATAGCATCTTCCACTCAGCTCTGTCTGTGTTTTATGTTCTGTCTCTGATTTTAACTCACCTTTATAATGATGCTGAAGGGTCTATTCGTTAAAGTGAAAGAATGCCGTTTTAGGTTGCTATCATAAAAACAATTTTGGAACAAACTTCATGCAACCCGGATCACTGTCATTTTTTATCATTGCATTAATGTAAAGATTTAGCCAAACTTGCTGTCCCTGGAGCCACGGCACAAAAAGCAACGGCACTGCAGAAGGTAAAATCCCAGCGACGTTGGGGGTTCATGCGTCTATATAGGACTTCCACTTCCCTGCATTCTCCTTGGCAGTGTGTCTAGGAGTTTCAGCACCCGCAAGTATTACGCGTAGTACTGCTGTAACCCCATTCAATGCAGAATAACATATGCAGGGCCCCACCCTGTGCTGCCACAGGGATACTGATGTCATAGGAGAGTATATAGAATAGATGGAAGGTTCTGGAGGACAGGTTCCTGGAGGACAAGAGGAGGGGAGCCTCGGGGAGTATAGATATGGTTTATGTTCATGAAGTAATAGAAGAGATCATGCCCCCTTTGTTTTTTTATTACAGTTTGGATAGTGCCCTTATAATAAGGCTCCCAATCAGGATCCAACAGAGACACACAGGTACCACAGAGAGAGAGACAGACACACTACAGTGGGCCATATGCAGAGGGCTCCCAGATGTCAGCGGATCAGCTCTACAGGCGGATCCAATTATGCATTCTCCTCAATCAGTAGGAAAGTGTAAATTCCCAAACAGGAATGGGGTTTTGTCGGTACAATTAGATTGTAAGCTCTTCGGAGCAGGCACTCAATTTCCTAAATGTTATTTTTATATCTGAAGCACTTATTCCCATGATCTGTTATTTGTATTATTTGTTATTTATATGATTGTCATTGTATTACTGCTGTGAAGCGCTATGTACATTAATGGCGCTATATAAATAAAGACATACATACATACAGACCTGCACAGAACGGGCCAGGATTCCAGTAAGGGCCCAAAGTAGACTGGGTACTACTGATGTTACTCCAAGGGGGGCCAGGCCAATAAAAGTAATGCAACCAAGTAAATACACCTTCATTTAAGTGTTAGGTGTGGGCACCACCTCGGGTAGCACTGTGTCAATGAGTAACCACGAGTATGTAAACTAACGTACAACGTTGTCAAGTATGTGTGAGGGTTACCTAGGGACCCGAATAAAGATTGAATTGTACTACAAAAGTTCTGCGCACCCATCATTTGCACCCTTGCTACCTCATTGCCCAGCCGCCTGAATACAGCACCTTTAATGGAGGTAAGCTATACTGGGTAGTCAAATACTACACGATGATGTCAACTCCCTAGGAGCCGGACAGGGAGGGTCTCACTACTTTAAGTACCTGCATATCTTCTAGCATACTTAGAACTTCACCAAAACCTAATAAAGCAAATTCACTAAATCATATTAGTGGCTATTTTGTATTACCCAGAAACAAAACAATTGTCTAAAATACAAAATTGGTGAATGAATTGCCATAAGATTTTTTTTCTTTGGCATTTGAGGGATATTGTAACCCTGTTATGACCTGGAGACTTTGGCCACTACTCAATATGATTGGCTGAAGGAGTAATTAATTAGTAATCCATTGAAGTGGATGAACCTAGTTCATATCCCAGGACCAGATCGCCTTGTGACCTTGGGAAAGTCACTTGATCTGCCTCAGGCACCAAAAATTACATTGTCAAATCTATGGAGCAAGGACTGAAAAATGTAACGTGTGGCGCTGTGTACATTGGCAGCTATATACAACATTTTTTAATGGCATTATTATTAAGTGAAGCCTCTACCCAATACTGGAGATGAGTTGAGCTCCGTTCAAATGAATAGGACTCAAATATTTTCCAGCACAGTGAAGCAACTATATAGCACATGTAATAAAGAGCTTTATACATAGAGCTCCATATTGTAACATACAGGCATACCCCGGTTTAAGGACACTCACTTTAAGTACACTCGCGAGTAAGTACATCTCGCTCAATAGGCAAACGGCAGCTCACGCATGCGCCTGTCATCACGTCCTGAACAGCAATACCGGCTCCCTGCCTGTACCGAAGCTGTGCTCAAGCGGGGAGACTATAGAGCCAGTTACACATGCGTTATTTACATCAGTTATGCACGTATATGAAGATTGCAGTACAGTACATGCATCGATAAGTGGGAAAAGGTAGTGCTTCACTTTAAGTACATTTTCACTTTACATACATGCTCCGGTCCCATTGCGTACGTTAATGCGGGGTATGCCTGTATATGGTATGCCCTATGACTCCAGCTCCAGTTTTATTTAAGCTAGATCCCTGTGCTGGACAAGATTGTAGTCCCATTTATTTAAATAGACCTGATCTCTTCTACAGCATAAGAAAAAAGCTTCACTGCATATTGAATAGAGGCTTATATTCAAATAATGTAATTTATGTTTCAACGTGCAGCGGGAAGCAGCTAAAACCATGCTGACAAAGTTTCCTTATTATAATTGGGGCACCACAATACTTAAAGCTGCAGTTCAAGCAATACGTGTGTTTTCAAAAAACATTAAATTAGTTCTGTACTATAAGACAATACTTGTAGCATTTAAAACAATAAAAATAAAACAATTTTAAAGACATTTTTAATGTATTCTAATGTAACAGGCATGTTTGTTCCTATAGCAACCATTTACAAAGTCACATCCCCTTCCCTTCTGAAACAGCATCACCTTTTTGAGCCCTGCCCTCTCTAGCAGTGAACCAATTGAATCTCATGACTGCCTGGTCACATGATCTTCCTCACAGAACTTTGGCTGTCAGTGCAACAGAAGAGGACCCAGGATGGATTTAGTGAACCCCCAGCCGAATCTTCAGCGATCGATTACAGGAGAACGTATCGATCAGCAACTTAGCTAATCACTTGTCAGTGGTTTTTTTTTGTTTTTTTTTAAACAGCTTGAACTGCAGCTTTAAGTGATTACACTTAGGGATGGACTTATATACTGAGCATCGCAAATGGCTTTTATGGCCCATGGAAATTGCACTTTAAATTGTGCCCGTATTCACTTATATACTAACCTGCAATATGTCAGCATCCAAAATAAATGTTTTAATTTTTTTGGGCGCACAGAAATCCACTGCACTAGGAGTAGAGATGTTAATGGTATGTACTAAAAAATAATGTTTTTGTGTGTCACCCCAAAAAAGGAAAGTGTGTCAAAATCATCCTTCCAGTTCAACTTGGTGTAAACCCTAAAAAGTCTGTTTATATTGTTAGCGCAGAATTAAGTTGCTACGTGTCAATCAAAAAATCTATTTAACGCAGCACGGATGTTTCATATATAGGTTACCAAAATTTATTCATTTTTCAGTTTGGCAATTACAAATACTATTCCACTAATCATTTGTATTCACTAACACTAGTTATAAATACAAAACGCACAAAATTCTGTTTTCTTTTAAATTGTATCAATCAGATGTTCAACATGATGCAATGCATCGAAATGTATTTCAAACAACAAACTGTGCATCAGATGCACGAAGCCTCCATATGACACACATTATATAAAGGTGTGTACTGTGCTATACTACTTTTTAGCACAAACATTTTGAAGCACAATGTGCTCTGAGTACATGGGCCCCATTATTTTCTGATTCCTCCCTGACATCACCTCCTAAAACATTATTGCATATCTCTTATACATTGAGCTTTACATATATTGGAGCTACACTTGGCTATTAGAAAAGTGAAGCCCAGGACCATCTCCGAGGTGGCGGACAAAAAAGGGCAAAATAAAGATGTCAAATTGTAAAAAGTACCTGTGGGTTTACAACTCTGTATTTGTAATTGCTGGGGCAGGGCAAAATAGGGAACACGCCCCCAAAACACCTGTTTTGTCTTCAGTAAATAACTGAATGGTTCCATTAGCCTTAGCTCGGGCAACACGGAAAAATAGGGAAGAAAACTCATCAGAACAAGCTTTATGAATGCTGATCGGCAGAAATCAAGGTCATCCGGGAAATGTTCCTGGTTTTCAAGGATTTTGCCCTGATTGTTATTTTTTTTAAATAGCCAACAATATAATAATAATATTATTAATAATAATACTAATAATAATAACAACTTTATTTTATATAGTGCTTTTCTTCCGGAGCTTCACAATTACAGTATAGTATACGGTACACAGCACATAAATAAGTAAGCAAGTAAAAATAGTGCTGAATATTTCTGATCAGACGACCATTCTACCTTCATATTTAAACTTTATTTTATATCTGTTAACATCATGTTTCTGCTTTCTCCGTCCTCACAATCTGTCAATCGAATACCTCCCACTCACTGTTATAATGAATAGTGAGTGAAATGCTGGTGCATTAAACTTCAACAAAACTCATTAATACCTTTTGAATCCAATCTTTGCACTTCATTAAACAATGGTGTTACATTATACTTTATTACAGCGCTTTAATAACAGTTGTGATATTTGTTTCTAAATTAAAAGGAGAACCAATTTGCCCTATTGTTTGACAAATAATGTAATTTATTTCCGTGTAAATAAGTATAAATTGCATGGTTGCTTTTTTTTTTTCCTTGTTGCATTTTAATTTTCAGTAACCCGTTAAATGAAACAGTCTCAGCAGTTGACATGCATTTTACATATTCGTTATTAGGCAGGAATCGGCTGTTATTAGACTGGAAGGAATATTTAACAGTCTATTGCAATTTAATTAACCCGAAATAGCAATAATAAAGTATCTCTATTAAATTTCTAATTGGAGTTGGGGAAGGTGGCTTTTATAAGTAAGTGAAACCACCTTTGACTTTTTCCAGAATGCTGAATAATATTTGCCACTGACATGTAGTTAACTTGCAATAACATACTTGTTAAATGCCAATTAAATGCTTATTACATATGCAATTAATTTATTTCAAAGCTTCATTTTTCACTTTCTCTTTAGTTAGGAAAGTATTTTTATAGATGAAATGCATGTTGTTTTTTTTTTTTTTAGACAGTACAGTAGTATTGACCTAATTTTAACAAAAATTAAACACTTTCAGATATGTTTTGGTCTAAGAACAAATTAAAGGTGCAATTCTTTTTCTTCCTTAAACTCCCCCTCCCCCCCCACAAACACACACATTTTATGTCATGTTGACTTGTAATACAAATGTTAGGATGTCGGCAGATATTTTTTCCTTTCTCTTTTATCATGTAGATATCCAGAGATATCTGCATTTTCAGGGTTTTTTCTTACACAAACGAATGGTTTGCTGTCTCTTTAATAAAACTGTAATGATTTTTTTTTGGTCATATCAAGTTTGAGACGGCCGAACAGCATCCACTAGGATATAACTACAGCATATCAGAAAGTTGGGACTGGATTGCAGACGTGAGGTTAGGGGTGAATAGATATATCTGTGTAGAGATGATACCTAAAACCAATGAAGTTGATCAGGATACCAAATTTTTATTTATTTATAAAATATTTTACCAGGAAGTAATACATTGAGAGTTACCTCTCGTTTTCAAGTATGTCCTGGGCACAGAGTTAAGACAAATAATACATGGTTACAAATACAGTTACATAAATGAACAGGGTATACATTATATACAAGACATTGCATGCACAGTTAAAGAAAATATATATTATGGGCGTATGAAACAGTTACAGACCAGATTAAAATGTGAGACAGCCTTAGATTTGAAAGAACTTCAACTGGTGCTGGATGTGAGAGTCTCTGGTAGATTGTTCCAGTTTTGGGGTGCACGGTAGGAGAAGGAGGAACGTCCGGATACTTTGTTGAGCCTTGGGACCATGAACAGCCTTTTGGAGTCTGATCTCAGGTGATAAGTGCTGCATGTGGTAGTGGTGAGGAGCTTGTTCATATAGCTGGGTAGCTTGCCCATGAAGAATTTAAAGGCAAGACAGGAAAGGTGAACTTTGAACCTAGACTCTAGTGATGACCAATCTAGTTCTTTGAGCATATCGCAGTGATGTGTGTTGTAGTTGCACTGGAGAACAAAACGACAAATTGAATTGTAGAGGGTGTCAAGTTTGCTAAGGTGGGTTTGAGGTGCCTTGCCATATACTATGTCTCCATAGTCAATAATTGGCATTAGCATCTGTTGTGCGATACGCTTTCTGACCAGGAGACTTAGGGAGGATTTGTTCCTGTAAAGTACCCCTAGTTTGGCATAGGTCTTGGTTGTCAGGGTATCAATGTGCATCCCGAATGTTAAGTGGGAGTCAAACCATAAGCCCAGGTATTTAAAACTAGTGACAGGTGTTAGGGTGGTGTTAGCGTTGGTTCTGATCAGGAGCTCGGTCACTGGAAGCTTTAAAAATTTAGTCTTCGTCCCAAATACCATTGTTACAGTCTTGTCAGTGTTTAAAAACAGTTTGTTTTGGGAAATCCAGTTTTCGAGTCTCAAAAAGTCAGACTGAAGTATGTGTTGAAGGTCAGAGAGGCTATGGCTGTGTGCATATAGGATTGTGTCATCTGCATACATGTGTATTGAGGCTTCCTTACAAGCTGTGGGGAGATCATTAATGAACACTGAGAAGAGTAGGGGCCCCAGAACAGAGCCTTGCGGGACACCACAGGTGATATCCAGGGGGTTGGAGTTAGAGCCTGAGATGGACACATGTTGGGATCTTCCTGATAGGTAGGACTGAAACCAGTTTAAAGCATGCTTCCCTATTCCAGAGCTCTGGAGTTTGTTAAGCAGGATAGCATGATCAACTGTGTCAAAAGCCTTTGCAAAATCTAGGAATACTGCACCAGTGAGTTGTCCCTGTTTCATTCCACACTGGATTTCATTGCAAACTTTTAGCAGGGTAGTTACGGTGGAGTGTTTGGGACGAAACCCAGATTGGAATTGGCTAGAGAAATTTGTCTTGGTATAGAAATCACTTAATTGGGAGTGGACACATTTTTCCATGACTTTGGATAGAATTGGGAGAAGTGAGATTGGCCTGTAGTTTGAGACAGTGTTTTTGTCTCCACTTTTGAAGATTGGGACAACTCTGGCAGTTTTCCATGTCTTAGGGATATGGCCTGCAGACAGGATAGAGTTGACTATGGACGCAATTGGTTTGGCAATGGCTGGGGCACCAAGTCGTAGGAACCTAGATTGTAGTAAGTCAGGTCCACATTGGCTGCTTAGTTTTAGTTTGAGGAGCGCTTGTATAATCTCCTCTTCAGATACTGGGCCAAATTGAAAATTGTGGGCAGTGTTGGGAGGGGGTGGGACTATAGGGGTACTCCCAGGATGAGATTCAGGTTTGTGGTTTGGGCTGCGTTTTGCTAATAAGTTAGTGGCGCACCCTACAAAGTAATCATTGAATGCATTTGCAATGTCAGTTGGGTTTGTCAGAGTAATGATAGCGCTGTACAGGTATGTAGAGAGAGAGAGAGAGAGAAAAGAAGAGGTCCCACCACAGAGCCCTGTGGTATACCAACAGGAGACAAACACATTAACAACAGCTTGCATGTCCTGATCTGTGTGACTGGATTACTGTTTGATTTCAAGTGCTGTTATGTATCACGTGTGGAGTTAGAACAAGAAGGAGTGCTGTTTGTATCAAGATAGCACTCAATGCACATCTTGCCACATGTATGTGCACTCAGGGTCGCCAACAGAAATCATGGGGCCCGAACAAATGAAAGGAGCAGCTCCCCCCCCCCCACCGAACCCATAGCTCACATACCACGAAAAAATATTTTTTTACGCACAACTTTTACTTAACTGTTTTCTTTTTATTGTAATACGGAAAAAAAATGCAATCTGTTTATTTTTATATTTTCAACAAAAGACAGATGACTGCCTGGGTGGGTGACTGACTGGATGGGTAACAGAAATCCCCCCCCCCAGTCACAGAATTAACTGGGTGAGGGGGTGACTCAGTTACTGGGTGGGTGAGCGAGTGGGTGGGTGACTGAGTGACTGGGTGGTTGGGTGACTAAGTGAATGTGTGGGTGAGTGGGTGGGTGGGTGACTGAGTGACCTTGACTGAGTGGGTGGGTGACTTTGACTGAGTGACTCGACTTGACGGAGTGACTTGACAGAGTGACTGGGTGGGTGGGTAATTGAGTGACTAGGTGGGTGGGTAACTGAGTGACTGGGTGGGTGACTGAGTGACTGGGTGGGTGACTGAGTGACTTGGTGGGTGACTGAGTTACTGGGTGACTGGATGGGTGGGTTGGTGAGTGACTGGGTGGATGGGTGGGTGATTGAGTGACTGGGTGGGTGATGTGGGCTCGGGAGGTAGGCTCGGGGGGGGTGCGGATGGGGGGACGCGGGAGGTAGGCAGCTGGGGGGGGGTGATACTGGCAGGCTAAATTCCGGGGGGCGGGCGCATGGGGGAAGCATTGTGGGCGGGCGGGCGCACGGGGGGAAGCTGGATTGGCACGCGCGGGGGAAGCTGAATTGGCGCGTGCAGGCTCGCAATGGCGCTTCCCCTCCATCCCACATTGGGAGCGGGGGAGGGAGCTGGCTCACAGGCAGCAGGCCAGACACCCTGCTTCCCTTGGCTCTGCGCATGCGCACGGGGAATCACCGGCATTTTTTTTTCTGCATTTTAAAAAAATATATAATGGGCACGGCCGCGCAGGGGGCATGGGCAGCCGGCCCCCTTACTCACGGGGCCCGGGACGCCCTCAGCGGCAGACCCCCCCTGTTGGCGGCCATGTGTATACTTGGAACAGCTTTTTCACGGAGCATACCGCTGTGAGAAGTGTGAGCAAGTGGTCTCTTTAGAGTCTCAGATTGTTAATCTGGAGAGGAAACTTGCAGTATTGAGGGACATTGACAATCTTGAAAGGAGTTTAGTGCTCACTGAGCAGGCCCTGGCTGGGACAAGTGGTGCAGATCGTGGAGCTATGAATGAGGAACAGGTAGAGGTAGGTAGCTGGGTAACAGTTAGAAGGGAGAGCAGAGGGAAGAGGAAGAGGCAGGTCAGTTCTGAGCTGACCCATCTCAATTGATTTGCCATATTGAGTGACATTATTGGGAGTGTCAGGGCAGGAATGGCAAGGCTGGGGAGACTGATTCCTCTAGCAGCCATGGGGAAGTTCCTCCAGCACAGGGGGGGGCTCAAGATACTTAGTGACCAAAAAAGATTGTGATGGTAGGGCACTCCATTATTAGGAAGGTATATAGGGCAATCTTTTGCCATGACTGCATGAACCGAAAAGTTTATGTCTCCAGGGGGCTCGAGTTCAGCACATTGCAGGGTCAGGTAGACAGTTTGTTGGGCGAGGCTGGGACTGACCCAACGGTCTTGGTACACGTTGGCACTAATGACAAAGTTAGAGAAAGATGGAGGGTCCTAAAAAATGATTTCCGGGATCTAGGCCGCAAGCTTAAGGCAAGGACCTCCAAGGTAGTATTTTCTGAAATACTACCAGTGCCATGCGCTACTGCAGGGAGAAAGTCAGAGATCAAGGAGGTTAATGGATGGCTAAGAAAGAGGTATAGGAAGGAGGGTTTGGGTTTTTTAGAGCACTGGCACTCCTTTTCTGAGAGGTACCATCTTTATGGTAGGCATCGATTGCACCTCAATGAAGAGAGATCTTATGTGCTAGGGGGGTGAATGTTAAAAAGGTTGGAGGAGATTATAAACTATCATGGAGGGGGGGACAAGAAACAGATAACGAACTAAATACTGTAGAATAGATGGGGATGGGGAAATTGCTCGGGTCATGGAGGTCGAATGGGGGCAAGTGGGAGTTTGGCAAGCAGGGAGACACCCATATTAAATACAGATAATACTAGAAGTCTTCTAGAGACTAAATCCAATTGGAGTAGAAAGGTTGGAGCATATAAGATATAGGATAAAAGTATAAACTGAAAAAAAACTTAAATGCATGCTTGCTATATGTTAAACCGGATCTAAGTACAAAAAAAAATGTTTGTAGGGATATGCTATAAACCACCAAATATCTGTGAGATTGAGGGAGCCAAAATACTTTTTCAAATGGAGAAGGCATCAAAACTAGGTCATGTTTGCATAATGGGTGATTTTAATTATCCAGACATAGACTGGGGCAATGAGAATAGCATTACAACTAAAGGAAACAGGTTTTTGGGGTGCTTAAAGACAATTTCATGACCCAAATCATTGAGCAGCCAACCAGGAGAGGAGCAATACTGGATTTGGTAATATCAAACAATGTAGAAGTAATAGCAAATATTCAAGTGTGGAAGATAAATGGGCTTTAAACCAGTGTTAGAAAAGCACACTTATCTGTGTATACCCTGGGGTAATAAATATAAAAGAAACAAGTCTAAACAAATGTGGCAAAATAAACAGGTAGGGGAGGAAATGGAAAAGAAGAGGCAGGCAATTAGATTATTATTATTATTATTATTATTATGGCGGAGGGAAAAGGGAGACCAAAAAGCGCACCAGCACAAACGGAGCAGGAAGAACCCAGGACAAAAAAATGATTAAAAGGGCACTTTAATGTGGCAAAAGACCCATCCAATGCATTTCGAACGTCGCAGCGTTCTTGAAAAAGAACGCTGCGACGTTCGAAATGCATTGGATGGGTCTTTTGCCACATTAAAGTGCCCTTTTAATCATTTTTTGTCCTGGGTTCTTCCTGCTCCGTTTGTGCTGGTGCGCTTTTTGGTCTCCCTTTTCCCTGTATTGCATTGAGTAGCTGCACAGCCTGCCTGCCTGCCCTACCAGGATGTGAGTACTTGTATATTTTTCAGTGGAACCTGCCAATGAGACTGATGGTGAGTGGGTTGCACCACACACCACCTGTCTTCAGGAGGATAGTACCCATTATATGACACAATAGGTACTATATTAATTGTTAGTACCCTGGTATAGTGGTCTGGCTTATTATCATTTTGAGATATACCTGCATTTGAGCGCTTCAGCTATTTTCCATATTATTATGGCGGAGGCATTATATCCGAATTATAAGAAATGTAACAAAAGTTGCAAAAGGGCAATGAAATTAGCAAAAATGGATAATGAAAATAGGATTGCAATAGAAAGTAAGATCAACCCTAAAAAGTTCTTAAAGTACCTAAATAACAAAAAAAAAATACAAAAGAAGATAGAGGACCCTTTCAGTATTAGATGTCGAAAGTGAAGGAAAAGAGTGTAATCAACAGTTTCAAGTAGGATAATCAGGGAAAAGTTACATTGGGAGATTATCGACTACTTTTCAACATTTTTTTCCACACAGGTACATTTTATTTAAGTATTTACAATTTACATCTGTGTGTCATGGGCATCACAATTTTTCTAAAAAAAAACATTTATGAGTCTTAAGACGCACATTGTGAAAAAAAAGTTTGTACATTCTCTAGACACACACAAGCACAACATAATTAGTGATTTTTGTGCATCAATTTAACACCAAATATTCCATTTGCAACACTTAGCACACAGGCTCCAATATCTCTTACATTACCCTTTTCAGACCACATTCTTGAATATATGTAATCTAGTCTTGATAATACTTAGGCAAATGTAAGGATGGCTCATATTTACTTCTCACCCATTTCCAGCACTACGTTGCAGTAATATATAATGTTACCTCCAAAAATACTTTATTAAAAGCTGTAATGAAAGACATTTGTGTTAGGATCTTAGATGTAACCTAATTAAACTATTATTGTAAATACTGTTGGCATGGCCATGGATCTCAGACACCCCACACAAGGTACCAATAAAATAATACTTAAAATAATCAAAATCTCAATTTTGCAAAACTAACGCAAAAAACGGCATTACATTTATCAAAAAGAATAAAACAACTAATGGCTACAAATTCAATGTAGGTTGTTTTTAAAATTCCATTAAATGAGGTTTTCCTAATAATTCCCGTAATAATTTGTGGAAAGAGTAAGATTGGAAGTAGGATGATTCTAAACAAAGTAATTGGACAATATGAGCATTCTTATAATTGTTACAGAATTTTTAGAGTAATAAGGGGGTATTAATCACAGTCTCACGGCTGCATAACTGGGCCCAAAAACATGGCAGCAGACTGATTAAGGAAAAACATTCCAATTAAAACCGGTGAGATGCTCCTTGATCGAAAAATCTTGTGCAGTGTTTTTGCAACAATTGTACTTTGCTTTTGCAGCTGGGAGACTTTTGATAAATGACCCCCCCTAATGTGCAACCTGAGAATACAATACAGAATTATTGTAGTTAAACAAAAGCTCGTAAGTGAATAACAAGTTTTCCAAAGCCATTGCAAGGCCAAACTGAGAGCTTTTGTATTTATAAACTTTGTTTATGTGGCATGAATTGGAATGTGCTAATACTGTAAGTGAGAAGACTTTCCAGAACTTTGTTCTGCAGATGATAAACGAGGAGGCGCTGAAAATAAATATCTTCTGTCCAATGATTTGCACAAACATATCACAAAAATTGTCCTTTCACTACCAATGGAATGAATATTCAATCAAAAATGGCCTCAGAGTCCATTGTGTATTGAGATTAAGTTCACCTGCTACGGAACAGGAAATTTATTTTGGTGCCCTTTGACCACCATACATCACTTTCTTACCCTTATCTATAAGAAACAATAAGCATAGTTTTAAGGGTCTCTGGGAGGCTGTCTGAGAGATGTATATTTGCTGACATGTAACCTGACTACAGCCAGACATCATTACCCCTGTGACTGATTGGAGGGCAGCCATAACTTAACAGTTTTATGTCCCTTCTGCAGCTGAGCTCCTTGACCACGCTAGCTGAGCTCACACGGCCTTTCAAGTGCCGTTACCAGTTCAATGCTTTTCATGTATGAAAAAAAAAAAAGCTCCTCTTCATTTAGGCCTCTTCATCTTGATCATTGCTGATGAGCTATCAATAATTTCAGGCTGGTTGAGCATTTGGCTGAAGGTTAAATAAATCCAGCCTGGCTGTTTGCATTATTTTACCCATGCGGAAGAATTGCAATTGGGAACTCATCTCCTTACCAAGGCGCGAGGGATTTATTTAAAGACTAAAAATGGTTATCACGCACACTTACAACATAATGCTGCGTCCAAATATAAACAAGCCATTGATAAATCTGTATTGGAACATATATTAACGCCTTCACTGTTGGGTATGTTCACATTTATTTGGGTTAATACATGCACCTTTAAAACAAATAATGCTATACGTGGAAGACAAACACAAAAAAACGAATTTTCGTACCTACTGTAATTATGGGTTTAACAGGAAAAGAGACACACATGTCGCCTAGTTATACAACGGGGTAAAGTGCTATAGTAATTAAAGCCGCAATATCGTCTACACAATTTTTTTTCACATCCTAAGTACAAAACATGTAAATAAAGGCCCATGTTTACTAAGCAGTCTTCTGTCACAAAGTACCGTCTGTTGCTGGATGACCCCTTGGCTTGGCACAGCATCTTCTGGAATAGGAACACTTAGTAAATAATGTTTCTTTACAGGCTACACTTACAAAACAGGAGGAGTAGAGATGGGCAAATGTTTAAAAATTAAATCCGCAAACTATCCGCAGAGTTTAATCACAATTAGATTCTCAGATGAATATTCGAATGCAAAGATGTTGTCAAAACATTAGAGCGAATGCATGCAATCCCGCCAGCGGCGGCCATCATTAGCACATTTGATCTGAAATTCAATTCACGCCCTTTACTTCAACCTGACATTCAATCTGCACAGACGTCCCAGACCCTAAAATATGGGTTGGGAGCAAGAGTTCTATTTGTGTTAGAGTCTCAACTGCTACAGTGTATATATTTATCCCTTCACACAGCACGTGGAGACACCTGTGCACAAAAAGGTGCACAACTGGGATATATGCTAATAGCAGTCATTTACATATATTTTGCATATCCTATTAGCATTTATTCCAGGTATCTCTGGTGTGCTCTTTTTGGGCACAGGTGTCTCTCCACATGTTGTTTGAAGGTTTGTTGAAGGGGATATATACACATAGTAAACATTATTGCACCTGTGGTGTGTTCCCGCAGGTGAAGTGGAACAATAGTCCCACTCCCTGCTTCTCAGTATTTTTGGCTACGATCAAGTGTAGTATCTGTTCTTGGAGTGGCAGTGAGTGAACAAATGGTGGTACACACTTGAACCTCTGGCTATGGCCGAGAAAGCGTTTGGGAGCCAAGGAATGAGGGAGTAAGGAATTAGATTCCTCAAAGAGTTCTTTGTAAAAATCAGTAGCAGGCCATGGCAGTCCCAATTGAAGAGTGTGAAAACTCCAGACCGAGAAGGACAAGGGTTAAAGACTTGTCAAGGACACCCATGACATTACTCCCCCCTCTTAAACAATGTCCTCCGGACGATCTTCTTCGTCCGTTTGGTGGGGTGTTTCTTGCGGAAATTCATAACAAGGCATGAAGCATGGATATTTTCCACTAGCTCTCAAGATCTTTCCTCTGGGCTGTAGACCATCCACTGCACTAAGTACTGTAACTTTGATTATATACTCTGGAGTCAAGGATTATCTCCTCGCCATCCACCTGCATGGGGTAAAGAGGGAGAAGGATGCGCTCAGGGAAGGGATTATGATGAAAAGGTTTAAGCAAGGAAGCATGAAATACTGGATAGATGGTCATCGAATCCAGGAGGTCTAAGCGGAAAGTGACAGGGTTAGCTTTGGATTATTTTTGAAAGGGCCAATTATTTTTTTGTCCCAGCATCCTGGTGGGAAATTTTAGCTGCAAGTTCATTGTGTAGAGCCAGATCTTATCTCCAACATAAAACATGGGGCCTGTTCTGCTGTGTTGGTCAACAGATGTCTTGTAACGTTCCTGGGCTGTTAGAAGTGTATTTTTTAGGATCTTTTGGGTCTCCTGTTAAGAGGAAAGACTTTCTGTGACAGCGGGGATGGGACTAGAGAAAGGAAATCAGGGAAGGTAGGTAGGGTAGACCCCATAGTTGGCAAAGAAAGGGCTTTGCTGGTTTGAACTTTGCTGAGCATTGTTAAATGAAAACTCAATGAGAGGCAGGAAGTTTGCTCAGTCATCCTGGAGGTGACAGACAAAGCAGTGCAGATACTGCTCCAGGATCTGGTTAGATTTGGAGTATAGATTTGGGCTAATCACAGACAAAAGGTTCTCCAGAATCTTGAGTGAATTGGAGCCCTGCTGGACATGATCTCATCTGGGAGCTCATGAAGGTGGAAAACCTCCCATATAATTATCTCAGCAGTTTGACCTGCTTTAGGGAGGTCAATGGCAGCAACAAAGTGAACCATTTTCATGAGTCGATCAACAACTACTAGGATGGTATTGTTTCCCCTGGTTGGGGGAAGCTCCGCAATGAAATTCATGGAGATGGATCCCCATGGACAAGTTGGCACAGGAAGTGATTGTAACAAGCAGAGAGGGGATGCATAAAGGATCTTGTTCCTGGCACAAGATTCACATGAAACCACAAATTTATGGACATCCTGTGGGAGTTTGGGACACCAAAATGAACGGTACAGAAGTTCTTGTGTCTTGTTGACACCTACATGGACGGCAGATTTCGAACCATGCATCAGCTGGAGGACCTCCAGTCTTACATTACTCCTTCTTAACAAGAAGGCGATCTTTGAAGTTCCAGACACGGTCCAGACACACTTGCTGAGCCAGAGTGGATCCTGTTCTAGCGAGCTCCATAAAGGGCCTGATTATTCTGTCATGGGGATTGACTGCGGGGCCGTTGTCCAGTGGCTGAGACAAGCTAGTAGGCAGGTAGCGATGGTCAGGAATGAAGCAGAGGTCAGGGATGGTGGCAGGAAAAGGATAGTCAGCGATAGGCAGAGATCAGGGCTGGCAGCAGGCAGAGAGCAGTAGTCCGTAAACAGGCAGAGGATAGGGCTGGAGAGAAGCAAGCATAGTAAGGTTTGAGCATGGTCTAGTAGTAGCAAGTAGTAAGTAACAGTAATGATGTCGCCACGAGCCAGAGTACTGAGAATAAACCTCAATAATCAGGAAGTAGGTAGCAGGAAGGAAAGGTCTTACATAGGGGTGGCTGGAGGTGAGGGGCATGTGCTTGGGATTAAACAATTAGAATCCACAGAGTTCTCTGTAAAAATCAGGAGCATGTAACAGCACTCAGAGTGGCAGAACAGGCGAACTCCAGATTGAGAAGGAGAAGGGCCAGGGTTCAAAACAGGGTTCTTGACACCTATGCAGAGTTCACAAGCTGTGAAAATTCTCCTGTCCCCTTTTTTTGCTCATGGCTTCTTCAAAACTGTGGCCACTTCTCCTGCTGACATGGCAACCCCCTAAACTTACTCCGTACCCTAAAAAACCTGAACCTTAACTCCTTACCCTAACCCGTTAACCCCTTACCCTAAAACCCCTAACCTTAATCACTAATGATAACCCTAATCTTTACCCATTTCATTTAAACCCCGAACCTTAACCCCTTATCTTAAACGCCCTAGAGTTAACTCCTAATGCTAACACTAATCACTTACCTTAGGGGCCTAACAGCTGGCGGCTGACTGTCCCTGGTGGCTAGACGGTGGAAGCTGAACAGCAGTGGTGGAGTGGCTGTGATGAAAAGTCCCATTTTCTATATATGATGGCAAACTGCTAGCATCCCCGTTTAATCTGACTTTCCTTAGAAAGTTTTTGAGTTCTTCCTTTGGTTGGGAATGTCTAGCTGAGCGGGGCTGAGGCTCCAAAATCTATATTTCAGGCCCCTGGTAATAATAATGACATCATTTTTAGATATAAGTCAAGGTTTCGGTGTCCTATACTTTTGGCTTCTTGATGACATAACAGTAATTAAGGGGGTAACACTGTTGCTACAATGACTTTTAGCAATGATAATATACTTTGAAGTAGAGGTATATTTCCAGTAATGAAACCACGTATATGTAGTAGTGTTAAATCTATGAGCCAGATTCATTAATAGATCTATAAATATAGACTGTAGAAGTATTGCCCTAATAAAAAGCAGGGCTCTGTTAGCTATTAATTCAGAATGGCAACTTGGCACCAAGCATGGAGGGCCTATGAATCAGACATACAAATGTTACATAAGACCCAATGTGAATTACGGGAGACATATTATGGCAGACTATGAAAGTAGATTACACAATTCATTGCATAGCACTCCATTTAGTAAGAAATTGGGTAAAAATTTAATTCTGAGGTGATAGGAAGTGTGTCTAAAATAACATGTGGAGTAAGTTTATGTTAAACCGGATCTAAAACGTATTATAAGGGAAGATGTTTACAAAGGGAAGTATGAAACTGTAGAGCCCTTGTGGATCGAAATTAGCAGCGGAGGTAGAAGCACAATGAAAATGTTTGTAGGGATATGCTATAAACCAATATCTGTGAGATTGAGGAAGCTAAAATACTTTTGGAAATGGAGGAGGCATCAAAACTAGGTTGTGTTTGTGTAATGTTGAATTTAATTATCTGAACATAGACTGGAGCAATTAAATTTGCATTACAATGAAAAGAAAGAGGTTTTGGGGGGTACTTAAAGACAATTACACTACTCAAATTATTGAGTAACCAACCAGGAGAGGGGCATTACTAGATTTGGTAATATCAAACAATGTAGACATAATAACAAATATTCATGTCTGGGTACATTTGGGAAGCAGTGATCATAACATGGTCTGTCTTGAAATAAATGATCAAAAACTATATTATACGGGTTCAACAAAGACTTTATATTTTGCAAAGGCAGATTTTAATAAATTGAGGAATAAGCTACAAGGAATAAACTGGAATAATGTTTTTGCAGGGACAAATGTGGAAGATAAATGGGCAGTCTTTAAAACACTGTTAGAAGAGCACACTTATCAGTGTATACCCTTGGGTAATAAATAAAAGAAACAAGTCTAAACTCATTTGGATAAATAACTAGGTACAGTAGAGGATGAAATGAAAAAGAAGAGGTAGGCATTTAGAGACTGAAAGTTAGAAGGGACATAGGAAGCATATCAGAATTATAAGGAATGTAACAAAAGTTGCAAAAGTGCAATGAAATCAGCAAAAAATGAAAATAAAATTGCAATAGAAATTAAGTTCAACCATAAAAACTTTAAGTACTTTAATAACAAAAAAGACTAGAAAAAAAAATATAGGGCCCATTTTTGGGTAACACAGTTCCCTTATTATAATGGGAAACTGTTGGTGCACAAATTCCCTAGTGGGAAATATTAATATGTACTGTACACATATCTCTTCTTTCTGTCAGCCTTAGACACTCACCTACTCTTCTATGGAGGATGAAGTGTAGAATAACAATGAGGTGTATTATACCTTTATGCTAATGGGGAATTCGTAGGAGCTCTATGCTGAAGAGAGGAGCCATAAAACTCCAAGGAACTGTTTAGTAAAACTGGTGAGCCAAAACCTACCCCTATGATGGAATGTATCACTAATACTAGAATTAAATGACCTTATGAGTTTGTATGGAAAATAATTGCCTAACATTTATGGAAAACAAAACTCCACTGCGGTAAGTTGAGTGTTTATGGTAACTCAATACTTCCCACACTCACACAATTTATTATTGTATAATTGTGTTTTTGCTTCGAATGATCAATATTGTATTTTTTATTATTGACACATTTTGTGCACAATTATCACTTTGGATACAGCGCTGAGGTTGTGTACTTTTACATTTCCAGAAAGAAGAGATATGTATAAGTATTAAAGCTGCAGTTCAGTCAATATCCTGCATGTTTGTTTTTTTTAATAAATCAGTTCTGTAGTAAGAAAAAATACTTTTAGCATTTTCTGTTTTTAAAAAAACCACTTTGAAAGACCAATTTTCTTGTATTCTATTTTAACAGCCATTTGCTAAGGCACTGCCCCTTCTTGTCCTGTCACAAGCTCTGGCACACCCCTTTGTCAGCCCTGCCCTCCCTCTAGCACTTGTCAATGCAGCAGTGCTCATGAATATTCATGAGTTTCCACTGCCAGTCAAGCAGATTATAAACAAATGCCAGCTTTTAATATGTCACCAAATTTCGACCTATCAATACATGGAAAACGAATTGAGCTGCAGCTATACTGTTCTTTAGGTAATTAGAGATTGCACACATAAAACTATTGAAGTAAAAAAATAAATGTTAAAAAAAAAAAAAAAAAAAGACTGAACTGCAGCTTTAATATCTCACACCAGGCTATTTGTTCACTAACAGGTTACCTTTATAATAAGGGAACTTTGTTACTGGATTTGGCCAGCTTTTAACTACACCAAATCACAAATAAGCATATGCTTCATTTATTTAACCCCTTCAGGGCACTTTGACATACTTCACAAAGTTTAGTCCACTGGACAATAAGAACTTACATATTCTGTGTAGGTACCTGCTAAACAGAGTTTACATTGACGAGGTTGGCAGGCTTGAATCATGTTTTGGTCAAAAGATGCAACCAAATGACTCCTTTGTCGCATAGACTTAGGTTCTAAATGTTAAAATATACATTTTAGCCCAGTTGGTAAGAGCACAGGAATTATTCTTTGTTTTCCATAAAAGTCAGGCCAATCCTTTTACCAGCTGCATACTGTACTTCTGAAAGGGAGGAGCGCAGGTAATGTGGACGGTATTTCTTTTCCATTCACTGTATCTCTCTAGGTCTATAATATAGGGCTGTATATCTGCTGGTGTACGGTATGATATTTGTTGCCTAAGGTAGACCGTATGAGATTGTCCTGTATTTAAGGGATTTTTTGCTCAATAATTTGACCCTCCCCTATTACTAAACCTTACTTTGGGTTTGCAATCCAGGCAATATGTTTCTACCACGTTAACAACTATGGGATTAGAGTGTTGCACGTCCTGTTGTCTCTAAAATGAGAAGTAACTATATACTTTATACAAGAAGTTTATGCCCCTGCACTATTGTTATTAGCGCTACCATCAGATAGCCTCCTTGCTACAGTACAGGCATACCCCGCATTAACGTACGCTCTGGGTCCAAAGCATGTATGTAAAGTGAAAATGTACTTAAAGTAAAGCGCTACCTTTTTCCCACTTATCGATGCATGTACTGCAATTGTCATATACGTGCATAACTGATGTAAATAAGGCATTTGTAACAGGCTCTATAGTCTCTCCGCTTGCACACAGTTGTCCACTTCTTAGTAAAAGGGGCCTGTATCTTTTTGATCTTATCTTATTCTTTGCACTTATGGATCCATAAGGTAAAGAACATTAAATAGCAACCAAGCCCCTGATGTGCTAACAAGCAACAAAGAAGAAGTTTCATTAAAGGTAATATAATGGCAGGGATATGTTTATTGGTTTAAAAGTCAGTGAATGATTTATTTATAAGACAATTGCAAGAGTACCTTATTTTTCAAGAATTTGTATTCTTGTAGGTCTATAAAACACTGTAAGCAGAAGTTTAAAGTATGTTTTAACACCATTAATTCTGGCTTTATCTGAACCTTAATCTGCCCTCTTGTAATTGCATCTGTTGTGAACAGAATTCTGGTTACCATAATATTGGGGCGGATCAAACTAGACTGTATTGCGCTTGCTTGCACGCTTGCACTTTCTCTCTCTCATTTTAAGTTACGGTGGGTGAAAAGGTCCAATAGAAACCTCCACCTTATAGCATATAGCAAAAAAAGATCACTTGTGAGCACATTCACATGTCTTAGACAGGTCTGCAACCCTGCCTTTCTCCATTATCACCTAGCATACAGTGCTTTCACTGCAGCAAGGGATTCTGGGAAATGACATGCAAATGAGCACCCCGAAACACAATTGTGCTTTAGCAAATTCTCAAACACGATTTCAAATATTTCTACTATTGAGAAAGATATTGTTCGCCAAGATTTAATGTGTAAAAACAAGACACCAGGTCCAGCAACTTGGGAATAACAAATGGGTGCTAAGGCAAAGGAGGGACTCAGGTCAAGAGATAGTATACCAAAAACAAAGGTCGTCAAGCACACCAAAAATATCACCAATACTTATTTAATGACTAAAAAAGAGTCATCATAGTATCCAACGTTTTCTTGCAACAGGCACCTTCATCCGGGATTTAACCCATTAAATCTATTAATGCCATTCGTTCATGTCGATACAGTACATGGACCAGCACAGTTTAATAAATGACATTCAGGGCTTCTTTTTTACTGCTTTTGTGTTCCAATCTATCAATAAAATCTGAGGAGTTTTATGACCCACTTAATAGGTATAGCAAAGATACATTGAAACATCCCCCTGTATCCATGCTAATTTCACCCCAACAAGTTGTATGGCTGTTTTATCTCGTACGTTACAACACATTAAAATTAATAAACAAATTCCTCGCCGGGGGAAGAAAAGTAAAACTGTTGTGTAAACAACTGCAGATGTACTCCAGAACATGCCACATAAATATGACACTATCAAACAAGAAATGTAAATTACGCCACATACGCTGTAATTGAAATTTTTATTATACATTAGTGAAGTCACCCATTTGTCTAATCATAATCAGCTCCAATAAAATCTCATTTAGGAAAGTTGAATGAGGTTCAGGGTGGATGGTTGTAAGAACTCCTATGCAGTCAACTCTGTCTATTCTGTCTGTTGAAAACGAGAGGTAACTCTCAATGTATTACTTCCTGGTAAAACATTTGATAAATAAATACATTTATATAGGAATAAAAAGATACAACCACAATTGTTTTTTCTGAACAAATTGCCTTTCTATTTCCTTTACTTTTTATATGAAACATTTTTTAAATATTCCTTTTTTAATGAAGAACTAGTAATATTGAGGGAAGACTGAGTTACTGTATATCACATTAGTGCAGATTTGATATTTATGGTTTAATGTAACAGAACTTTTCAAATATTCCCCATCGATTTTGAAAATGCCCCCCCCTTTTTATATATTTTTTTTACTGCAATTGCGTTATATAAATCAGACACTAAAGGGATTATTCAAAAGATGCAATTTGAAGACTCTCACAACTGGGAATAACTACAAAATAAAGACAAAAAGCACACCGAGGTAACTACAGTATAAACAAATATATTTCGAATATAGACAAATATATTCTAACTTACACATAGGCAAATAAAAGTTAACTCCAGTCATGATCCGCAGATTGAGGTAAGTTTGAAGGGCAAATCTTTAACAGGTGACCAGCGCTGTCACCATGTGGATGCCAAGAGAATGGAGAACTTTAGTGGATGATCGGAGAGCCAGAAGGGCTGTTTCTACAGCCTGGAATGCCCTATGCGTTTCGCACGACAATGGCGCTTTCTCAGAGGATAAGTCTTAAAACTGGGGCCAAAGTGCCATAGCCCTTTATATTCTACAATTCTTGGCAAAATTACTGAGCAATGTAAACATTCACAAACATTTGTGAAAAACTGCAAAATGAAGAAACAAATCTCGACAAAATGTTGTGAAGCAAATTTGAAGACATTTGCACAACTCTACCAGAGCCCAGAGCCTGGTTAGGCGGTAACTGGTGCAAATAATTTTGCTTGCACCAATGCCATTCGAGTAAGTGGCAATTGTGTTGGCAAGTCCTTAGAATATAGCTAACTATCTTCTACTTTAGTAGCAAGAAAATGGTTAGTTGTAAAGTAATTTACAGTTTGTATTAGTTTAAAAAAACAACAACCCATCTTTTTCCTATTGTGAGATAAACAGTTTTTTTCCTGTGCTGTTCCATTCATTTTCACAGAGGTACAGCACATGTTCTGTCAAGCTAAAGTTAACAAGTTCATATAATTGGGCAAATACAGCAGGCTTTTACCTCTGCACTGATGCTGTACCATCAGTGTTGAGAGTATGTATATACTTACAATGCAAAGAGAATGTGCATGTTTACAGTACATTGTAAAGTTCATAACAGATACCTCAATATTAATTATATAGGGTCAAAATTGGTAGTAGACTGCCGGCAGGGGGCGTTAAATGCTTTCTTACATTGAATAATTATGGCTAGCTTAATTCATCACATGGAGGGCAGGGCTGGAGTCATCAAACTCTGGTAAGGAAAAAATGCGGTATTATAGGTCAAGGGTGCGCAAACTTTTGAAGCTGCGCACCCCTGCCTGCTCCCTTCACTGCTCGCGCCCCCCTTACCTCTTTGGTCAGAGACAAATGAAGCTGCGGGGTCATGTGGTGTCACATCACGTGACCCCGTGGTGTCATTTGATGCCACGTTGCCATGGCGACGACATGTGACATCACGTCACATGACCCCGTGGCGTCATTTGATGCCGCATTGCCATAGCCACGCGTCACGCCAGCCATCTGAGTCATGGTAAGTAGAGTTGCAAAGGCCTCACGCGATCCACCGGCATTTAATTTTGATGCCGTGGGGACAAGCGCGGGGCCTCTGCAACCACCGCGCCCCCCTTGAAAAATCCAGTGCCCCATCCCCCCAGTTTGCGCCCCCCTGTTATAGGCAACAATGGGCATTATTTTTATGGTGCATGTCATTAATGTTGTACTGCTAAAAATAACCAATTTTACCGCTGCCAACAAAAATATCGGGATCAGCATCAAAATGACTAAATGTTGCAAAATGTTGTCATTATGGTGCCAGTCATCAAGTCAAAACTTGGTGGCCAAGCGGGTTAGGCAGTGTAGTTTTTATAACAAGAAAAACGTTGATGCCTGTGGTAGTCACAGACATCAAAGAGGTTAATGCAATTTCTTCTACAGAGTTATGTAATCATTTATACAGTATTACATAACCCTATGGTAGAAATATGGCATTACCCTCCCCTGTTTGCTCGTTGCGGTAATTAATGTGTAATTATCAGTTCCGTTAACTGCAGCATCATGGCTAGTCTAAACATATCGCACCCCAGTAAATATTACGCAGGTCATAAAATTACGGTAATACAGCCAGGTATTTCCCCCCCCTGGGTGCGATATTATTAACGTCATTTTAACGAAGTTTGATACTCTAGGCCATAATCTAGCTTTACAGCAAACGACAGAGAAGCCCAATGCTACATCCACTAAGACAAAAATACACAGTAAAATACTTATATATTCTTTTGAAAAAGGGTCATTTAGTTTAACCCTTTGGCCAAAGCGTTGTAAGCTTGCGAGCCACGTCAAGGCAGACACCTGTTCGCAAGTCCTAACAATGCCAGATAAAATACTAATATACCTCTATTAGGATTAAAATTCTCATTTACCTCTATTAGGAGGGAGAAAGACCACCGTTGGATCTGTATCCAGTAGAATGAAAGGACATACTCACTTGGGAAGTGGGGAGGGGCGGGCTTAAAACCTGGGAAGGAGGAGTCACTAACCTCCAACAGCTGAGACAGCAGAAAATAAGTTAACAAAACACACAAAACCCCAGCAAGCTCTTTTTGGGAACCCCTGAGCCCAAGACTCAGGGGTTCCCAAAAAGAGCTTGCTGGGGGTTTGTGTGTTTCATAATCTAGCTTTGCCACCAAGCCGATAGCTGTTACCAACGATACCAAAGTGAAATTTTCACTGCATCTTTGCTAAAACAGACTCAATCACTGGGGAAAAGCTAAATTTCCAGGCCAACAGATTCACGATACAGCTATATCTCATCCATTGACACTAGATGTCAGTGAAGGGTAATTGTTGTCTCAGTTTAGAAATTAGCCTTGGTACACAGTAGCTTGTGGCAACCTAAGGATCATGTTTTATAGCGAAGGTGAAGCATAGCTAAATACATGCAGCTGACATATATTACAATAAAAAAGGATATAGTTGTCTACTGTTTTTAAAGGCAGTCATAAAAAAAGAATAATGAAGCAGTTTAAAAGCTAAAAGACAGCTGTCAAGCTCAACGGTCATGATAAATTCCTGAACACCCACAGGGAAGAAAACCTGCTCTCCGGAGACCACCGTCCAAAAAATTAATTACTACGATTCAGCATCTTTAAATGTGCCACTTAATATACTGCCACCATAATTAAATTTCCAGCCCTGTGACCTTGAGACCATTTCCTGAGATAATAAATGAGATCAAGGTTTAATCGATTCAGATGCAAGTTGAAGCTGTCCAAGGAAGCACTATACCGTCACAGCTCAGTCAAGGTCAGGCGCAGAGAGTCTGAATGGGCTTCTAGGTCTACACCCATTCTACCTACTGAACAAAGATGTTTGTTTTATTTTGTAAGTTTTGCTACAATGCAAACTGTAACCTGTGCTAACTAAGTGCAACTGCATTTCTTCTTTGTTCAGTGTATACAGTAGCTGATTGATGATACTGTATCATTAAAGAGAACATGAAAAAGATATATAGGACAGGAAATATTGTTACCAGATTTGCAGTTTGAGAACTTGAAGTTTGATATTTAGTATCAATTACTTTGCGCTGTTTCCATCAGTTTAACTCTTTAAGCTACTACAAAGCTTAAACAAGTTATATACAATAGCTATCTATCTGATCTCCTAAATACTATAATACTAAAGTCATAACCCTTTTAAAAGAGCATGCTAGAAGGTACAAAGAAGCAGTATGTTATATAAGGGTACTACTACTTTAAAAATAATAATAATAAATAAAAAAAACTTAGAGCAATTGGCTACACTTACAGGCAACCAGTAGCCCAGGGGTCACATGCACCCCCAGGAGGTCAAATTCAGGCCCTTTCATCCTGTATAACATTTGAAGTTAATGAATGTGTTTCTTTTGAACTGTCCAATTTACAATACTTGTCATTTTGTAATTCTGAGATACCATTACTGATTGTTTCTCTGGAAAAGGGGCTTAAGGATCGGCTCAGTGACTGAAATCAACGACACTGAGTGTGAAGCAGGGGAAACGGGTTCAAATCCGGTGTCAGCTCGTTGTGAGGTTGCAAGTCACTTTATCTCCCTGTGCCTCAGACACAAACAAATGGAGTGTATGCTCTATGAGTTAGGGACGTGTGACTGCAAAATTTCTATGTACAGCGCTGCTTACACTGGCAGTAATATAGTAGAAAAAAAAAGTATTACATTAATATGGATGTGTATGAAGGCCACTTACATTGACCAGTACTGGGCTATAAACTTTGAACCTACATTTTTAATCTTGAAGAAATGACTTAATTTCCCTGTGATATTGATCTGGGATACTTACAGTAAAATCACCCCTTATTTACAGTACAACAGCCCACGAGCCTCTGTTCTGGTCACAGGCATTAGTGTATCTTTCTCTGTTGAAATAATTTAACACATACATTTATAAGGCACTAGAAGTTTCAGGTGTGTAAAGATACAGACAAAATCATCAAAACACTTTATACTTGAGGAGGGAAGCACAGGTAGTCCTCGTTATCCGACGTCTCACTTTACAACGAATGGCATATCAACGCTTTACAATGCAACCCTGAGGGACGTTTTTTGATGTCGGAATGCGTTATCTAACGCTCACCGCCACTGATTAACATGGGACTCACTTTACAACGGTTTCACTATCCAACGCTGCTTCCAGAACGCATTCCGCTGGATAACCGAGGACTGCCTGTATACTGTAAATGCAACTTGCTCTCAAGAATAGGATGATGTATCTTTAAAATGTACAATGATAATTTCATTGTATGTAATGTATTATTGTATATAGTGGTGCAATAAATTATACAATGACCTTAAAATAATCCAACAATCTCTGCGCCACTAAATTCAAATATAACATGTTGTGTGGGCTTAATAACAAATATAGATATATACATGCATCATGCTGGAAAGGAGATGTAGTGTTA
The DNA here is from genome assembly GCF_040206685.1 of Ascaphus truei. Classification (NCBI taxonomy): domain Eukaryota; kingdom Metazoa; phylum Chordata; class Amphibia; order Anura; family Ascaphidae; genus Ascaphus; species Ascaphus truei. The sequence goes on from NC_134500.1 coordinate 24,658,925, forward strand.
ATTGCATGAATTCATGGTTTCAAATCATATCTTTGTGCGATATTAGGGTATGTATGTATATCTTTATTTGTGCAGCGTCATCCATGGTACATTGTGCTTCACAGCAGTAACACATGTGACATAATAATATACTATTAATAAAATGGGGAAAGGGAAAAGAAGGGAAATATAAATATATATAGATATATACATACCACATAATGGGAAGAAGCACTGGAGACATAAAAGTAATTAGGCAAAGGAGTCCCTGCCCTGAAGAGCTTACAATCTAAGTGTATTTAATGTACCCGTGTCTTTCCAGGACATGCTTGAAAATGAGATCATTATATCTCATTGCATCTTTCCTGGAAAAACAGCGTAATAAAATATTTAATATACTTTGCTTTGGATTATTACAAAATGTATCTTTATCTGCTTATTTCAAACTGTCTGCTGATCTTTTTTGAGCTATTAGTCCCTATTTCTTGCCATTTTCTCAGGGGAGACATTTTGACAATTTCTCATTTGTCATATTAAAAAAATCCCAAAAATTGCATTTTACTGTATATCGATGGGGAAATTGTGGAAAATTAAATATTTTAAATGAGCAGATGTTCAGATTTTTTATATCGTTTCACATTAAACCTTTAACTAATAATGATGAACCACATCACATTTTGTACGTATTTCTTTTTTACATCTATACAATAAGACCCTCAACTGCAGAGCTAACAATCTAACTATGGGTATTTTCTCAGTCTGTCATTTTGGTATATTTTGAAGTCTATTTTTATAGATATGTTTGCAATCTTCAAATATATCTGATCACATTTTCTTTAAATATTCTTGGAATAAATACATTTTTATTTTTTTTCCTTTTAGAATAAATGAATTTGTATATTTAGAAATATATGTATTTTTGTTCTTAAAATATGCCATTTGTTACAGAATTATCCTGTCTTTGAAGTTCACATTAAGTACTGTGTGACAAACAAGGTATTTTACATTTGCCCACCAGGAATAATTGATATAGTTCATTGTGTGTAATACTTGTTACAATATTTGCATTTTAAAGCAAAGTTGCATTCCTAGCTCTGGGCTCTATCAATCTCTTTCCTAAGGAACATCAGACATAAAAAATAATCATTTTAAATTGGATAAGCTTTAAAGTCACATTACCTCTTTAGATACAGTACATCATGACTGGTTCTAATTCTTCGGTGAATGTGGTTTAAATGTTGTAAATACACTACTGTATATTGTGACAACCCAATGTGTTTCCTAATATACATATTATTTTAAGTGGGAAAAATTATTTTTACTTTACATCAAATTATATTTTTTTCTTAGGAACTGGAATAGTAAAAGTAACAGCAATATACAATCATGTATTCCCACTGCAGTGAGGTTTTCACTATTGGATATCTGGTTGGGGAATCCCTGGAGGGCAGCAACATTGGTTAATCCCTCAAAGTCCACACAGGCCAAGTCTCCCAGAAAGTACATGACTCTTGGGCAGACTCGTTGAGACTTGCCAAATCTCCCAGAGCAGTTTGTATGCAGTGTGGTTGCAAGCAGTCTGCTCTATCAGTGTATGTAAGGCCTCGGTCCCGCTGCGCTCGTTGGCGCGGGCGGCCACACGCGAGTTCCCCACCAGCAGGGGAATCCTCGCGAGCCGGTCCCGGTCCCCCTGGCGGCACAGCGCACTACACGCTGTGGCGCGTCAGCCGCTAGGGGACACAAGAAAATGGTGATGTTTAGCGTTGATGCGTCACGTGGTGTGGCTGTGAGCCAATGGGGGGGGAGGCTTCGGGAGGAGGAGAGGCTTCGGGGAGCGGGGAGGAGTGTGGAGTGAAAGCGTGAGTGCCTGTCTGTGTGTGTGTCTGAGTGCGTGCGTGCCTGTCTGTGTGTGTGTATGTGTGTGCCTGAGTGCGTGAGTGCCTGCCTCTGTCTGTGTGTGTGTGTATGAGTGCGTGAGTGCCTGCCTGTGAGTGCGCGTGTGTGTGTGTATGAGTGCGTGAGTGCCTGCCTGTGTGTGTGTGTGTGTATGTATGAGTGCCTGCGTGTGTGTGTGTTTTACTTACCATCAGCAGCTCCCTCCTGCAGCCCGTGGAGGGAGGGAGAGGGGGGGAGAGTAGCGGGTCCCTCCGCTCAAGCCACGCCCCCCCTCCCTGTCAAACCTCCCACTCCCGCCCACCTCCCGCTCCGGCTCCCGCTCCCTACAGACCGCATATCGCGGTCTTTGTAGTGTCAGCGCACCGCTTGTCTGCAGTGCGGGCGCGCTGACTCTGGGAGCGGGGCCTTAGCCTTAGTGTGTATGAGTCAGTCTGCTCTGCGTTTATCAGTGTATGTACAGAAAGTGCCATCTGACTGCAGAGACTAACGGGGCTACAGCCCAGGACCCAGGACCTTTCAAGGACCCCCGACCTTCAAAATGGCAAAGGCGAAAATTCTGTTTCAAAGTTGAAAAGAATGAGCTCCACAGTTGCTGCTTCAACCAAGATTGAACGCTCTTTCCTTGATGACAATTGAATCCGATATATTTTTTTTAATCGAATTTTGATTATGTTGGTGACTTTACAAAAACAAACAAACTGAAAGACTCATGTAGATACATCAAAGGTTTGTGTTTGTAGTAATATTTACAGAATTTCAATAAAAGTTTTGAACGTTGTTCAATAACAACATACAGTATTTGTATTTAAATGTGACCTTTATGGGTGGGGCCCCCAATTTACACTTAGCCCAGGGGCCCCAAAATTGTTAAGGTGGCCCCGTGTGCAGATGTAGCAGACATTATTGCACCCGCTGGTGTTCAGATTCCCCCTCCCTCCCCCCCCGCACACTTAATCCTTTTGCACGGCAACAACGTCTGCTGTATCGGTATCATCAATAGCATTGTGAATATATATATTTATTTATTTCACTGTATATATATATTCACATTGTTATTGATGATATTGACTGTTGATGTAATTAAAGTTTATTTTAATTGTGCTGAGGGATACTATAATCAGAGGTTTTATCTCTAATTTGTAACTTTCAATCATGAAGGACCATTGAGGGAATATTTGCCTCCCTAGATCGATATAAGTCTGCTTAAACACTCAATGAGTGCTGTTGACTAGGGGCCTTTTCTTTTGACCCCACACTGGGGATCAATTTTGTTAAAAGGGTAGAGGCTATTTGTATAAGATTAAAAACCCATGTTATTTGGAACACATGATACTGTATATCCGTGTATTCTCTAATTATAAAAAAGGTGTTATACTGAATGCTTTGCACAATGTTGGACCATCATCATATGTTACATTTATACAACAATATTAAAATATGATCAATGAGTAGAAAGTCAATTTAGGCAGATAAATACAGTACATGAAAAAACTCATAAAAAGATTCACAAAAAGGAGGTCAATTCTACAGTATATCAATGTCTAATCCAGCTGGGGCTAATGTTTTAAGGGTTTAAATCCAGTACGTCTCCCTCTGTGATATTTTTTGGACATTATTTTCTCCCCTCCAATTGTTTTTCACCAGTTCAATACCTATACAAAACAAACTCTTGGGGTCACATTTGTGCTTGTTCTTCAAGTGGTTAGATACACTCTGGGTAACTAAGCCCTTTTTCTATGTTACGTACATGTTCGGCTATTCTCACTTTAAGAATGCTAGTTGTGGGACCAATGTATTGTTTGCCACATCCATACTACTAAATAAATTATATTCTTACTGTGGCAGGAAATATTTTCTTTTATCCCAAAGGCTTCCCCAATTGGTTTTGATGTAAAATCTCTATGTTGAGATGTATTGAATTGTCACATCGGCATGCTCTGCAATATGTACATCTAAAAAAACCATAGAACCTTTATTTTACCAGCATATTTTTTTGGTTTTTTAAAACCCGGTACTAATTGTTATTTAAGGCTAGGAGCTTTTGAAAAAACAACCTCAGAAATAACTGGTTTTAATAACTAATGTATTTTAAAATGTGCTTCTCCAGTACTTTTCTAATTTTATATGATCTGACATTATAATTTGATATAAATTGAATAACATTTTTGTTTAAAAAAAAATACTTTTTACCATTATCGTGTCTCTTATATTTTATTTTGGCAAATTTTTCTAGCGCCCCTTCTGTAATTTTCTTATCATATCTTTTTTCTAAGAATTTTCATTTTATGTTACAGTAGATGCTTCTGAAACTAAATCTTGATTATCAGAGCAGTTCCTCTTGAGGCGCCTAAATTGACCATAGGGATGTTATTTAGCCAATTCTTATATTGGCTACTAGTTGCCAAAAGAAAAGGATTACAATTGACCTTACTTGGTGTTGGTTTTCTTGGGCGCAGGGTGTTGATCCAGGGAATATATGGAGATGAGAAGAAAATAATAAAATAGTGTAACACATTCAAACATAAAACAGATTTTGGTTAATCTTATAAACTTCTTGATTTTTGTGCTTGTACCGCAGACACTGCGGGAAATCTGCTGATACTTAGCGTGTGTAGGGTTTTAGGTGAAGTCATAATGATGACATCCGTTTGGCGAGACGGTAGATCCACAAGCTCCACATCCAAATGGGTTGTATGGCAGTTTTATGCTGATTGTGATTCTGCTTATCCTGATTCCCTACCCTAGACAGTCACGCTGCATGGGCTATACTCATACCTGTTCCCCTACCCTGCACATTATGCTGCTACGGGGTCCATCACTCTGTAGGGGTATTTGGTATCCCATAGACGAAAGGGTATGTGCAGATCACCGTTACATCTGCAGGCGTTTATCCTTCCAGATGTTTCCTGTGCGAGGCAGTCTACACTGCGACGCATGAGAATCAGGAGAGAGATAATTTTATCTCTATGGCTGGGTTTCATTAACACAGCTATGATTGCTCGGGAGGAGCCAGCAATCTGACTGCCCGGCCCGGATATATATTTGGTGTGTTCATCCTGCACATAAGTGGAGAGTGAGAGATATATATGTCTATATAATCCCATGTGTGTACATATCTAGCTACTGTATATGCTACCAAAATAGGTAGCCTCATCTAGTGCTTGGTTTGCATAAACCCATTTACCATAAAGAGGATTGTATGACTGATGACTGCATTTAGCCATAATGTACCTATCTGTGCAGCCACCTCTCTATGTATATTCATAGCTCTTTAAGCACTACTGTGTACCTAACAGTTCAGAGACACACATCCAAACACTGTGGAATTTGTATACACAATAGGTGGATATATCTGCTCAACGTTGAATATATACTCACCATTGGGGATTTCACATTACATATTTATATATTATTATTATTATTATTATTATATATATTAGTTCACATTGTCTTATTGTATGTTAATAAAATATTATTGATTTTTTCAAATTGAAGTCTCTTCAGGAGATCCGCCAATTATTCTTGGTGACTGTTCTAATTGAGCATTATACTCGGGGACTATTGAGTCCACGCTCCTGTAGAACATCCTTTCTGTGAGAGTGCAATACATATGGGAACCTTTTGTGACCCCGTTGAAGAATGAGACATAAACAAGGGTTTATTCTGTCCGGTGCCAACAGGAAGCAACACAGTATATAGACATGACAATAACTCACTAAAACATGGGGTACATTACAGGCAATGCCTAACCCGCTAGGTGCAGGGTGCTGTCGAAACTCGCTACCTTTATCCATCCATTCGTTGATCCCAGTAACTAGGTGATGACCCCCTCTGGTCGCACAGTTCTCGATACAGTTGGTTTTTGGACACAGACACTAAACAAGAACAATTGTGGGGCCCGGATCAGCATCACCTTCTATAATTTCCTGGTCTCCATCTGAAAACATGGAGAACTGGGTGCTGACCAATCAGCGGAGACCTTTCCTCCATTGAGCCAATCGGGAGCTTGGGGCTCGACCAGAACGGACCATTATGCGCTGTGGCTGGTGACAGTGCCGCAGTATGGGTGGGACAGTCCCTATGGGTGGGGCTTTGGGAGCATGGGAAATTGGAACTGACCAATGGGAACTGAGCTGATGGGGCTAGGACCCAGGCCCCAGGCAGGTGTCTGTTAACCTGACTGTTAGCTTGTAGCTTTAACTAATTCTTCTGGGCTAGCAGATTCACCCTCTCATTCTGACATTGCTGCAGTTCCACGGCCAGTGCTAAATTCTGCTTTTGCCATGGGCTGTTCTCCTGAGTCCTGGGGGTCTGAATCTGTTCTACCTCTGCTAGGTGGGAAATCAGTACTTTCTTCTCTGAGAGAATATTCTCTAACTGTTCATGACTCTCAGCACTCTGGTATATCAGCTGATTTTGCAGGCAGTAGGTGGTTCTGCTGAAACTCAAGAAGATGCTGGGGCTTATACTGTAAGCTCAGATAGTGCTGAACGTGCGTGGCTCAGCGCTATTGGTGCTTACAGAATAAGCCCCGCTGCCTGGTAGCCTAAACCATGTAAAAGTGAGGCTGCTAAAGGGAGGCAGAGCAGTTGGCTAAAAATTAGCTATACCAAGCAAAGGAGGGTCATTTAAACCTGTTGTCCCAGATGAAGAGTGTAGAGCTGGAGCCCTCCATTCCTCAGAGGTAAATTCCAAAGCTGGGGGGAAAAAAATGAGGATTCATGGACAGTTCAGTAATAGGACTGATATCCACCAGCTGGGTTACCATTTTCAAGGAGGGCGAAGTGTGGCTCTGCTTATTTCTTCACAAGCTACTGCCTCTCTGCAACGATCACTGAGCTCCAAGGTGCAGAGCTGGCTGAAAATATGTGGCAGAGTGGAATAATAATATGAAATCCAGACTAGGGGAAGTGGTTAGTTCTAGGCAGGTATGGCAGACCAGCAGTATAAGTTTAGTCAGTGCTCCATGTGGGAGCTACATTTATATTTTATTTATCTTGTCTCTTAAAGGGCAAGGTGCCAATTTATGTTGTAATATATGTATGCTAATAAAACAGCAAAAGTGATATTCGTGTATCCTGCATTTCTTACTTACTCTCAGGGCTGGTTATCAATTCTATGCACCCTCTTTTTGGGATGCAATTCTATTATTCTATATAATGTACTCCAAAGTCGGCATAGGGCTTTATCTCAACTTGTATAGAATAAGCCCCTTAATGTGAAGTTAATGTCAATGCTGGATCCACTAAGGATAATAATGTAATGTTAAGCCATGTTTTCTATTGTAAAAAGCATAGCATTAACTGTAATGGATGATAGTGATAATGAAATGCAAATAAGGCGTTATCATATCATGTCCTATTGATTAAATTCTGTTAAGCAAAGACTGGAGCTTAATGGTGGCATTATTTACTGTAAGTCTTAGCGTTACTCTGTTCCTGGCCGTGAATTCGTTTTTTTCAGTGTCTGGGTGGGTGTAATGCCATACTTAGGCATGATTTGAAGAGCATAACGTTATTTCAAAGCATTATTTAGCTGTCATCTTCTCTATCTCCACTCCAGCAAAAGCCCTACTTCAGAGTCTGGATAGGACTAACCAAAAGCCCTACATAAATTACCTTCTAGATACTGTAGGTAATATAACGTTGTCCTACAATAACGTGACCCTTACCCTATTTTAATAAGACGTTATTATTGTATATAAATTAGCTTTGTGGATACGGCATTAACTCATGGAACATGTTATCTGTTCCTGTTTTATGTAACGTCACATTTAATGGAGCTTTTTTTAAGGGAGATTTTATGACTATACACCACTGTCCATGAGACATTTTCTGAGGGTCATCGACCCACCTTAGCTCTTATCGTGCACCCCAAAACTGGAACAATCTACCGGAGACTCTCACAGCTACCACCAGTCTAAAATCTTTTAAAACTAAAGTTGTCTCGCATTTCAACCTGGTCTGTAACTGTCATATTCTCTAGCCTGCTGTACCCATGCTTGGCCACCGGGACTGCTGCCACTCTCAATGTCTTGTTCTAGCCTGCAGTACCTATACTTGTCCACCGGGATTGCTGCTGCTAAACTTGGAACATTCCAGACTCTGATACCTGACACCTCTGCACCTGTGCTCCACCTCCCAGCCTGCCTATATAAACCTCCCTTTCCTGTTCCTCCCTTGCCTCTGTTTGAAGTCAGACTCCTAATGCACATGCTTCTGATTCCTGATCTGTTTCTGTACCTGTATTATAGAAGTCTGTTCACAGTAAAAGCCCTTGCTGGTAATCTGGCTTGTCCCTGTTTGTTCCTGTTCTCAGTCCCTACCCCCAGACCTGTCCTTGCTCCCCTGTCCTGTTCCAGTCTCCTCGTTGCCGACCTCTGCTTGTTACCTGACTTCGCTACCTGCCGCCTGCCTTGGACCTCTGCTTGTTTCCTGACTTCGCTACCTGCCGCCTGCCTCGGACCTCTGCTTGTAACTGACTTCGCTACCTGCCGCCTGCCTCGGACCCCTGCTTGTGACCCCTACTACGCTCGTGCTGTTCCGGCCACCGAGATCCTACCCGCCACAGGAGTCTCCCGTGACAGAAAGCAAAGGCCACTTCTGGATCTCGCTGGAACAGATTCTTCTTCTGCCTGCACCCTTTCCTGCCTGCTGCAGCAGACCACATCCGCATGGTTGAAGATAAGTACTTTCGTTTCTTTTTTGGAAATCCAAGTTGGGATTTTGAAAGTTTTTTTTTTATTGCTGCTAAGTGTTCTGCAAGAATTATTGCGTTCATAATGAAAAAACATTTTTTCTGAGACTAGAACTGTTGCTGCAGAGACTATTGCAGCTTTCTTTGAGATTTTTCTTTTTGTGCAGTGCCTGGGTTAAACCCTTGCAGTACCTGTTGCCACCTTTTTAGACTCTGACTTTTCATTTCCTGGACAAGGCTTGTCTCTGCATCCCTGGTTGGACCACTGCTGTTCAGGGTTCCCATTTCAAAAGACGAGAGTGCTTCCATTATTTTGTTACTGCATGCAGGAAAAATCACAGCAATCTGTAGTTCTTCCTATGATTGGTTCTAAGGTTTCAGGTTTACCTGCAAGTTCCCCTAAAGTTTGTTTCTCTGCAACATATGATATCCCTACGCCTGATATCAAAGGTTTCAGATTTGACTGCAGGGTTCTCTGTCTGATATTCCTATGTCTGATGTCAAAAGTTTCAGATCTAACTACAAGTTTTCTCTGTATTAGTTTCCTGCTGTCTATGATATTTCTATGCCTGATATCTAAAGTTTCAGATTCAACTGCAGGTTTTCTTTATCTATATGATATCCCTACGCCTGATGCCTAAAGATTCAGATGTAACGGCAGGTTCTCTCTGTCTGTATGATATCCCTACGCCTGATTTCTAAAGTTTCAGATATAACTACAGGTTTCTCTGTCTATGTTTTTTCCTTGCATTTATAAATCTCTGTGACTGATGCTAAAGTCTCAAAAGGTCAGCTCTCCTATCTTGTGTCTCTCTGTGTCTAATATTCCTGTTGTTCATTCTAATGCTTCTGTTTTAAAGACACATTTCCTCTTTACTGGTTTCTTGGGAAGTGTGGTTTCCCCATGTCTGAAATTATGACTCCCACTCAAAAAACAGTCTTGAGCAGTAAATGTGAACACAGTACCACTGATTCTTCAGAACTTCTCAAAGCAAGGAAGAAGAGGAAAAAGAAGGGAGGTATTACTGTGGAAGTTGAAATTAAGGATGAACCTTTAACCACAGAGACTGCATTTGATGAAAGAGATATGCTGCAGTTTAAGGCAACTCACAGACTTATCCCAAGAATAGTGGAAGAAAAGAACGATGTATTTAATCCAGGAAAAGATGCCCTAACTCGGACACTTCAATCTGCACGAAAAGAGATTGATTGTCTTCATGGACGTTTAGATAAAGCGCAAGAAGCCAAGGCTGCACTACAGAGCTGTCTATCCTCAGCAATTGCTAAGTGTGTTCTCCAGGAAAAAGAAAAGCACCAGTTGGAGAGTGACCTGGATGTCATGTCATGTCAGGAGAGGGCATATGCTGATGCTGCTGAGGATCAGCGCCTCGCTTCTAAAAGTAACGAATTCCTGGAAATCTCTATGAAGGAAATTGACAGGCTTAATACAGAGCTTAAAGTCTCCCAGGAGGAGATTTGCTACTTCAAAAAAGAGATGGAAGTCGTTCGGGAGGAGAGATGCTACTTGAAAACAGAGATACGTTCTATGAGAGACGCCTCCGAAGAGTTAAATAGTAGGTTTGAAACTATAAACCAAATGAGTAAGAACTTCTCTGTCCAAGCCAGTGAAGGAGATAAAAGACTCCATGAATCAGAAGAGGAGAAGAGACTATTGATTGAAGAAAAGTCAAGGATGCAATTGGCACTGGAAAAAACAGAGGGTGACTGGGAAAAAGAAAAATATCAGTTGGAGAATGACAGGGTGATCTTGTCAAGTAAGCTGGAGAAGGCCTACGCTGATTCTGCCCAGTACCAGACTTTCATGGTTCAAGTTGACGCAGCACTGGAAGCATCTCAGAAAGAGGTTCACAGGCTTACTACAAAGCTTGAAGCCTCTAAGGAGAAGAGTTGCCACTTCAATACAGAACTATGTTCATTGAGAGAAATCTTCGAAGGGTTAAATATCAGTTTTAAAACTGTAACCCAAGAGTGCAAGAATCTCTATGTCCAAGTCAGTGAAGGAGATAAGAAACTCCATGAATTAGGAGAGGAGAAGAAACAGTTGGCCCGGGAAAAAATAGACGTGCAGACAGCACTGCAGGATGCAGAGAGAGTGCTGCAAGAAGAACGTGTCTCCCTGGAGCAGCGCACACAGCAGAAAATATGCTACAGAGTCAGCTGCAAGAACTGCATACACATCTGCAGGACACGAAAGAGAAATGGGTGAATGCTGAGGAAAAGCAGCGAGTTCTGCAGGAAGAAAGTTTCCAGACTGCCTACAAGGTAAAAATGCTGCAAGAGTATCTGAGTACCCAGTGTGTCCCCAACGAGCAGCATGAGGAGCTGAAGGCCACACTGAGCATAACCAGAGCCTCTCTGGAGGAGGAGCTTAGAGCCCAGGTAACCCTGTTTGAGACGGAGCACAAGGCGGTCCAGACACTGAAGCAAGACTTAGAGGAGCAGAGAAACTGCTCCATCCCTAACAGCCAGTACACCCAAGAGAAAGAGACCTGGAAAAGACAAGCTGCTGAGATCATAGCAAAGGAATTTGCAGAGCTCCAAGACGTGATGAGGGATGCATAGAAGCGAGTTCAAAATGATCTCAGTGAAGAGATGAAAGTTCTGAGAAGAGAATTGCAGTATGCACTTAACCAGGGATCTCTCACTGAGGAGTGGAAATTACAACAATACCTAAAAAAGGAAGAGCTAAAGCTGACAGCTGAACACACATCACAGCATCTCACAGCGCTGCTGATCGCTGAGCTCAAGACATAGCTTGCCAAAAAAGAGAGGGAGGAGGTGTCCGTCCGTCAAGTGGTTGGCCTGACACTGTGCTATCAGGTCAAGATGGCTGAGGCCTGCAAAGTGTTGAATCACACAGCCCATGAGAAGGCCCGGCTGCAGCTGGAGCTGGACAAGGTCTGGGAGGAGTACCGGCAGCTACAGGTCAGAAATAAAGAAAACGAAATACATTTAAGCCTTGTTCTAAGTCAGCTGGGAGATATGGAGTCGCGACTCAACTCCAAAGAAGCTGAACTGACAACTGCTTTGAGTGGGAAAATAAGTGCAGAAGGACAGCTTCAAGAGCCGAAAACTCAAATAGCTGGTCTTTCATTCGGTGATGCCATGAAACAGCAGTCGCAAGAGGAGACCATGGAGAGCGAACTCTGTGTCCCCACTGACTCATGTGGAAAGGCTGCACCCGTCCTTGATGCCCACGTTCCTGATGTCTCTGCCCCTGCTTTTGCGTTGAGCGCACCCATTCGGAGGTTCCCTGCAGCACCCAATGTACCTGTGGAGTACCCTCTGCCCGCTGACAAACCACCAGAGGTCACCTTGAGTCCACTTTTCATCAAGGCCTCCGGGAAGAGCCTGGAGGATCGTCCGGAGAACGCTCTTGGGAGGGGGGAGTAATGTCATATTCTCTAGCCTGCTGTACCCATGCTTGGCCACCGGGACTGCTGCCACTCTGAATGTCTTGTTCTAGCCTGCAGTACCTATACTTGTCCACCCGGATTGCTGCTGCTAAACTTGGAACATTCCAGACTCTGATACCTGACACCTCTGCACCTGTGCTCCACCTCCCAGCCTGCCTATATAAACCTCCCTTTTCTGTTCCTCCCTTGCCTCTGTTTGAAGTCAGACTCCTAATGCACATGCTTCTGATTCCTGATCTGTTTCTGTACCTGTACCTGTATTATAGAAGTCTGTTCACAGTAAAAGCCCTTGCTGGTAATCTGGCTTGTCCCTGTTTGTTCCTGTTCTCAGTCCCTGGTCCCAGACCTGTCCTTGCTCCCCTGTCCTGTTCCAGTCTCCTCGTTGCCGACCTCTGCTTGTTACCTGACTTCGCTACCTGCCGCCTGCCTCGAACCTCTGCTTGTTTCCTGACTTCACTACCTGCCGCCTGCCTCGGACCTCTGCTTGTACCTGACTTCGCTACCTGCCGCTTGCCTCGGACCCCTGCTTGTGACCCCTACTACGCTCGTGCTGTTCCAGCCACCGAGATCCTACCCGCCACAGGAGTCTCCCGTGACAGTAACTCTTAAATAAAATATATATTATAGGCTTATTTAACTGTGCATGCAATGTCTTGTATATAATGGATACCCTTTTCACTTATGTGTAACTGTATTTGTAACCATGTATTATTTGTCATCTTTACTCTATGCCCAGGACATACTTGAAAACGAGAGGTAACTCTCAATGTATTACTTCCTGGTAAAACATTTTATAAATAAAATAAATACATTTTGGTAGTTTTTCTAATGATTCTATATAATTATTCCTCAAACCTTATGCTTGTTAAAAAGAGGTAATATATATTGATGCACAATGCTGATAAACACATCCTTTATTTGGAAAGTGCCAGAACCGTGTATTAAATTGTGCACGTATGTCCGAGGTGCCTCACTTGTCAACAAAATGCTATATTATCTTGATATTGAGTCCATTGTATTTTTAAGTCAGTTCAATGGAACAGCATTGTGTTAAATTGTGTTTTTTTTCCAGTTATTGATATATTTGTTGTTATTGTGGCGATTCGTTCTCTACAAGTTCCTCTTTCTTCTTCATTAAACAGCTATCTGGTATCAACAAGCTAAAGTCAATTGATAAAACTCTGCAAAACTTGGACAAAACCAATGCACCCAGTTAAAACTGCTATTATTTTTTTAATAGAATCGCTTTTCTTTTCATAAATGTGGTCCTGTTTTTGCTCCAATTTTGCCCCAGTTTATCAGCGTAAGGATAATAATAAAAACACCCCACTACGTTTAATTTTTTTTTTATGTGAGTTTCCTTTTTCATTGTAGAGAGTTTCAAATAGTAGCTGGTAGTAATCCAGCTTTAAAATACTAATGCTTCTTTATGTGTATCTGTAATTGAGACACTTCCATGGACAGCATGGCTCTAGAGTATAATGATTTGTAAGCAAAGGACACAGAGTGGACCAATTTAATGCTTGCTGGAGGGGTTACAATTGCAACAGCCTTTGATGAAATCTTTTTTAGCTCAGTAACATTTAGAGGTATAAAAAAAAAACCAAGTAATTGGAGAGAAACATGATGGTTTTTTTTTAGCTAATTGGGAAAGCAGAGATAATATTGCACGGTATTTTATACTTTAAAGGTCTTAAAGAGATTAAGATTTATAACATGGTATGATTCCTGCGGTTTCGCGTTCAAATACGGCTTATGATTATTTTTTTTTTAGAGCTTATCCAATATTAGTACGATTAGATTAGCAAAGGTCTGTATTTTTAGTTAAAAGAAACTCTAATATAATTGCTTAAGTTCATTAGTGGTGAACCTTGACTGATAATTAGGGCGGTTTCAGATATTGAGCTGGACAGTCTTCTAGAGCAATAAATGGTTCAAAATACAGGAAATCACCCCCAAAAATCACAAAAGTTCACTAAAAGCAAAATTAAGCAAATTACGGCTGATCCTAATTACCAAACAAATAGTGACAATTAGAAATGTAGGTTGATGTATCAAAAGTAAAGAAAGTGGGAACAGAAGTTTATTTTGATGTTTTGCTCCATTTTCTGCCTGTGTTTTCATTAAATGTAACCATTTCCTACATCTGATGCAAATTGTTATCCAGAAAATATTATGCTACCTTAGACCTGTCAGGTTTTTGTGATGAAAATCCGAGATAAAAAAGGACATAGAGACTCAGGGGCCGATTCACTAAGCAGTGATACGTGGGTTTAAGTGCGATAAATGCCTGTATAGCGCAATACTGCCTGCTGTGCGATTCACAAAGCAGTGATAGCAGTGCAGCATCGCGCTGTAAAGGCTTTTTATCACCAAAAAACAGTCAGTGATAAAAAAACGTCGTACGATAGGCCAAAAAATGGCAAACACCCTGTTTTTTGCCACTAAATGCTATTCACAAAGCAGTGATAACTGATTCATACTATTAAAGCTCACTATTTCTTTTCACCAGCTAAAGACTGGCGCAAAAGAGATGGAAACATGTATACAAGCATTTGTTTTTTTTTTCTTGCACAGCATTAATACAAGAGGCCGGCGGGGGCCTCCAAGTTGTCCCCGCAGGTGTCTGGGGGTCCTCGGTTGGTTCCTGTGGGTGTCCGGGGGTCCTCTCGTGGACTTTACCTGTGGCCCGTTGCTGTTTTGGATCGTGGATTTGTCCGAGAGCTTGCTGAGACCCTTGAATCGGAAGGTGAAGACATCTAAAAGGTAAGAAAAAACATTGAATGTATGCCAGTTTTATTTTACAGGTTTTTTTCATTGTATTTTTATTTGTTTTGTAATTTTTTTATTGCCCATTGATTGCAAATTTATTGATGTATGCCCCTTTAGGGCTATACATATATACAGTGACAAGCAATGCTTTTTTGGGCAAATGCTTGGTTTTATTTCTTTTAAATGTACAGTATTTTGGTTATTTGCATTTAAATATTTATGCTATTTATTTAGTTTTTTTTATTTTGAATTATGGCATTTTTTGTTGTGTTTAAAAAGGTTTATTTCTGTTTTTTGGTGTTTGCTTTTTAATTGTGGTTTAATTTTGTCTTTTGATCTACTATATATTTGTGAAATCACTGTATGTCTGCGTCCCAAGGGTCAATCGCATTGGACCTTGGGCCTGTCACTCCTGCTCAGGCCATGCCCGCCCCCGCACACCTCTCATTGGCCTACGTCCAACACCAATGCCACACTGTCCCACCCCTCACTGACTCTCATTGGCCTGCGTCCAATGCCTGCCCCCGCACACCTCTCATTGGCCTGCGTCCCACCCCTCACTGACTCTCATTGGCCTGCTTTTCACAGCTATCAAAACCTTCACGTCTGCTACCACAGACTGCCGAATCAGGTACAGAATCTTCACACAACGCACAAACACAGCACACACACACATTCACACAACACCAAACACTGCAGACTGCCTCTTCAAACCCCCCCTCCCCTCCACGCCACACATCTCCCTCCCGCAACCGGACCGCGAGGCCGCGGCCTCCACTCACACACCATGGCAACGATGTCCCTCCCCCTATCCCGCTACCTCACACAGTGTAGCTCCCACGAACCGCACAGCACGCCACATCTCCTGCACCTCACACAGCTCCCTACCGCAACCGGACCGCGAGGCCCCCTACCCCGCTACACCATGCCACCAATGTCCCTCCCCCTATCCCGCTACCTCACACAGTGTAGCTCCCGCGGACCGCACAGCACGCCTCACATCTCCTGCACCTCACACATCTCCCTCCGCAACCGGACCGCGAGGCCCCCTACTCCGCTACACCATGCCACCAATGTCCCTCCCCCTATCCCGCTACCTCACACAGT
The DNA here is from genome assembly GCF_040206685.1 of Ascaphus truei. Taxonomy (NCBI): domain Eukaryota; kingdom Metazoa; phylum Chordata; class Amphibia; order Anura; family Ascaphidae; genus Ascaphus; species Ascaphus truei. Next base: position 24,674,812 of record NC_134500.1, read on the forward strand.
GTAGCTCCCGCGGACCGCACAGCACGCCTCACATCTCCTGCACCTCACACATCTCCCTCCGCAACCGGACCGCGAGGCCCCCTACCCCGCTACACCATGCCACCAATGTCCCTCCCCTATCCCGCTACCTCACACAGTGTAGCTCCTGCGGACCGCACAGCACGTCTCACATCTCCTGCACCTCACACATCTCCCTCCGCAACCGGACCGCGAGGCCCCCTACCCCGCTACACCATGCCACCAATGTCCCTCCCCCTATCCCGCTAGCTCACACAGTGTAGCTCCCGCGAACCGCACAGCACGCCTCACATCTCCTGCACCTCACACATCTCCCTACCGCAACCGGACCGCGAGGCCCCCTACCCCGCTACACCATGCCACCAATGTCCCTCCCCCTATCCCGCTACCTCACACAGTGTAGCTCCCGCGGACCGCACAGCACGCCTCACATCTCCTGCACCTCACACATATCCCTACCGCAACCGGACCGCGAGGCCGCGGCCTACACTCACACACCATGGCAACGATGTCCCTCCCCCTATCCCGCTACCTCACACAGTGTAGCTCCTGCGGACCGCACAGCACGCCTCATCTCCTGCACCTCACACAGCACCCTACCGCAACCGGACCGCGAGGCCGCGGCCTACACTCACACACCATGCCACCAATGTTCCTCCCCCTATCCCGCTACCTCACACAGTGTATGACAACACCTACCACTGGAAATCAGATGTTCGTTGAAATAAAATATGTTTTCCTAACTATTTTACTGTCTGTATAATGTACACAACACTCACCCACACAAAACCCCCTCATACATACACACACACACACACGCAAACATCCTGTCATTCTATGCCACACACTACACTCAAAAACATGCCATTTTTAACATGTGTATGACCAACAACACGCACTCACACACGTCACACACACAACATGCCTCATACACACACAAACGCCATCACACACCAGCAACACACACACATGCTCTCACACACACCACACACCATGCCACCAATGTCACTCCCGCTATCCCGCTACCTCACACACTCTACCTCCCGCGGAACAACCAGCACGCCTGACATCTCCTGCACCTCACACATCTCCCTCCGCAACCGGACCGCGACGCCGCGGACTACAGTCAAACAGCATGCCACCAATGTCACTCCCGCTACCTCACACACTGTATGACAACACCTACCACTGAAACTCAGCTGTTCCTTACAATAAAATATGTTTTCCTAACAATTTCACTGTCTGTATAATTTATTCTAAAACACTTCTCACACCACCACTCACACACAACACTCACCCACACAAAACCCCCTCATACACACACACACACGCAAACATCCTGTCATTCTATGCCACACATAACAACAAATCACACCTCACCTTCACCCTCATAATACACACACTACACTCAAAAACATGCAATTTACAACATGTCTATGACCAACAACACGCACTCACACACGTCACACACACAACATGCGTCATACACACACACATGCCATCACACACGCCACATACACACATGCTCTCACACACACCACACACCATCACACACAACACACACACAAATACACAAACACATGCACACACACACGCACTCAGCAACGCCACACGCCCTCAACCACGCAACACACGTACTCACACACACACACACCAACCTCCTCTGCTGATACAACACACAAAACAACACTTCAACATAACCTTAACTACCACACACAACCACCACTAAACAAACACACACACCCAACCCACTGTTCCAATTACCTACCCTTCACCATACACACTACACTGAATACAATGCACATTTACACGTCTCACCACCCACTCCCATTGCACATCAACATCCCACCACACACAAACATATACAACAACACAACACCTCCGCTACTAACACACCTAGCACAATAAATCACCTCTTCCTTTCAATAACATATTTTACACAAAACATTACTATTTACACATCTGTCTAATTTATTGCACACAAACACTCAACTAACCAACACTGACACACACACTCACACACCACACACTCACTATCACATCACACACTCACTCATCCACACACACACCCCACACAATCAACAATCACACACAATAATTACATACACACACTATTCTGCCACACACACAGCCAACATTAACACAAATCAAAAACACACACAACATTTCAACACCTACACAAACGCACACCAAACACAAATAAATACCCCTCACCTCACACAGTGTAGCTCCCGCGAACCGCACAGCACGCCTCACATCTCCTGCACCTCACACATCTCCCTACCGCAACCGGACCGCGAGGCCCCCTACCCCGCTACACCATGCCACCAATGTCCCTCCCCCTATCCCGCTACCTCACATGAGTGAAGATATACTTCACAAAGCACAGAGACACAACCCATCACTCAATGTTACCTTTTCACCTGACATTTTCAACGAGGTACTCATATTGTTAGAAGATACATGTCTCTCTATCAATAACAAAACACTACTTCAATTAGGTCTAGAAGCTCCCCAACGTCATCATCAAGATGTACTCAATACAGACCTTATGCGAGAGAAACAATACAATATTTCCATACTACAAGAATATGTTGCCACAAGAAAACCAATGTTAATTCCACAACAACTTAATACCTATGACAACATCATGCAGCACATAAACAACGAACAAGGTGCAATCCTGTTTCTTGATGCTCCAGGTGGAACAGGCAAAACATTTCTCATAAATTTACTCCTTGCAGAAATAAGAATGCACAATCATGTTGCACTTGCACTTGCATCATCTGGCATTGCAGCCACTCTTATGGATGGAGGAAGAACTGTGCACTCAGCTCTTAAATTACCACTAAACATTGCTCATGAAGAAAACCCAACATGTAATATTACCAAGACATCTGGCCAAGCCCGTGTTCTTCAAATTTGCAAACTTATTGTTTGGGATGAGTGTACCATGGCGCATAAAAAAGCACTTCAAGCCCTTAATAGAACCTTGCAAGACTTGCGTAACAATAAACAAATAATGGGTGGTGCTGTCATTCTTTTAGCTGGTGATTTCAGACAAACACTTCCAGTCATACCACGATCCACACCAGCAGACGAACTTCATGCATGCCTTAAATCCTCTATTTTATGGCGACATGTCAAACATTTTCCATTAACAACCAATATGCGAGTCCAACTTCTCGGCCACTCAAATGAACAACTTTTTGCACACACACTTCTTCAAATAGGTGAAGGCACTTTACCTACTGACTTAACATCAGGTGAAATTGCTTTTCCCACACATTTTTGTCACATGATGACATCACTTGAAGATCTCATACATCACGTCTATCCAAATCTCTTACACAATTACCCAAACCACCAGTGGCTCTGTGAAAGAGCCATCCTTGCTGCCAAAAATACTTCTGTCAATGACATCAATCATCAAATTCAAGACATTATTCCAAACACAATTACTCAATACAACTCAATCGATACAGTTGTGGATTGCGATGAAGCCGTTAACTATCCACCTGAATTCCTACACTCCCTCGAACCATCAGGGATGCCACCACATCATCTTCGCCTCAAAGTTGGAGCACCCATCATGCTACTTCGCAACCTACACACACCTAACCTTTGTAATGGAACCAGACTGTGCATAAAAACATTGATGCCCAACCTAATTGAAGCTACTATCTTAACTGGCAACGCCAAAGGCCAAGATGTCTTCATCCCCCGCATTCCACTCATTCCTACAGACATGCCTTTTACTTTCAAACGGCTACAGTTCCCCATCAAACTAGCTTTTGCTATCACCATTAACAAAGCACAAGGACAATCTATAAAGTGCACTGGTATCAACTTAGAATCACCATGTTTCTCCCACGGCCAGTTATATGTTGCGTGCTCTAGAGTTGGATCCCCCCAACAATTGTACATCTTTGCTCCAACTGGAACTACCAAAAATGTCGTTTACAAACAAGCATTACAATGAACATTGACTTTCCTCAATTTCCATGAACTCTACATATTGCCATAAGAAATTACAAAAAAATGAAAGACACTCAATACACTACTGTCATCTTTTATTACTACATTATTTTACAACACACACTTTAACATTACATCAAATACACTCCTCTCAACAATGGACATTCACATCTTTCAAGAAGCATTTCCAACAATAACATTTTCAAAAATAACTACCGTAACAACTAACATACACTTCAAACATTTGCCCTCATATACATGTGCTTTCTACTACTGTTGATTTACAAACACAATTCTAACTAATATTACATAACATTGGCATCACATTACAACTTTCACATACAACATTTACACATACTTATTCACACTTCACATCCCGGGCAACGCCGGGTTTCTCAGCTAGTTTTTAATAAAGGTGTTTATTTGGAATTTTCTTTTATAGATTGATGGGTTTTGTTTTGGTGTTTTCATTGTTAATTCTGGTGTTTGTTTTGTATTTGCTTTATTGATTGGTGGTAATTTTGTGGTGTTCACTTGTTTATTGTTGTTTATTTGGTGATTGTTTTGATTGCATTGGATATTGTTGGTGGTTGTTTAATTTTTTAGGTGGACAATTGACTGCCATAGTGTTAAATCATGCCCATATTATATATTGTATTTATTTCAAAGTATTTGACTTTTTTTTTGGCCACAGGACTTTTACCGCAGGCCAGTGGGGATCCCCGGACACATGCGGGAACCACCCGAGGACCCCCAGACACCCGCCGGGATCACCCGAGGCCCCCTGTATGCGACATCTAGTATGATTCCTGTGCTTTTTGCTTTTGCTTTTATGTCTGTTAGGGGGGTGTAGGAGTTGTTGGGGGCACATGGGGTGGATGGGTTGTGTAGGGAGAGAGAGAAGTTGGGTGGGAGATGGAGAGACGGGAGCGGGGGAGAGGGGATGGGGAAAGAGAGAGAGGGGGAATAATGGGGGAGAGAGAGGGGGAATGGGGGAGAGAGAGAAGGGGTGGAGAGAGAGGGAGAAGGGATGGGGGAGAGTGCAAAAGTGTACGCATATGTTATAGTGACGGTTTATAAACAAAAAATCCTGGTGCGGCTCGAGTCTTTCAGTAGGACTTCAGAATTGGCCTCCAAGCTGTTCTGAGTTTGACGGGCCTGGTGTAACTCCTTCCGAACTCTTTGTGCTGACACTCCCCAAATCACAAGCTGACACACCCGGTACAAAACTGACACCATAAAACATTTTGATATCCTGATGCAAAGAGACGCAGGGGGAACTTCACTCTCTTTGCATCAATTTTACTCCAATTTGTCCTCGATATATCCCCCACTTTCTGTTCTATTGCATTCCTTGGTCCATCTGAAACAACAAACATATCTACCAGATTGTGGGAGTGTGGGTAACCGGTGCATCAAAAGTTGAAAAGTCCCATTAATAGATGTAGAAATCTCTGCTAGGACCACTCCAATAACAGCTGTATACAATATAACTTCCCTAATTGGGATGGGGGACTAGTACCTAGTGCTCACTGGCACATACACATAGTACATAGATCATCCCATACAGTGTTGAATGAGGGCATGGAAACCCACAGAATGACTCACTGTTTGCTTCCACAATCCATAGTGCGGTCCTATTGCGGTAATTCGACGGCTTCCAGTCAACCAGGCACAATAAGCAGGATACAAGTGATAAAGGTCGCACGGTCCGAAACGCGTAGGTGTGTTACCTGCTGTTGCTCTTAGGGGTCATGTCTGATCCACTTATGGAATAAAGTCGTTTTTATGCACCTGTGAGCCTCCTCCTGCTTTTTTAGGCAGTGCACTGCCCTTTTTTTTCACTTGTATCCTATCAGATTGTGGGCACTGTTTCTTTAAACTGAAACTGAAGAGGCAGAGGCCCCAGCATGGGGTCATAGGCTCCTTAAGGGCTGCGACGTCCTGATTGGCGAGAGCTGGTAGGGGGGGGTCGGCTAACCCCCCTCCCCCTTCCCACACGGAGTGGGAAGGCTGCTTGTCCCCTCCCATGCAGGGGGAGGGGGGAGAGGGTATAAAGAGTGGGGCCCCAGGGGAGAGAGACAGAGCTAACGGAATTTTCCCCTTACCTTACAGGAACGCTTGCTGCTGCCGAGCTGCCATTTCAAGACCACGAGGGAAGGCCGCAGTGACTGCAGCAGCCCCCCGCTGTATGAAGACCCCGAGTCCTGCCAGCCTCGCCCATGAGCTTGAGGAGCCCGCTGATGCTGCGGCACCGGAGGAGCCGGTAAGTGTCCCTGCCCCGCGCAGATCCCAGCGCTGAGGTGCAGGTAGGGATCCCCATTCCCCATCCCACAGCCCTCCCAGCTCCCCCGGCAAGTGCAGGCGCCTGCTTGCAGACCACCACACTCCTGCACCCACCCTGGGGCCCCCTCCAGCCTTATGCCCCCCTATCCGCCCCCCACCCCCCAGCCTGTGCCCCGCCACCTCTCGGCTTTTTCCCCTGCAAGGTCCCTCCGCCTCACTACTGATTCCCCCGCCGGGCCACGGGGCCTCACGGCCTCTATTCCCGCACCCCTCCTTCCCCTGCTCCCAGGCCTTGTCCCCCCTCCCGGTTCGCGCTTCGGCGAGGCCCCGCCACCCGCGCCCTACTCCCTCTGCCCAAGCGCGGTCCCGGCAGGGAGGGGGGCGGGGTCGCTCCTGTGCTTCCGCCAGCCCGCTTACCACTCTGCAGGTGACGGCCGCGCGCAGAGCAGGGCGCCCGATGCCCAGGTCCCCCCCCTACCATCTCTCCCGACCACAGGGCGCCGGCCGGGGAGCGCACCTGTTGGCTCCCACTGCAACAGGCCGCTTACCCCTCTGCTGGGGGTGGCCACGCGCCGGCTCCCCCCATACCACCTCCTCACACCCCCACCACGGGGACCATCTGGCTCCGTCCCGCGCCCCCATCCCACTCACCCCTCCGACCTGCGTGCGGTGCTGCTGGCTCCTCGGCACCATGACTCACCTCCCTCCAATGTGCGGCAGCAGGGGAGGGAGGGGCGCTGTTCTCCCGCACGCGGGCTGCGGGCTGACCTTTCCCCCTGCTCCACCCTCCCTTCCCGGGCTTCTGTGAGCAGGGGAGGGGGGGTTTCCCGCCCCATGTTTATTAAAGAGACAGGAGGTCACAGGCAGGTCTGCAGAGGCTGGCTGTTACCTTGGCCCTCCTCTGCATCAGCGCCACCATGAGGCCCCTAGCGGTACTGCAGGGCGACCTCAAGTTCACCCCTCAGGGCGACCTCAACCTTACCCCTCACAGTACAGGACAGACTGTGAGCAGGGTTACTGCAGTGAAGCACCAACATATCATATAACCACACGCCATACCCAACCACCCCACCTACTTACCTCCAGCAGGCAGGGGCGCGGCCGGTCTGGTGTATAACCGCCCCAGCCACCCGGGGCCCCTGCCCCTCCCACCCATGGGCCACGCTGTGTCGGGCAGATTAACTGCAGCGCAGAGACGGGCGTTCTGCTCTGTCACCGGCGGGGGTGGGGGGAGAGGATTTAAGGCGACCCAGCCCCGGGATCCTGCATGGGGTCCTCTCAGTTTTCGCAGGAAGCGACGGCTAATGACTGGTCATTGCACGCATGGAATGTGGACCAGGACCCCTACTCACCTTCACCGACGCATGGCGAGGAGGGGGACAGACGCCGAGGCCAGTCACCGCGCTTCAGGCCAGGTTAGCGCAGGGTACTAACCCGAGCAACGAGATTCCAGGTAAGGAAATAAATCCTAGTATAGTACGGGTAATAGCGACTCAGATAGTGACAGCGACATTTCACAAAACCTGTATGTATAAATTCCTAAAGAGACAGCGGTGATTCTCCGGTCACTTAAGGCTAGGTATCTATTAAGTCACTCAGGGGAACTGGCCTGCTTGCAGTTTGGCTGTGATATCTCTAATACAGAGTGCTTTTCCTGGTAATGTACAGGTCAATAAATGTTTCAGTCAGACTTAGAACTTTGCTACTAATATTGACAGATTTACTATAAATCATTCTTCCTATTATTACACAGGTTATTAAGAATTTATATTAGCGTTAGGGACCCCTGATATGTGGTCTGCCGTGCCGTTGGCTCAGGGGCTTACAACAATTTTGGCCAAAGATGTCAAACTAAAAGACCATTTTACTTAATAGATATTTATACATATATATTTAGGCACTGTACCGTGTATGGGTCTCACTGGATGTGCTAAAACTGAGCTTTGTCTGTGTTTTAGGTTCTGTCTCTGGTTTTAAATATATATTGCCATGCTCAGTAGCACTCCTCTGTGACACTCATATGCTTATATATATGTTGTGGTTATTTTGGGGGTTCAATAGGAGCTTGTTAGGTGTCCAGTATATTTTACACTTAAGGCTAGGCCAAGCGGTGCAACGCAGGGGGCAGCGCGGGAGAGCAAGGCCCCAAAAATTAAGGATGACGGCGTAAGTACCAGCAATTGTATTGTATGTCGTTATTTATATAGCGCCATTAAGGTACATAGCGCTTTACATTAGTAATACACGTGGTAACCAAATAAATATCAGATCATATAAATAACAGATCATGGGAATAAGTGCTTTAGGCATTAAAGTAACATTAAGTAGAGTCCCTTCCCCGAAGAGCTTACACTTTAATGTAAAGGGAAGGACACTTACGCCGGCGCTAGGACCTCTCCAGTCGGTTTACACGCCTTGAGAGACCATTTCAATTGAAACGCGTGGGAGGAGGTTCTCTTTTCTGTTTGTTGGTGTATCCGTTTAGGTAATTTAATAAATTATTTGTTCATTCCTTCACTGGTGAGTTTTGATCTAGATAGGAGCGGCAGTACTGCTGATCATTTCTATCCTGTACCACTACGATCGGACGGACGCCGAGGAGGGAAGCCAGACACCCGCTCTGGGTGCGACGCCAAGCAGGGGGTGCGGGGGGGACCAGTATCAATCCTTCACCACCCAGGCTTGTTCAGCCACTATTTACCTGCTTGCTCTGGAAGTAGCTAGACGGATTCTTCTATCTACACCCAAAGTGAGATAATAAAAGGGAAAGTTCACGGACATACACAACCTTTTGCTGATGGGTTTCAGGCCAGGGAAAAAGCGAAGGCTACAGGTGAGGAGAGAGCTAGTAAGTATAAAACCATGGACAACTGGCTAAGAGGTTACCTTGTGTTAGCCAGCTGCCTGCTGGAGAAGCACCCAGTAGAGGGTCTGAACGTCCTTAAATACATAGACCTTAGATGCGACACATATAAAATATTTGGGGAACATCGTGGGAAGAATATGTTTCGAATTTGGTAACCACACTCGCAAGTCGCAATCTTAAATTCGCCTCTATATACCCGCACGTCATACGGGAGAAAATGACCAAAGAGGTACGCCTGCGACGCATGGCTGGACCATTTCACTCACTGCCCATACACTGAGGAGCCTTATTCAGTAATGCTAGGGTGCTAGGAAGGTTACACTAATACATGCCCACGTCACCTTGGGCAGATGGGTATAGCGGACTTATGGACCTGATCCACAAGTCACTAGCCCCACGCACTTGGAGAACCTACCTCCAGGCTTGGCACACATGGCTAGTATTCAAGCAAAAGGACAGAGTCGAGGGTAAGCGTGGTAGCAGCGCGCGGATCATTAGCTTCCTACAGGCCCAGAAGGCAGCTGGGGGTTGGGGCCATGATGGCAGGACTGTGTTTTTCTGAAATGGCACATCTGCAGGGACATAACTAAGGATTTCATAGTTAGGAGAACCCTAAGAATAGGCTGGGATAGGGGTGAAGCCAAGTGAACTGACAGTAAGGAGCCGATAACGCCAGACAGGCTTCAGGTATTGATGATAGAAAAATAGGCTAAAGCGCTCTATGCAGGTATAATGAAATAAAGTGAGCCAAACCACTAAGCCAAGGTATATAAAATGATATGATATAGTTCTTAATATGCAATAGTATGGGTACTATCCTCCTGAAGACAGGTGGTAGATGGTACAAGCCCACTCACCCTCAGTCTCATTGGCAGGTTCCCCTGAACATTAGCAATACTCACATCCTAGGAGTGGTAGGCAGGCTGTGCAGCTACAGATATGTAGTATAACAGGATAATGGAGAACAAAAGCGCACTAGCAAAAACTGAGCAGGAAGGACCCAGATTCAAAAATAAATAAAAGGGCACTTTAATGTGACAAAAGACCCATACAACGCGTTTCGAACGTCACAGCGTTCTTTTTCAAGGTATTGATGATGGCAGCAAAAGAGCTATGTTTCAGTACAGCGGAAAAGGGAACTGTTCAGAGTAGTATTTGCCGCGGCTTTCTTGGTGCCTCGGGCTTGGTGCCTCGGGCTTGTTTTTCGCGAGCATGATTCTCAATGCTACGTCAGTGGTATGCAAGATTCGCAGGTCTAAAACCAACCAAGCGGGAAGGGGAGCGTGGGTCCACCTCACTATAGAGGATAACGGAAGTTTGCCCAGTGGCGTTGAGTAAGGGGTACGTAAGGCACAGGCCCAAGGTTGGGAGCAATTTCATCATCCATCAGGACGCAACACCACTCACAAGGTACCAATTTCAAAGCGTTTTTAGGCGGTGCCTTGCTGCCAAGGGGGATGGATCCCAGTGTATTTGTTACCCATTGCTTTAGAATTGGTGCCGCAACAGCGGTAGCTGAGAACGGCTGTATGCCGGACCAAATGTGGAAACCGGGGAGGTGGAAACCCAGTGCCTATAGGGGGTTACATCAGGGCCTAAGGGCACAGCAACGTGCGGAGCCAAGAAGATTAACATGTTTTTCCCTCTAAGTAGACAGCTGCACAAAAGACCCTGGAAGTGTGGATCATGGACATTCCTTTCGTTCAGTGGGCGCACGTATGGGCGAAGGATCAGCGGTGCGGCCAGCAGCTGTGGTGTACGGGAGAGGGGGTGAATTGGCGTTGGCTTGGGAAGAGAGGAAGGTGCTTGGTTGATCTGTAACAGGCTCTGGACAAGGAGTGAGCAGAATTTCAGGTGAAACCGGATGTTAGTTTGCTACACCTCGTGGGGAATGATCCAGCCAACACCAAAACACTAGAGTTGATTTATCGGTTACAGCAGGAATGCGCCCGCTTGAAGGTGCTGTGGAGTGAGGTTTTAATCATTTGGTCTGTAATTAGTCCAAAGCAAATTTTAAAAGGGCCACGGAAAGAGAAAGCTAGGAGGAAGGTAAATAAGGCCATGGGCAAAATTCATCCTCTAGCGGCGGTAAAACTCTTAAAGCGCAGAGGGACTGACACCAAGGAGTGCAGCTGGCACAGAAGGGACTGCGTGCATCTATCACCAAAGGGGTTGGAGGTGTTCTTAAGTAACATCAAGGGTTTTTTGCGGGAAGAATTAAGATCAGAGGTCGCAGCTTTGGGTGGGCGTGTCGGCCCCAGGGTATAGCCGGTGCCCGGCAGAGGGGCCTCCGGGTGGCGGAGCTGCCGCGCCAGCCAAGCTCACGAGACGGAGAAAGGGCGAGGACTTTAGGGTCTGTCCCTCAGCTGGAGCCCCTAGAACAGCGCGGCAGGCTGGAGGCGCCGGCTGTAGGGCCGGGCCGGCCTATGCCCAATCAACGCTGGTAAAAGGCTGGGCGCCAGCTTTAGGGCTGGGCCTAAGCTGACCCTAGGGGCGGGAGGGGGAGGGAAGCAGCCCAACATCGGCTGAATGAGGATCTCCCCCTCCCATTTTACAGTGCTTTTGGGCGGAGGGAGGGAGCGGGCCAATTGCTGGCTGTCGGCAGGGATCTCCCTCCCATGCACATGATACGGGCGGGGGGAGGGAGCGGGCCAATTGCTGGCTGTCGGCAGGGATCTCCCCCCCCATGCACATGATACGGGCTGGGGGAGGGAGCGGGCCAATTGCTGGCTGTCGGCAGGGATCTCCCCCTACCCCCCATTTTGCATGGAGCATACTTGGCTGGCGGGCAGGCTGGTAGGATTTTAACAGCGGATGTTAAAATAAAGCTGTGACCTTTTCTTCCAACATTGTGTGGTCTCCATTATTTGGTTTAGCGTCACAAAGGAGGGGCGGCGCATAAAGCCTTTAAAACATATTTGCTGTTTTGTACACAAATCAAATCATGACCTTTAGGTAGAAATTGCAATAACAGAGTCAGTGAGAGATGCTTCTCTGCCTTTAAAAACATAGGTTGTAATAATATAAAAAAATCCAACGTGACAGGGACTACCATTAAAAATTACATGTTCCTAATAATTTCACATTTTAATTGCAATGCTGGATCACTTTTCTGGTAGCACCCAACTTTTTTCAAATATATTGGGTGCTGCACTGTTTAGGGACTTGTATCAGAGTTGTTATAAAGTGAAAGCACTCAGCCACATCATGCTTTGTCCATCATTTTAGTGGTCAACTTATCATTTGGGATATGTTTATTCGTTTGCAAAATCGAGATGAAATAGCATAACTATACAAATCACAAGCAACACATAATACAGCTTTGGTTATATTACATACAGTATCTACCGGAGACAAGAACTCAGAAGCAGATCTGAAATGGCATTGATCAGAGCGGAGTTTCAAAGACGTTTGTTTTAAAATAATAATGGTGGATATTTCAAATTCCTCATTAAAATCTTCCTACATGACTATTTCACCTTCACACAACATTATCGGATATGTTTACAACAATATAAGTATAACAAAAGTGTTAACTGATTATTTTACTGGATCATATACAGTACGGCCTACCTACTACGTACCTCCTTGAATTTGATCTCTCATTAAGTCACTAGAAGCTGTATACAGTATTTTTAAATATGTGAAGAAGCCGTTCATTGTTGATAACACTCCAGTACAAAAAGAAATATCAGTTCCTGGTATTTGCCAAGGACAGGTAGGTACTTCACTGCTAATTAGAGGCTCGGTGATTGAAATGCTTCTGCTCCAGGCCATTCACACAGCTGGAAATAGTATCTGTTACAGCATTTCAGTAGACATGCTCAGCTGAACAGAAGCATCATGCTTTCCTTTTGTTCTTTTTCACTCTCCACTGCCTCTGATATTTAATTATCAGAACAGACACGTAGACATAGCAAGAAAAAAAACAAAGCAAGCAAGGAATATTCTGCACAGAGGCTTTTAACTGTATCCCTTTACGTATGGTTATGTTTTTTATTTCAGTAAGCGAATCATTGCGTGCGATACTCATCCAACACTTTCAAATGCTGCATAAATACAGTACATAAAAATAGACATGAGATAAGGTTGCAGCACTCAGCTAGTTTCCCAATAATCCCAAATGGACATTGCACTCTTATTCTAAATTTCATAACTCATTTTGATGCAATTTTGTCTATAACAATAGCATGCTCTTGTATAGCGCTGCTAGTTTTACATAGCGCTTTACAGAGACATTTTGCAGGCACAGGTCCCTGCCCCGTGGAGCTTACAATCTATGTTTTTGGTGCCTGAGGCCCAGGGAGATAAAGTGACTTGCCCAAGGTCACCAGGAGCCAACACTGGGAATGGAACCAGGTTCCCCTTTTTCAAACTCCGTGCCAGTTAGTGTCTTTACTCACTGAGCCACTCCTTCTCCCTTCTGTCTATGCCAAGTATTGTTTTAACTTCACTATATATGCTCACAATGCTACAGCTGAAAGGCATTCCCAGAAGTCTTCCATTGAGAAAGTACTTTCTACAAAATTAGATTGTAAGCTCTTTGGGACAAGGACTTATTTTGCCTGCAAAATTCTACATACACTGTCAGCACTATAAGAAAATAATAATAATAATAATAATATCTAACTACAGCTCCAGAGCATAAGAGCCGATTATAGTCTGTACTATTTTATTTTGAAAATCCTTTGTGGTTTTAACTTGGTTAAACTACTTCTAAAAGGCAGAGAATCTTGCAGAGCGACAATGCCCTTTTCACCACCCATAAAAATGTCTGCTTTAGGACATTCTGTACAGTTCGCTGAACAGAACGAGCTTACATGTGGTTGTGAGGTTTGGCAGTGCTGCACAGCTAAGCATTTCTCCACTAACTCTTAGAAGTATAAGACAAATGCACACCTAGCTGATGTAGATTTTTGTATGCTACAAAGGTGCATCAATTTAAAGTGTGAGTCTGTTTTGCTGCATTGCTCAATTTCCTGCTTGCATTGGCATTGAATGTAAGAGAGTTTTTAACATTTGATACAAATTGTCAGCCAAAGAAGTTAACACCACTTCACACCTGGTGGGTTTTGTTTTCACGGAAAAAAAAGATCAAATTATTTTGCACAAAAGGCGTAGAGTCCTCAACCTCAGTTAAAAAAGGAGTTAATATTGCATCCGAGAAAAAAATAATTACCGGTTCGTATTACCGAAATGTTATGACTGACCTAAGTGATTAGTATTGCGGTAATATTTACCGGAGTGTGATATTTTTAGGCTGATCATGATAAAGTAATTAACGGAACCCATAATAATGCGTTAATTACTGCATCACGATCAAATGGGGGAGGGTAATGTTATATTACTACCATAGTGATGGTAGAAATATATTAATCCCTTTGATGCCTGTGGCTATCTAGGTGTTCCGCAGGCATCAAATGGGTTAATATCACAAAACCTGCACTACCTACTCCCCTTGGCTAGTAAAGCATAGCCTCCAAGGGGATTAATAACCACCCTACCCGGGAAAACTACCCACAACACCCACCCATCCCTTCTACCTTCCCCTTTGGTAATTTACCCCATCCTGGATGAAGGCCATCCTCATCTTCAGGGCTGTAGCCCCGTGAAACCAATCCAAAAAAAGGCCAGTTGGTCAAAAAAATAAAATAAAAAATAAAAAAATAAAAAAAAAAAATAAAAAAAAAATAAAAACCATAAGTATCAATCCATGGCCCAAAAAAACAAAGAAAAATGCCATTAAAAAATGGCCTGCGATGGGGGACCCTTAATGACAGAAGCCCTGGATCCTCAGTTGATAGAAGAATCTTTATCTGTAAGTATTTCTGGCTTCTGTTCTTCTTAAAAGATGTCTTGTTTCTTCTTCGGCCACATTACAAAATGTGTTATTTTTAGCAGTACTGATTCTTGGAGATAATCCTTTTAGGTTTTCTTGGTCTGCTTATGTATTTTATATTTTTTCTTTAAAATATATAAAAAAATTTAGAGTCAATTTTTGTCAATAAGCCTACTCACTTTTTAGACTTTTTTTTCACCGCGTTTCTGATTGGTGGGACCCCTTTTAAAGACACATTACCAACGGAGCGATTCCAGACAGACAGATGACCAGTATTACACAAATCCATAAAACCAAAACATTTCTAAATGTGAGTATACATCTATGCGTATTTTATACATTGACTTTGAAGATCAGACAGGCGGTGCCATGTGCTCTTTCTTGTCTATTTGTTCCTTCCAGTAACCCAGTTGTTGGAAAAGAAAAGGACCTTCCTGATTGACAGCAGAGATCACGTAATATCCGTGATATAAGTATAAAACTCAAGAGAGTTTAAACTCTATAGAATCAACAGAGATAGTGCTATCTGTATGAACATATTACACTATTTGTGGTATTTTCTCTTTTGTCTTCATATATTCCCTGGACCTAGTTATTGAGCCCAAGAGAACGAACGCCAAGAATTGCTATGTAAATAAAGTTATTATTAAAGTTATTATTATGAAAATGTCTTTATAATATGTGCATCTCCTCCTTAACTCCTCTTATTAAATCGCTTACGTACACCACACACATGACGAGAGTAATGATAGACAGCACTCAAAAAATATATACTAATAATAATCTATGCAAGATGCGGGGTGCAAAAAAAGGGGAACACAGGAAGGACCTAATTCCTCCTTAATAATCACAAAACAGCAATACTAGTTCCAGCACTCACTGACTAATAGAATAAATCTCTGGAGTAGGTAAATGCCAAATAAGAAAAAAGTGTGTAATATCTACACAAATAAATACATGGAGCAATGCGACACACACACAATAATATAAAAAGTACAATGAAAAAATAGGTAGTACAAAGACAAAAACCCAGGGAAACGAGTGGAGAGCAAAAATGGGGGGTGGGGCGGGGTAGGGGGGGACAAAGGGCAAAAATGGGGATAGACAGGGGGCAATCACACACATGGCACAAAAAAATGGACAGAGACACAAGATGAAAATTGCGCAATTTGCGTAAATCTTGCTCCAAAATTGCCTTGATACATCACCCCAAAGTACGCAGTGTTAGCACCGAACCTCATTGGGCATTATGAGGGCTAGTCATGAAATTGTGATAGCTACGATTGGGAAACTATTGTAATGTAATGGATAACCTCCTATGAATCAAAGTCTCCTGGCTATAAAACGGGTACAAAACTACAAGAAAAAACTGCCACCTATTGATCAAAGTAACATTCTTAATTCTTTGGTACAGTAAATGTCTTTGCTCCAGTTTTGGGAGACATAGGGGCTTATGTATAAAGCTAAAAGTCATTTTGTTGTAAAACTGACGCGAATAAGAGTAACAAATGCATGCATCTTGGTGCCCCAATGTACAAAACTGATTTTGATGGGGCGTGTGGCACAGGCGTCAACATATCACATAAAGAAGAAAATGACGCTACAGGGGGTGGAGGCAGAGTTTGGCTGTTGTTGGCTCACCTATGCAAATGATATGTAATCATTTGTGGCGCATACTTGTAATTTATTAGCTGTCAAGTTTTTCTTGGCGTAAAAGAAAATACAAAGGCAAGACGTATAACAATTCTTATTACATTTACATGTATGAACATGACACATGTTGTACAAAGCATAAGATTAATGTTTATGCGCATTATAGTGTACACTAACAGAAATCTCAAATAATATTTACTCTTTACAAATTAATATTAATAATAAATCTTCATTAAATACTTAATAAAGGTTAATCATAATTATTTTACAAAAAAAATGCCTATTGGGAAGTATATCTGTTACTGCTAGTGATACACACAGTTTAAAATTCCACAGTTGCACTATAGAGATAGGTTTCCACACTGGGAATTTAAAATGGCGGTTGCTATTCACACCTTTATCAAAACGTAGGCAGCGTCCATGCTGCCAGAGACCGCGCAGAAGCCTTAAGGCATTGATACTGTGCGTGCGCGTGCGAAAGCAGGAGGGGGCGTGTGGTGCTCGAGGAATCAGTTCAAATTGATTCCTCGGCACAATGGGCAGGTCAGGTGAGCAGTTCGCCCAATGAGGGCGGACCAGATCGTGACATCACAGACACGCCCCTAGATGCCACCATGGCATGTCTACCTTGTCCACAATATGGGCCTGCTTATCGCGGGTGACATCACGCGCGTACACACGCCTCCGCGCGGTCTTCTGCTGCATGGAAGCAGCCTTAGACTACCGTTGCAACCCCTAATACCAGTGGTATCAAAAACAGGTAAAAACATAGCTAATCATTTTAGAAAAAAAAAAACCTTTGCTGTTGTAATCTCCTCAATGTAACTTAATCATGTTTTTGCATTTCTGGTAATGAATGGATTAAATAGGAAAAGGAAGGCAGCTTTATAGCAGAGAGCTTCACAATCGGATAGGCACAATCTGATGTCAAGCAGTTAAGAACTAATAATTCTCTCTTCTGATTTAATAACTTAGTTTTAACAATGTTATGTTCCCTGGCTGCCCAACCTTGCCTGGCTTCACATAATATTACCTATTCATCAAGTTAAGCCAATAGAGCCTGCCTTAATCAAATGCGGGTCAATTACCCAGTCCTTTAAATGATATTTTTAATGGAAGACATACTGCACTGTAAAAATTGAATAGTGATAGCATTACGTGGCTTTGTTCTTAAAGAGTCAGAGCAGAGCTTTGGTGCAGTATGTGTATCTTCCTGTTACTTTTAGTAACAAGTCAAGCAACAGTGGATTTAAAGGTACAATTACATTAAAAAGTATGTGGCCTGGATACATCAAGCTGCTGTAACCAAAAAATGTGATTTTACCGCCCCATAAAAGTGCGTTATTTTTCCCTGATGAAGAAACCTTTACGGTTTCGAAACGCGTAGGATAGTGTACTATTGGACTCTCTGCCCCCACATATATTGATCCGGCCACCGGAGGAGAATCTTGACGTGACGCGACGCGAGTTGGAGTGACGTCATCACCCGGAAGTGCCGGTGCGGTGGGGAGAAGGAGAGAGACCAGCCGTCGCGAGGACCGCGGGACACGGCCGTTCCCCAGTGAGCCACTTGTGGCTAGACACTGTTCACCTTCACCGGGGACATTTAAAGGACTCCTTATCTACCCATTCTATATCTGGGATTTTCTCACCAACTCCAGTAACAGTGGATGACTGCTGATCCGGTCCACAGTGTGATGCAAGATCTCTGCTGAAGACATCTGATCCGGGTCGCATAGCTGGTGGATGGGTAACATATCCCATAAATGTCTAATTGATTTTTTATTGATGTACGCACAATAATTACCCTATTAATTTGTTGTTTTAATATATCTTTAATGCACTATGAGCGTTGTGCGCTGTGTCTTTTGTGTTTTTGTTTAAATCATTGCAGCAATGCTAAAAAAAAACACATTTTTATCGTCTCCGTTAAAAATAGTCGATCCGTAAAAAATAGACTTAATACTGCATTTTTTGGTATTTTCGCCATACATATTCCAATATTTATCGGAACAGGAATAACGACACAAATTACACTGTTTTTTTTAATTACCTACATTAGGCTGGCGTTAGCCCTGTCTTGTCAATGTATATAATGGCCATTTATAAGCTAAACCAACCTGAAATAGATGATTAAACATACTTAAAAATACTGTACATTACAGTATTTACAAACCCCTTAGTAGTCAACTAGTCATGGTTTTCCATGACTAGCTGACCACAAAGTGCTTAAAAGGGGTTAATATAAACATTTAACTACACTACATACCCCATTAGTTACCTTTGTGGCTTAACGCTTGCGCGAGCCCACAAATGAGACCTGACACCGGCACTGAGGTGGGAAGGACTATGCCACGACCCACAGTAGCAAGGGTGTGTCCAGAAGGTGGTTTATCAGTGTTGCTTGGTCTGGGTATGAGAGAAAGGATAAACTGATACTTGCTGGTGTCCGTGGGTTGGAGAGATACACTTAGTTGATGTCCTTAAGCCAAGAGTCAAAGAGTGGAGAGGTACACATAGTTGAAGTCCATAAGCCATGGGTCAAGAGCCAGAGAGAGTCCACAACAAGCCGGTTCGGTACACAAAGGGTTAACTGCAGGAAACTAGACAGGACAAGGCACACACAAGGCTACACTTCGTTATGCTCAGCCAGGTATGACAGGAAGAGGCAGTCCTTTATAGGAGACAGGAACCAGTAGGAGAGGGGGCGGAGCGGAGGCAGGGCCTGCGCAGATACCAAGGATAGGCTGCAGGAGGCAAGGGCTCATAGCTAAACTTGCCACGCATCTGGGGCTCATTGCGCACCGTCATGCGCGTGCACAGCGCACAGCGGAGGTGCGGCGCATCAGAGGGGGCGGAGCTATGCTCCATGACCGTGCATAGAAGGAGCGGGTGCGCGCGCGCTCTGTAATAGGAGCGGGGATGCGCGCATCAGTGGGGGCGGATCTTCGGCAGCTGCTGCTGCAGTACTATAGGTAAGCGAAGAGGGAACGCGCCGCAAAGGATGTACCCCCCGTTGAGGATCAGACTCCGGACGATCCAAGTACGGCTTCTGCGGATACCTGGCGTGGAACCGTCTAAGTAATCCGGGAGTGTGGATCTGGCCGAATGGCACCCAAGAGCGCTCCTCCGGACCGAAACCTTTCCAGTGCACTAGGAATTGTATCCTTCCCCTGGAATATCTGGAATCAATAATTGACTGGATCTCGAAATTCCTCTTGACCTTGAATCAGTACAGGAGGAGGAGGAGGAAGAACATCAGGGTACCTGGGACTCTGCTTGACAGGTTTTAAGAGAGAGACATAAAAAACAGAAGGAATCTTCATTAATGGCGATAAATCCAGGCGATAGACCACAGGATTGACCCGTTCCAGAAACTTGAAGGGTCCCAAGAATCTGGGAGCCAATTTCAAGGTAGATGTCTTCAGTCTGATGTTCCTCGAAGAGAGCCATACCTTGTCTCCTGTCTTGAATCTGGGGGCCTCCACGCGATGTCGATCTGCCTGATTCTTTTGTCTCTGAACGGATTCCTGGAGGGTTCTCCGAATCTTCCTCCAAGACTCCCTGAACAGCTAAAAAGTCAAGAAGCAGTCAGAAGCAGTTTCCGGTCTGTCCAGCCTCTTGATAACGTAGATGCCCGAATATGAATATCTATGTCATGAGGGATAATACTATAGGGCTATATTCGGTCATTTAATTCATCTGGGGGGTTAATCAGAACATTTAACACTGTCCAACCCCCTTAATGTTGTTTTTTTACAAATAAAATGAGAAAAATAAGAACTCGAAGTTTTGCTTTACCTTTGGCTTAATTATAAAGTCAAATACACCTCTTAAACAGCCAAAATTACATTCATGACATAACATTAACAAAATGGCACTGGCCTTTGTACAGTTAATTTTCTTTTAAATCTCTGTTATCATGTCTAAAGCATAATGTGAACAGCAGATTGTTGCTTCTAAGCCCAGCCTTTGGGAGACTTTGCACCAGACAGCTTTCTGTAGTCATTGATTTCTATCTTGCATGCTGATAGATGTCAGACAGGATAATTCACTTGACCTCTAACAGTGAAATAATTGCCCTTAGAGCTTGTTCATAAGTGATCCGCCAATACTATATTGACAAAATGACAAGGAGAAAAAGGGATTACTGAACTCAGACCCCCATTGGACCTTCTTCAAAACGTCATTACAAGTAAACTGTGAATTGAGCACCTTATTAAAGCTGAATTGTGTCTCAGAATTGATGGCATTTCTACTTAGATGATCAGTGAGTTGCTGCTTGGTCGCATTATCAATGATAACAGTATTTCTATCACAGTGATTGCAGGGTGATGGACTCATTCAAAAAGGGGATTCATTTAAAAAAACAGTTTTTAATCTGTTGAAGTTTAATCCTGAAATATAGTATAAAGTGTGGAAAGTTGGGCTCGCAAAAATCACATAAGGCTCTATGTTGAACTTGATAAAAAGATCTTCTATAATTGTCCAGATGTTAATAGGATGATGGACAGAAATCCAACATAATTGGCATAACCTTGGTGAGGTATGTGCCTAGTGACGTTCACCTGACTACCACAGATATTGACACATCTATATGTATCCCAATTCAAGGAGATATATGCATATAACAGATAATCCTGAAATATAACCTAAACATGGTGTTCACAGTGCATCCTTAGTTATGTTTGAGCCCTTTTGAAAACTCACATACTGTAGAACATCTACTTTTTAATGACCCTTTATTGGTGGCACTATACGGAATGGAATGGAACATCTCAACAACTACAGACTCAAGTAACATAGATGAAACGGTATCTGATACACTGGCACCAATATATTGAATATTGCATTAGTCATTATTTAATACAATAAATAATGTAGCTTTTGATGTACACATGTAGCACGATTTATTTAATTGCTTTGCTTTAAAAAGCAGCTGTTAAGTATGATTTCCCCCAAACTCATTAAAAATTGCGAAATTAAAAAAGAGCTAAAATAATATCTTCTATGTAAATAGACTACCCTTGATCCAAGGAGAGTACTGCTATTATTACACGTGATATTAAGGAACAACCCGGTAATTACCAATACTTCTGATTATTTGACTTTTTCCAGGAAAATCACAAGCATTATTTTTAATAGTGATGTAATAACTACATTTAAAATAGCTGCATTAAGATAATCTGTAAGAATATTACAAATATATCTGTGTCAACTACAGAAAATCTGAATTCGGACAGTTTATTTAATCCTGGTTCTTAAGCGCAACACTTAATATTTTGGAATTGTAGATTTGTTGTCGGTTGTGATATCTGTTTGATGACAAACATTGGAGTTCTTCATACATGAAATTAGTGTATAGAGCTTTCGAAACATCATAGGTTTCTTCAAGTGTACTGTGTGCCAGTAGGAATTTTTATATTCTACAGCAAATGTTCACAAAAAGTATAAAAGCTATTGAAATGAATAATTCACTGCAGCTATATTCCCCAGGGTTAACTTATCTGTCTCCTGCATTAACAAACTATACACTTATATTTTAATTTGAGTGAAATTAGGCACTGAGAACTGTATTATTATCTTATACCTAAGCTATAAGACTTTTATTTTTTTTACCTTAAACGGTTTTTATTACATAACACTTTATAATTGTGTTTTTAACAGAGTTATATTAAACCGCTCCTAAGAAATTAAGTTTCATTGTGTCACCTATAATCTTTATGGGCATAATTAGATAAGCGCACTCCTCAGTTGGTAGTGAAACTCACAGGTGTACATAAAAAAGACTATAGTATATGTTTGCACAATAAAATAACCTATATTATGCGCACTGCGGACTGGTTAAGTCTCAATAACACCTGAGGAAACTTCCTTCAAAAAAAGCTGTGTGTGCTGTGCACGCGCATAGTAAGTGAAACTTCTTTTTGTGTGTTGTCAGCAACATATAAAGTAACAATAATATTATTACTGCTTAGAGCATGAGTAAATGTTTATTGGCAGCAGTACCCGCATCATGGATGTTGAGCGGGTGGGGGAGCTCACGGCGGGGGGTGGGGGAGCTCACGGGGGGGGTGGGGGAGCTCACGGGGGGGTGGGGGAGCTCAGGGGGGGAGGGGGAGCTCACGGGGGGGGGGAGAAGCAGCTCACGGGGGGGGGAAGCAGCTCATTGGGTGGGGAAGCAGCTAATGGGGGGGGGAAGCAGCTCACTGGGGGGGAAGCAGCGCATCACTGGGGTGTGTGTCAGTCAGTGTGCGTGTGTCAGAGTGTGCATGCGTGTGTCAGAGTGAGCGTGCGTGTGTAAGAGTGTGCGTGCGTGTGTCAGAGTGTGCGTGTATGTGTGTCAGTCAGTGTGTGTCTGTGTGTGTGTCAGTGTCTCAGTGTGTATGTCAGTCAGTGTGTGTGTGTGTGTGTATGTGTGTCAATCAGTGTGTATGTGTGTCAGTCAGTGTGTGTGTTTATGTGTGTCAGTCAGTGTGTGTATGTGTGTCAGTCTGTGTGTGTCCTGCCCCCCTCTCTCCTGATTCCCCCCAGCACACTTGTCCTCACCCAAGCACACTTATCCTTTCCCTGCCCCCCTCTCTCCTGACTCCCCCTAGCGCACTTGTCCTCCCCCCAGCCCCTTTCAGCCTACCAGATCGCGGCACAGAGGCGATGGAGGCAGTGTCGGCGGGGGGGGGGGGGGGGGGAAGCGCGTCATCGTCAGCTGGAGCCGGCTTGGAGGGGAGCGCTGCAGAGATCCCATTCTGATGGTGCTGTGAGGGACGCAGCGCACTCAAACCCCCCCCCCCCCCCCGTTACCGGAGCAGGAGCCGTTCCATGCCTCGGCCGGGGGAGGCCAGAAGGGATACAGGCATGCACCGGGAGGAGGAGCCGCGGGAGATCAGGGCCTGCATAGGGCCCCGGGGAGCAGTGTGGGCTGCAGTGTCCCTGTGAGGAGAGCCATGGCGTCTTGAGCGTCGCCATGACTACCGTGCATGCGCGGCATATCAATGGGCGGGGAACGGCGGCAGTTAGGATTGGCTGTATCTCCTCGGGCTGCGGTCCGGCACCGGGTCTCCGAGCCGTGGCATCCGGTGTGGCGATTACATTTTGAGGGAGAGCGGCGCCGGCGGCTTGCGCCGCCGCCGCATGTCAGCGAGTGGGGGGAGCGGTGCTCATTAGGAGCTGCGGCGGCGAGTAAATGTTGAGCGGGTGGAGGGAGCATGTAAGCGGCCGTGTGGGGGGGAACAAAGATGGTTAGGAGTGGCGCCGGCGGCGTTGCCAGAACACAGCCCGGCCTCAACTGCCAGCACTGTGACGTCAGCACTTTGACGTCACATCCGTTTCATTTTCTGTCCCCACAATCCATTTTTGTCCCATTAGGAATGAGGTGCCACTAAAGAAGTTTTACTTCAAAAATCCAAAACATATACATAGAAAGATATTAGGGGAAAAACACTCAATCTTAATAATATTAAGAAAGGGAGAACACCAGTCTCAAACAAATACAGTACGTATTTGTATTTCAGTGGTCATATACAAACAAAGGGACAATTGAAATAAATTATATGACGATACTACAGCTGCAGCGGCCGTTTTTTAAACAAATCCTGCGTTGTGTACATCGGAATACCGATGTCATGACGCGGGATGTCTTCCAACCTTTCCGCCTTAAGACGCGAGTGCGGCGAGTGCAGAAAATGGAATTTTAGAGTTCTGGTTTTTAAACACCTTAAATTGACACAGTAGCACAGTAGCACAGTACTGTACACATTGCAATTCATTCATTTCATTGCAGCTTTATATACAAAGATAGAAACAACTTACATAGCTGAAGAGACTCGAAATTTTGGGCTATGGCCCTTGTGACATTTAGGAATTTTGAAGGTATCAGCATAATTGGGGTTTTAGGTTGGGAAAAAAATATACCAAATGTAAAAATATATATATATTTTTCTGAATACATAGACCTCTCCATCACTAATATCTAGTAAGTCCAACTACACTTAAAAAGGCAACATCGGCCCCTTGAAAATCCAACATGAAACGTTTTAAAAGGCAGGTTTATGTAATTAGAAAGACACTAAGGGGGAGATCCACAAAGCTTTGTTATTGACTTAATAAGACGTTAACTTAAGGTCTCGTTAAGGGCTAAAGGGTATCTTCAAAGCTCACTAATGCTGCATTACGGCCTGTCTTATTGCCAAGATGGCCTGGCGGCGTTAACCTTAATGGCTCTTAGTGTTAATGATATGCAAAAGAGGTGTGGAACACATCAACTCAGACCCACAGAAAGCCATTAAAGTAGAGGTCGCAGAAAATTGTGGGCCTTGTCCAGGGTGCTGAAGGGGATCACTTTGGCTTCCTATAGTGCTGTAGCACTTAATTTGTCCCCTTGCTTATGCCGTGTATGCCTCCATGCCCTATGTTTGAAAATACAATTCAAATGGTAAGAAGAAACATTAATGTTTTTTGAAATAGTAATGCTGTCTGTATATGTGGGAAAATAACCTTTTTCAGTGTGTCAAATCGCAGCTAGGTTACAAACAGTTTAAGAAAATATAATTAGATTAAATTGCAATTTAGGGGCTGATACAATATATATGTCAAAGGGGCATAATCAGGTCATTTTTGTCTCAAATTCCGCATTAATTTCAATTAGGAATTTTGGCAGAAAATAGCCAATTGGCCACTTTGGCACATATACAATCAGCCTCTTAGTGTGTGAAACCTAGGAGCTTATATACTGAGATCATAATTAAAAAACGTGTGCTGCAAAATTTTTGTGTTATAGTTAAAAGTAGAACAATACACTGCTCATAGTGTAATAATTATATTCCTTATACACAGGAGTTATCCTTTGTCTGGCCCTTCAGAAGTGATGGATGGCCCATTGCTTGCTAGTGGGATGGAGACATACTGTAGGAAAGGAACTAGGAGCCAGTCAGTGATCATGTCCTGAGATGCTAGTACTTTAATTCATGTGCATAACAAGCAAGCATTACTTTTTATTTTAAACCTACTACACTGAGTAGTGTATTATTATGGCCCTCTATGTCCTAGTATCAAAACTTCAGAAAGTTGGGATAAAGCATCTTGAAGAGGAGGCA
Organism: Ascaphus truei; assembly: GCF_040206685.1. Taxonomy (NCBI): domain Eukaryota; kingdom Metazoa; phylum Chordata; class Amphibia; order Anura; family Ascaphidae; genus Ascaphus; species Ascaphus truei. The sequence goes on from NC_134500.1 coordinate 24,700,544, forward strand.
CCAAGGACACCCTAAGGAACCATATGAACTTATTTATAGACTAAGCTAATTGATTTTCTAGGTCTACTGTTCCAAAAAGTAGTACAAACATTTATAAAACGTGCATCGTATACTGTATACTGTATGAAGACGTCATGCAAATTACATATACTTTGTTCTTTAAAATTCATTTTGATGCTGAGTTATGTGTATTTTGACTTATGACTAGTATCATTAATTTGATATTATTTGTAATAGCCATATTGGGAAAATAATAAATGTTGTTAAGCTATGTAACATGTGTGGTGTCAAATACAGTTTTGGTTGATACATAGCAACGTCATTCTGTACCAACACTAGTAAAGGACTTTGGATTTAAGGGAAGTTGAACTTGGCGAATGATAGTGGTGCACAGAAACATGCGCTTTTTAGTAAAAACTATTAACCACTGTATGTTTAGCGCAGTTCAGTGCACCAAAAAAATTAAAGAAATATTTTTTTACTCTGACGATGGAAAAATATAAGGTTTTTACACAGGTGCACACAAGCACAAATTAAAATGAGATTATCTGCACCACAAAACCAGTTTGCGATGCTTACTAAATAGGTTCCTTGGTGGTCTGTTTATCAAAAACACAGAAGCAAAACCAGTGCAAAAATACTGCTCCAAATGTATCAAAGTGGAAAATCCCGTGGGTTTCAATGGTAATGGGAGATCTGGTGATTGTTTTGCTCCTGTTTTGCAATTGGGAGACTTTGATAAATAGACCAATAAAATCTGATGTATCAAAGCCTCCAGCTGCAAAAGTGGCGCAAAACTGATGCAAAAACGGCACCAACGTTTATCAAAGAACAAAATTCCATTTGAAACATTTGATGCACATTTTGTGCTTCAGTTTTGCACTACTGTACTTTGGGAGACTTTGATAAATAAGCCCCATAGACTTTTTCATATAATTGAAAATATAACCACTATGATTTGTTTTAAGACTTGAGGTAGCTTAAAGCAGCAGAACATGCGGGTTTATTTTTAATAGGTTTGAAGCAGGGGTCTCCAGAGCTGAACCTCATTAATTTCAGCTCCGAAGACCCTCTGCTTTCTGAGATACATGCCAGTAGCAGCTCTGCGGGTTTAAATGTCATGGTCACGCGGGCTAATAGGAAGCCGCAAGGGATAACGTCACAGCTTCCCATTGGGCCACATGACAAGAGACATTTAAGCCACCATTTTGATAGCCCCCTTTGATAGCCCAGCTGGAGCTGCACCCGAACTCCCTACAGGGGTAAGTATTTCGGGAAGAAGGGGGTCCCTGGAGCTGAAATTAATGCGGTTCAGCTCTGGTGACGCCCTGTTTTATACCTAGAACTCTAAAAAAAAGAAAAGAAAAACAGGATTGCTGCTTTAAGTCTGTGGAATTTAAAGCTGTTTCTCTTTCATTAAAAGTATTTACAGAAAACACATTTCCATATTAGATTCTTAAAGATGATTACGGTTCTCATGGTGTTGTAAGATGCACACTGAGTTTATCTAATTACATTATGTATAAAACCCCTTTTTGCTATGCATATACAAAAAGTATATTTAGCTAATTATAAAAACAAAATGTAGACGGACAAATAAATAACTACAGATGGTGGACTGAGTGTTGCTAGATTTTTCCTTTTGATCTGAGTCAAATATTACTAAAGATAATCATTTATTTATATTGTATGAGGAGAAATGTTGAGACAGGCTTTCTGGTGTGCTGCTCCCTGTCCTTACTCTGTAATTAGGCCTGTAGGGCTGTATGGGTAACTCTTTTATTGTATATCTCTCATAACGTTAATTTAGGTTCACCGCTCCTATAAAGATTGACTGGTCTTTGGATACTCTATAGAGAAGACAAAAAAAAAAGAGTTAAACTATTAATATGTTTTTGTCTATTTTTGCTAATGGAAAAATAAGTCATATTATGTATAAAGAGACAAGTTCTATATTTGATAATTTTTTATACCAGCGAGGATATTGTAGACAGAATAACATCAAAATCTATAACACGCTCAGTGATGTTTTAGCAAATGTATATTCTGAGTGGTGTGGGTACTAATGAATTAGGCAACTACTACTTTTTGTATGAAGTTGGAAAATGAAAGACAATAATAACTGAAACTTTTAAGTCAAACTTTTGTGCATGCTCTTTACATTGATTAATTACCTCCCAATTTACTTTGAACCTCTTACAGCCTTAAGTCGTGATTATCCCAAAAACGCCAGCGGCATCGCCTAGCGCAACACCGCGCAAAAACAAACTGCAGAAATCCTATTTAGCTAAACATACTGTGACATAGTCGCAGGATAACGGGCAGCTTTCTGTCTAATTTATAGAAGAAAGTACAGACTTAGTATGCAAGTGATCCATTCCACAGTTTCACAGTTGCTGAGACTGTGGGATGGAAACTCCAGGCTAGAGATTAGTGGTTCTGGTTTTCACTCACCTGCTCTCCTAATTGAGGAAGAGGAATATATGGCAGTTAGTTTGGCTGCTTCTCTCTCTGTTAGAGCCTGGAGGCTGGGGCATGCTGCGCCCAAGTATCCAGTTCGGGGTAGGCCGCCCCGTGTTGCAGCATCTGAGGATCTAATGGGACGCTGTCCCAATCTCACAGTTAAGGACTCAATGTTATCTCTGTGTTATATTAAGTTGGTAACTGGCTTACCCAGCCAATATTGCAGATAGGGATATGCATGTGAGTTACACTCCTGACAGGAGTAGATGTTATTTTTATGAGTTTGTTTTGACTTAAAGTGACAGTGTTTAAAAATGTGTAGTGTCACTAATGGAGAAATAAACCACTGAAGGTTGAGGGCTGAATGCCCCTTGTGTGTACACACGTGTTTGTCCCCCTTTTATACAAAACAAACCCTAGAAGACTGTGTCAGAAAGAGCCTGGGCAAGCAGCAGCGCTACATAAAGGGAGCAGGTTGCCACAATACCTTCAGCGACGTGGCACCGCCTAGAGTTGCTGGGCGGCAGATTGGAGAGAAGACAGAGGAATTTGTTCTTGGCAGGCGACGGCCACATCACGTGAGCGGTTCAGTCTATGAGGGCAAACCGATCACGTCCACGCCTCCGCCATGCCTCCCTGTCTCCTCTGCTTCTCTCCTCTCTCTCCTGCATGATCAAGATGCCAGCGTGAGGATGACATCACCGGATCGCGCTGCCGCCAACTGCATCTGGTACAATCAAGGCCTTAGTGGGGAGGCTGCTCTTATCCACTATGTTTTTCCTATAGATCATCTTAGTTTCAGTATTTATTTACTAAATGTTTTCTCAGAGCTGCTTAAAAACTACCAGATTGTGCAGGAATTGCAGAAATCAAAGAAACATTTAATTGACATTTAAGATGCAAGAATATGTTACAGTAATTAAAGTTGCTCATCTCTGAATAGGAAGTGGATCCGAATGGCTGAGGTAGGGGTATAAGATCACCGACCAGAGCGTTAGAGTAGTCATGATCCAGGCAGAGGTCAGGGCAGGCAGCAAAGGTGCAAGTCCGGGTACAGGCTGGGGTCAAGGCTGGCGGCACAGGAGCAGTGGTCGGGGTTACAGGCTGAGGTCATCAACAGGGAATCCAAAAGAACTGGGAGGGCTCAGGAATCAGAACACAAGGTGGCCAGGCACACAAGGAAATACATATAATGCTCATGCATGGTCTTGGAGTCACTGACTGCTATTTTAAGCTCTGTAACAGGTGCAGCCAATTCAGGAAGTTCAGGAAGAAGCTTGCAAGTAACCAAGATGGCCACAACAGCCAAGTAAGGGCAAGCTCCAGCAAAGCCCTGGACCAGAATCCTTACACAGTGGAGATTAGTAATCCCTCCTGTACGACAGTAGGACCAAATATGTGCACACTCTTATTTATTCATACATCTTCCATACCTGGATAGAATACGGCTTAATAATGCAGTCGGGATGTTGGGGAATATCATACCAACTGCAGATTCATCCCTCTTAAACATCGGACATTCCTCTGTTAGTCCCAAACTCCATTCCACCAAGTGACTGAATCTGCTAAGTTTAATGTTCTGTAGAGGCAAACAGACAAGCACAGCAAAGTCGCACTACGAGTACCACCAATAACCAGTCCTCCGACTTGCAAAAGGAGGGTCACACATAGGCAGATCCAAACACAAATAAAAATATGAAAAATATTTAATTGAAAGTCATTTAAAAGTGTACTGTATAAAAATAGAAACCAGTAGGATTAGTCATCCTAAAAATACCCGACCAGTATTGGCGTAAAAAATGTCTTCCTCGTGGGTTCAATAGATACCAGAAGTGTGCAGATTGTAGCAGTTGTGAAGGAAGCACACAGGAATCAAAACTGTAAAAAGCTTACTCTGTTTAACCCATTTGCAGAGCACAGTGACTGTGCACTGTGACACTATGTGACAGTGACACTATGACAGTACAAACATAGTGTGATGTTTCAGGGCACAAATACCCTTCTTCAGACCCTACACAGGTGTCCGGGACCAGCAGAGGAGCATCCGATATTTAAGAGGGGCAAATCTGCATTTGATAAGGTATTACCCAACATCCTGACTGCATTATTAAAACATATTCTATTCAGGTATGGAAGATGTATGAATATATAGGAGTGCACACATATCTGGCCCCACTGTCGTACAGGAAGATTTACTATATTCTATGAACCGCTGTTGTCCTGTACAAGCACCAAACAAGTGCCACTTTCAATTATGATTAAGGTTCCATGGAGTAAGGACAGTGTTTGTGATTTCATTATAATACAGTGGAGAAATAAAAATGTATTATGCTTGAGTTATTTCCTCAAACGGTAACCCTCCCGTCTCTCCTTCTCCTTTTGTCTCATCTCAAGCCCTTATTCAGTATGAAGCTTGCTTAGCTTCCCTGTGCTAAAACAGATTTAACTCCCAGCCATTTGAAAGAAGCCAAACTCTTCCCCACCACTGAGAAGCAATTTCACAGCATATTGACTAGGGGATTTTGAGCTCATTCTCCTTTTTTCAGTGCTTTGTCTAAATGTGAGGAAAATTGCCAAAACATGCAAAACTTGTAAAAAAAAAATCATAAATACAATTGCCTGATAAATTAACAGTTTTTAAGTTCTACAAAAATTTATGAAACATAAACCAATGCAGTATATTGCTAAATTTCCAGAAATCTCCAGTAGAGGGAAACTTATTAATAGCATTGTTCTAAATACAGTATAATGCTTTTGACAGTGGACATGTCAAGTTCAATTCCCCAGGAAGGGAAAAAGATCTATTTCTCATACCAACCTTTCCCACCTGCAAACACACTCCACTTGTCTTCTAAACCACTCAGGCAATTCATGTTGATTACAATTCATGGATGCAATATAATAATCACATTATACTTGTGGTTTATGTTGCTATCACTTCACCAATAGAAAATAATGGAGAAATAGATTTTTTTTTACATGTCATAAAATAATTGGCAGACCCCATATAAAAAAAATCACGTTTGCATGAAAATAGTTTGTACATTTTCTGCAGATGTGATCCTCTTTATACAATATGAGCTGAATTGGGCTACATTACTCTAGGTATTGGATATAAATACAAGTTCCAGGACATTTTATTCTCAAGAGATAGGATTTACTCAAGACCTTTATCTGGAATTCTTGGAAAAGAGTCACGTGTCCGGGGAACACCCCAAACATTGAGTTTTGTTTACATGCACAGATAGGGGGCAGTGTTTAATCTTTGAAGTTTCAATGAAAATATGCTCATGTCTAGAATATTGAGCCCATCTGCTATGTTCGAAGATCTGTCTTGCAGTTAGTTCAGGAAAAAAACTACCCCAAATCTTCTTGGTAATACTCTACCTTAGAAAGGGTGCACTGACATTTCAGGGAGAGCATAATGGCTGAAGACCAAGGTCCACCCGACTACAGCTCTAACTAGTTGGGTAATATGGGAGTTAAAGTGTAAAGCGGAATGTGAAGAGGGGAGGGGTCCTTTGAGGCCAACCTTGGAAAGAAGGGAATAAAACACAAAAGCGCACCGAGGGTCAAGATTTAATTAAAACATGTTAGTAGTAATAACAATAAAAACTTACATATAAGGGTAAGTACATCCAGTATTAAGGTGCAGAGGAAACAGTCCTGGTGGTGTCCTGGGCATAAAGAGATGGTGCAGAGGCTTACAAGGTAGACCCACGTGCTGGGGCTGCCTGGCTCAGCACCATATAGTTCTTACTTCCGGGTTGCAGCTTCTCGCAGGACCCGTGAATAGTAGCCCACTTCAAATGCCGGTTTCCCAGAGAAACTCACTCCGGCGTGCCGAAGGGTCTCTGGTTGTTGATGGGACAGCTGGGGGTAGGTACACCTGTGGGCTGACTTCTAGCTGCACCGTAGGGCTTTCGCAACGCGTTTCACACAGTGTTGTGCTTCATCAGGCGATGTAAGCCTCTGCACCATCTCTTTATGCCCAGGACACCACCAGGACTGTTTCCTCTGCAACACAGCACTCTGCCAGATCGGACTGGTTCCAATTATGCCATGGGCAATGGCAATGCTTGTGTTGTTGTGGGAGGTGATTTAGGTGGATTGTGCCTCCCCCTGAGTGGATCAACCCCGGGAGGGACATTATTTCAAAGATTAGGGAGTGCAGATGTTACCATGTATAAAAAACAGAAATACAACATAGGGCAATATGTTTCCAGCTTTATGTGGACTATTGATGGTAATCTTTAGAATGGGCACACACATTTTCCTAAATATAAACATGCATATTCCAAATAACCGTGGCAAGTATTCCAAGGGTTGGAAAGGGGGAGGGAGATCCTAGAATCAGTCGTGGCACATAGATCCTGTAATTCCAAATGTCTTTCTTCTCTTGTAATATGATAATCTCAATAGAGAAAAAGGGAGAACAAAGTGCGAACGGTGCCAAGAGATTTGATAAATAAAAGCATTTAAAAATGAACACTTACACAGTGTCTGTTAGGAATAGGCATAGTAAACAATACAAGTTGTGGATCGCACCACTCTCACCGCCGTCTTAGGTCCAGCATCTCTCTGTCTCTGACACTTCTGGTTTCGCGACTTCCGGGTCGTCAGGTAATGGAGCCGAGGAGAGATGAAACACATGTCGTAGGGGCTGAGTAGAGTTAGCCACAGTAGCACTCTATGCATTTCGCTCAAATGGCTTCGCTTGGTTTCGAGGTTTAGAGGCAGGAAATTTGAAATCGGTGACGGAGCATAGGAACTGCTCAGGACTTTAAAAAAAAGATGTTTCTTTGGGTAAGATGGCAAGCTTTTTTAAGTTCCCTCCCATTCCTCTGAGTGTGTTTCCCCTTAGGGATAGTTCCAAAGAATGATAAGCAACATTTTGTATCTAGGCATTTCACCGGGACTCCTGAGGAAACCGTTAGTCCCGGTGAAATGCGTAGAGTGGTATCCGATCCATTGGTGTAGGATGTAGAATGCCGCGCTACCTACCCGCCCGCCCAAGATTCATCCGGGAGATTACATGAGGAAGTGTGAGACATGAGAGAGCAACGTGAGCCAAGCAGAGAGAGGCAGAGAGAACGCCGATACACACTGACCAGCCGCCCTCTACTAATAGTTCCAAATGCCATTTTATCTTTGACATCATGTGAGTGCATTATTATCTTTATCTATAGATAAAATTGTATACAATTACACACTATGTTGGGCTCTTTACTTTATTAAGGAAAGTGACCAGACCGTATGGGCTAAAGAAACCTCTGAGACAGACAGCACAAAGACACAACACTGCCACTGTTTTGGATATGCTGTTAAAGAATGGGAAATTTGTGAGTACACAATTCACGGGATTTCAAGATCAACAGACCACATTACTGTTTAAACATATTGCACTATTTTGTATGTTTTCTCTTATTTAGCATACACCTGCGCTCCCCAAATATCCAAATAACTTCTTAAGTGAATGGGCTGCAAGGATTCTTTTCTGCGCTGAAAGGTGTTTTATTGCAGATGACTGCTAAGCAAATACAGGTCAAAATGCATCACTGAATTAATTTATCCGTTTTAAAGGTGACCTTTGGGAGTGCATCTGCTTTTTGGCTTCACTTGTTTTCTTGATTTCTATGAACCAAAATGTTGGTTTATACCCGTGTTTGATATTTTCGTACATTTGTCGTGAATCTGCATTTTGTCCTGTATTGAGACTTGTTCAGTATTTTTTTTATTGTGGGAGGTCTTGAGTTTTTGTGGGAGTTGAGTAAAAAAGAAACGGGAGGGAAGGGGTTAAATGTCATCATATATACATTTATTACAGAAACAAATCAAAATAATTGACAAGCTTACTTAGAACCAACCACAGACTCGATATCTGGTAGCCACAAAGCACTCCAGTGTAACCCTCTGTTATCTTGGTGGGGGAATCATCCATTGATCCACAGACTTTATGGAAGGTTTTGATTTTATGTTTTAGAAAATCTGTAAGCCTCTCCATCCTCATTACATCATCCACTCTCGGCTCTACTGCAGCCCTCGATGGGGTCAAGTAGTATTTCCACATGGCCGAAATCAAACATCTTGCTGCGGTTTGAATGTGTTAGATCCATTTTCTACAGGCGGAATTTATATTTTTGATAGGTATGGCCAAAATAATAATTTGCAGATCCAAGGAATTGAAATGTCCAATTTCTCCTCTATTAGGTCCTGAAACATTTACCAGGACCGTTGGATCTTATGGCAGAACTACCAGATGTGGAGAAGATCACCCACCTACCTACACTTCCTCAAACATAAGTTAGTGGATCCTGGAAACATTACACTCAACCATTTGGGTCTTAGATACCCTCTAAACATTATCTTGCATATATTTTCTTTAGTGGTAGTACAGATTGAGGTTTTTGATACTGCCTCCCATATATCTTCATAGTCTTTGTTTGTAATTTCAGTATCGAGATCTAATTCCCATTTCCTCATATAATTACTTATTCTTTCAACATACAGGTATAGTACAATCTTGTTCTTCAACATTACATAACATACTGTTGCGGCCTAGTTTATTCTTACCTTTGCCCGGTCTCGGCCACAACAGAAACCGGGCGCATGCCGAGGTGTCCCTGGCGAGCGCCGGAGCCTCGGAGGATCGGTCCCCCGATCAGGGCTTCCCCCTCCCCTCTCCGGGTCCACCGGGTCCCCCGGAGCCCCCCACCGCAATCCCCCACATCGCGGGACACCAGGGCTCCCTTGGGGAGCCCTGGCCACGCACGCCATGCGCGCATGCTCCTGATGAAGCGTGACCGCGCATCGATGACGCGCGGCACGCCGAGGGAAATAAACGAGCAAGTCGGGACACCTCCCGGCTTGCGGCACTAGCCAGGTAAGGATAAAGTGTGCCGCCTCTGTATCTAGTAATAAAGCAGAATTTGACAGTTTCCATATGATTCAATGGCAGTGTTGGTGCAGAATATAACATATTGAATCCTAACTCTCCAGAGAGATAAAGAAGCCTGCTACATATGTCGTTCCAGAATTTTCATATTGCATTTCATCTGTAGAATTAGTTTCCATATTTATTTTTCTAATTATATCACAATAAATCACCTTCCAACTATTCACTGTCTTAATTCTCTTACTCTGCACTGTAATACTCCCCTCTTGACCAAGATGCCATTGCAACTAACTATGAAGAAGTAGTTGCTGTACTCCACATTTCACACAAAGCATAACAAGGTCAGATCATTGGCTTTCATCTCTTTCCACCTTTAGCAGACAGAACAGTTAGACAGTAATAATCCTGTGACACCCACAACTAATTTATACAGCAACAAGACAGGTAGCACTCTGAACTGCACTGCTGACTGAATAGATGCAGTAAATAAGCCTCTTAATGGTAGCCTTTCAGGCAGGAGGGCAGCATATCACAGCATGGCATTTTTATAATCTTCTTGGCATGCCTGCAGCCAGGAGCATATAGTTGAGAGTATGTTCCTTCTTCTGTCAGGTTTAGAATGCATGTAATTGTTAGACTGTGACATTGCCTTTAAGCAAGTTTAACTGTTTTATGTCCCTTCTGATCTGTAACTTTGTACATCTGCAAAGCTCCCTTGAAAATGTTACTTGACACATATGGGCTGCTGTTACTCTTTTAGATCTGTCTATTGTTCAGGTCTTTGATTGCCACTTAGCTGTCACTGAATAGCAGAAGTGGGTGAAGTAAGTGGAAACTTATTGTTATACGATACGGTATGCCATACTATGTCAAATAACAGTATATTTTCTGTTAAATCGACATTAAGGGCTAACAAGACATACTAATAAACAACAACAATGCTTATTGGTCATTACTGTGTAATAACTATATCACAGTGGTTTCCAACCTTTTTTTGGTTAAGGAACCCATGTGAAATTCTGATGAACCCCCAACCCTCTCTAATAGCAACTCTGAGATCAGATGCATTGTAAATTCTTCTGTATTTGGTACAATTTTCAAATGACCAGAAAATTGCTGGGAACCTTTCTTGAAAAACACTGGTATAGCACAGCAGTGCACAAACTGCGAGGCATCTGTAAACTTACTTACCCGGGTCCAGGCACGCAGTTCTATGACAACGTGACACCCGTTGCTATAGAGATGTGACGTCACATGACCCCGCAGCGTCATTTGACGCAACATTAGAGGTGAGGGGGGGGGGCACGACCGAGGAGGAGAGAAGGTAGGGGGAATGCAGCGCAGGGAGTTTGCTGGTATATCATATAGTCTAAATCCGACAGCACCACTCAATAAGAATTTTTTTTGGGAGGAAACAATAAGACTATCGGTGTTTGAAGGCAGGAATCCCAAATTCCTGATTAACAGTACCTAAAAGAAAAGGTGTCTTCAGTACTCGTAAAAAAAAAATGGGACTAAACATAGAACCCAAAGAGAATAAGAGAATATCGTTAATGAAAAAAAAATAATCGTTTTAACTACACAAGCATATAAAGTATGAGTGTTGCAACTATAAGTCTGCACAAATATACACAGAGTACATAAATCCAAAGACATTTATACTTATCCACAACTGTTGGAAATGTTGGAAGAGGCAGGGAAAAAGCGTGCAAAAAAATAGGCGGGGGGAGGGGAGGACAAGTGGAATTTAAAAAAGGGGAAAAAAGGCAAAAATAGGGAAGCTGTGGGGCATCTATTAAAATAAGAAAAGAAGGGGAGCAATGTTTAGGGGAAAAACACTTTCTAAAGGCTCGTTCCAGCATGCCCTATGGGACCGTGGTACCTCCCTTTCTATTTGGAGGAAAAAATACTCTGCTCTGGAGTCCTTCTTACATCCCCTGGATCATGTGACCATCTGGGGTAGCGCACCCCTTCTTCTTCGGCTCGGTGCAAGCTCTCCACTCTGCCATCCCGAACTTCAAGGCCAACCTCCCGCTCCTCACAGGCTACCGCCACCCCAGCCACTGCACTTCTCCCTGCCGTTGCTGCTGACCCCAGCACTTGGGACACCAGCCACTAGGGACCTCTCCCCTCAGGTTGTCTATCCAGACGTCTACCCCTGGTGCAGGCCGCTGATCTGCTGCCAATCTCTCTGGAACGCTCACCTCCCCGCTGGCTGCCAGGCTTCTCCTAGACCTCCATTAATGTTTGTAATATTTTAATGTTTTTATTATCCTTGTTTATTTTTTGGTGTTTTTTAGGTCAGGTTTAGCTATTAATTTAAACTGGATGTAGGGGGGGGGGAGGGCAGTAGGACAGTGACCTGCCAACAATATAGACCCCTGGTCTAGGTTGTTAGTCTGAAGCTATTATACTTCTTTATGTAGCCCATATGATATGATTAAATGGAACAGGTCGGGTCTCTTTGATCCTTCTCTTATTAAACTCAATCTGTGATTAAACAAATTGCTTCTATAACAGTTTGGCTTCAGAGGGGCAAGGCATACAATGCTTTGCAGGCCCTTCTTTGCCGTGACAGGCTTGATTTTTTAGTAGGCAGGATTTTTAGGTGATTACAGAGAGTGCTTGTATTGTACTTTTGTCCTATCAGCAATACTGCCGAACTGTCTAACAAGACATACTAATAACAATCCCAATACCAGATCTGGAAAAATGCCACAAAGCTGCTCTGTCTTATTTTATTATGCAGGCAGACTTAATAGCTCTAGTTACAATAACATTTATAGCGACAGAACAGTATTGGCCGATGTGACTCGCACTAAATCGACATGGATTATCAGTCATTAAACTGGAACAAAATTAGCAGCAAGCCATAATATTTTACACTATCATATTTTCAGCAGTTCGAGCTTCATTACTAAATGGTGGCAATAAAGCCAGAAGCCGTCAGCTTATTGTAAAGAGCATTTACATTTCTATTGTATTTGTGTAGGGTATAATTTCTGATCGCAATAAAACGCAAATAAAAATCATACTGCAAAGAATTAAAGCTGTTACTCACTACGCATCAATGTAGGGTATCGTACCCTGATCCAGTGTTAACTACCATTGACTTGATTGGCAGGTAAGGTTGGATCAAGATGCAATACCCCCGCATAAGCACCTCGTGAACCTCCCCAAAGCGTTCAGAAATGGAGTGATGACATTTAAAAGGGCTAATTATTGTCTGGGTACAGGAATAGTCACAAACTACAGCACTGCTCGAAAGAAAGGGGCAAGTTGCATTATGTAGACTTCACTTGTAACTCTGAGGGTGAGATGTATATACAGAATGAAATTGCACATAGAATTATGTTGTGATGTATTGTTCCATTTTCTGCTTGCTTTGTGTCCAATATAGGTCAGTTTCCTACATGTGACATACATCTTTCCCAGAATATTTCATGCCACTACAGACCTGATGAATTTTTGTTAACACCCCCTGACATCCTCACCCCTAGACCTTAATGTGACCAACTGTGCAGCTGGACCATACTTCACCCTGAGGTATACTCCGTCCCACAATGAGCAACCCCTTTACCTTTTGTTTCAACATTGCCCCTTATTCCCTCTAGAGTGTCAGCTCTCAGGATCAGCACCCTCATTACCTTCTGCATCTGTTTGCGATTGTTTGTCCTTATTTGTATGTCATTCTGTTGAAGTAATATACATAACTCTGTACCACCTTTGTACCGCCCTGCGGAATATGTTGGCACTTTACAAATAAATCATAATAATATTTTTTTGGACCCAAATACATGATAATAAATTATGCACCCAGACAAAGAGTTTGCTCAAACTTTGCCTTGATACATCACTCCATGAATGGTTATAGAAAAAAGTTATGGGATGTGATAGTGAGCGCAATATTATAATGAGATGTATCAAAATGTGTTCCTATGACTGGTGCCATGCTACTTTTTCCTTGTTTCAACTATATCTGCGAGGTTTGATGTGGCATTAACCTTTGCTCCTAAGAAATGTAGGAGGCAAGATTAACAAGCTACATACATATGACACTGGCACAAATTGACACAGATATACATTTTTGCTTCATATTTTGCAGAAAATTGTATCTTGCTAATACGAACCAAAGTTCCTAAACCCGGTTTATTCATATAAAACATGTGAACATTACATAATAAGAACGTCAAATAATGTTCAGATAAACACCACGGATTCTGAGACGAAAATATAAATTGACACCTTTTTGCTTTAGAAAACGTTTCACGTGGATTTTGCTAAGACAATTGTTATTGTCTCTCTAACTGATGTTAAAATAATAATTCAAGCTCTCATGAGTCAGGATAACCTTAATCCATTTATTAGTTATGTGTTAGTGTTACCAGAGAATCTGAAATATTAAGGGACTTTCATGCAAGGAGAGACAATAAATGTTAAAAAAATGCGTGTTTCCGTCATCCGCGTGATGGAGAAGATTTTAGTCCCATTTATTGGAAAGGAGTTGAACTCTTCTCTTGAAGATGGATTCAGACCATATTAGACAGGGTCTTGAGCAACTGTTAGGCAGGGAGTGTCAAAGAGAAAAATACACAGTTAGTAGGCAGAGACACATATTGTATGTAGGTACAAGTCCATTCAGTAGGTAGGCAAAGAAACCCAGTATGTAGAACAAGCCCATTCAGTATGTGGCAAAGAAACCCAGTATGTAGGCAGAGGCACATATAGTATGTAGGGAAAGTAACTCAGTATGTAGGCAGAGGCACATACAGTATGTAGGCAAAGTAACACAGTTTGTAGGCAGAGGCACATACAGTATGTAGGTACAAATCCATTCAGTATGTGGCAAAGAAACCCAGTATGTAGGCAAAGGCACATACAGTATGTAGGGAAAGTAACTCAGTATGTAGGCAGAGACACATACAGTATGTAGGGAAAGTAACTCAGTATGTAGGCAGAGGCAAATACAGTATGTAGGCAAAGTAACCCAGTATGTAGGCAGAGGCACATATAGTATGTAGGCAGAGGCATATACAGTATGTAGGCAGAGGCACATACAGTACATAGGCAAAGTAACCCAGTATGTAGGCAGAGGCACATACAGTATGTAGGCAAAGAAACCCAGTATGTAGGCAGAGGCACATACAGTATGTAGGCAAAGAAACCCAGTATGTAGGCAGAGGCACATACAGTGTGTAGGCAAAGAAACCCAGTATGTAGGCAGAGGCACATACAGTGTGTAGGAAAAGAACCCCAGTATATAGGCAGAGGCACATGCAGTGTGTAGGCAAATAAACCCAGTATGTAGGCAGAGGACATGCAGTGTGTAGGCAAAGAAACCCAGTATGTAGGCAGAGGCACATACAGTATGTAGGCAAAGAAACCCAGTATGTAGGCAGAGGCACATGCAGTGTGTAGGCAAAGAAACCCAGTATGTAGGCAGAGGCACATACAGTATGTAGGCAAAGAAACCCAATATGTAGGCAAAGGCACATACGGTACAGTATGTAGGCAAAGAAACCCAGTATGTAGGCAGAGGCACATACAGTATGTAGGCAAAGAAACCCAGTATGTAGGCAGAGGCACATACAGTATGTAGGCAAAGTAACACAGTATGTAGACAGAGGCACATAGTGTGTAGGCAAAGAAACCCAGTATGTAGGCAGAGGCACATACAGTATTTAGGCAAAGAAACTCAGTATGTAGGCAGAGGCACATACAGTATGTAGGCAAACAAACCAAGTATGTAGGCAGAGGCACATACAGTATGTAGGCAAAGAAACTCAGTATGTAGGCAGAGGCACATACAGTATATAGGCAAACAAACTCAGTATGTAGGCAGAGGCACATACAGTACAGTATGTAGGCAGAGGCACATACAATACAGTATGTAGGCAGAGGCACATACAGTATGTAGGCAAATAAACTCAGTATGTAGGCAGAGGCACAGTATGTAGGCAAATAAACTCAGTATGTAGGCAGAGGCACATACAGTATGTAGGCAAACAAACCAAGTATGTAGGCAGAGGCACATACAGTACAGTATGTAGGCAAAGAAACCCAGTATGTAGGCAGAGGCACATACAGTGTGTAGGCAAAGAAACCCAGTATGTAGGCAGAGGCACATACAGTATGTAGGCAAAGAAACCCAGATCAAGAGATCATATGGTCCTGATCAAGGAAGTCTGGCATCAATCTGATGCAGCTGTCTTCTGGCATAAAAATGGTTTATTCACAGTAGGAACGGCACTGTTAGTGTAGAGTTTCTCCAGGACTCACCAACAAAATAGGAGTTAAATGTGGTACTTGTATGCAATATACAAATGCTACTAGGTTTTTAATTATATGCCAGAGTTGGCTGCAATACAGAGAAAAACAAATTGCAGAATAATGTGTTTGCTAGCCTTTAGAGTGGTTAAATATGCACTGGACATGAATAGAAATGTGCCTCAAATGGTCAACATTTTTGTAATTTGTTGTACAATATTTGTCCAGTCTATGAAATGTTATATTCATTTTCAGTGCGGTGAAATAAGATGAACCTCTTTTATCTTGCAGTTCACATTAGCTAGCTTAGGAATCAACATACGTTCTTCAGAAATACTATTCATATATTAAAACATAAGTGACCCAAAGTAAATGTATTAACATCCAAATAGGGTTGTTAACAATAGGAAACAGGTTTTTTTTTTTTTTAACAAGATAGAAAAATAGAAAGAAAAGAACGCTGCGACGTTCGAAACGCGTTGGATGGGTCTTTTGTCACATTAAAGTGCCCTTTTATTCTATTTTTGATTCTGGGTCCTTCCTGCTCCGTTTTTGCTTATGCGCTCTGTTTCATCGTTTTATCCCTGTTTTTTTTTTAACAGAAAGAGCTGTCATCAAGAGTAAACGAATAACCTTGTCAGGATCTGCAATGATATACATACATTTACTGGGATTCTTTAAGACTAAAACTATTTGAAATATCCACTGTGGCCCACATTCTATTCATCTATCTTAATACAATTACGGATATAGTTGATTTTAAATAGTGGCAATTCATTTTTTACATTTGTTGGAAAACCTCACGTGTACTTTAAAGTTAATAGAAATTGTTTAGTATTAATAAAATTGTATTGTTTTCTTTCTCAATACCTTTTGGAATACATACATTACTATCTTGGATGACCTACAGGTGGGCTATACCAATGAGGATTTAATGAGGATTTATATCACTGTTTTTTCTGGAAATATTGGTATTCTGGGACTTACTGGGGGTTATGCACAAAGCAGTGATAAGTGTTTTTAAGTGAGATAAATGCTCTATGGCGCAATTTACGGCACAATTTATTTTAGCAATGACTGTGTTTTGATGATAAAAAGCCTTTTAAGCGCGATACTGCAGTGTTATCACTGCTTTGTGAATCGCGCTGCACGCAATATTGAGAAATAAAAGCATTTATCTCACTTTAAAACGCTTATCACTGCTTTGTGCATAACCCCCACTGACTCTTACCAAATACTCTATACGTACCCTGAGTGCAACTGAATAGGGATCTAGTGCGAACGCTTCGCTTCACACACTTGTTGTTTATATATGTTATATATCCCTTTGCATCCTT
This sequence comes from Ascaphus truei, assembly GCF_040206685.1. Taxonomy (NCBI): domain Eukaryota; kingdom Metazoa; phylum Chordata; class Amphibia; order Anura; family Ascaphidae; genus Ascaphus; species Ascaphus truei. The sequence goes on from NC_134500.1 coordinate 24,717,506, forward strand.
GTACATTTTGTGATATCCCCCCCTTTTTTAACACTGGACTTAGGATGAGCGGTTGGTTAACTATAGAGGTTACACTGAAGCAGGGATATCCTGTATACCTGATTGGTTGGGTGGGCTTGAGGACTGGAGTTGAGCACCTGCTCTAATGTTAAACCCTATGAATTTGGGTTTAAAGACCAGGAGGCTTACTCTAGTAGCTCCAAAGTTTATATTGCAAAGCATGCCAATCTGCTTCTAAAGTGCACTTTACAAGCGGTTTATCACACTTCGGAGCTATCAGAATAGGCCCCTTAGGAGGTAATTCTATATACAGCACTTCTAATTGAGGTCAATTGGAATTTTCTGCCAATAATGTCCCTTATGGCCACTTCGGAGAATATGGAATAAGGCCCTAAATGAAAAGATTGGATTATTATGGGTCATGACCAGTGTCTATAATCTATACCAACTATCCCCATTTTTCTATACCAATATGTAGCATCATTAACATTAGGTACAGTAATGTAGCGATTTCTGATTTGAAGAGTTATATTGAAAATACATCAGGACTAATCAGTAATGGTTTACCTTGGTGTTATGATCAACGGGAAGATATAGTGCCATATTTACTATGGTCCTTTGCCATAAGATACCTCGCAGGCATGATGCATGCCATCATGACCACTATGATTATTAATGGGTTAATAAAATGGTGTTTTGATATTTCTACTAGTCCTGTGTTTACAATTTTGGTTTTCTTTGTGTCGAACGCCAAATATAGATTGGCAAATTGGGCTACCTTGGTAGCCAGAACCCTCCGTCCCCGTCCCCCTCCCCCATCTTAACCGATAAATTCTCTTCAGACTATATTTAATACAGGGTGAAGAAATATTTTAACCAAACCAGACATTTTTACTGAAAATGTACACTAGGCATTTGAACGAAAATCAATTTACGTTTTCTTTTTTTTACTGCTGCTCAGGTATCTCTTCACCTAATATAGAATTAAAAGAAGAAGCATTTGTTCACAATTTTGTTAGCGAAAAAACTGCCGAAGCTGCCTCTTCGTATAGTTTAGTAGTATATGGTAGTAGTAGGACCCAAAGTAAAAAAACAAAAATAAAAAAACAAGATAAGATTATTGCCTAGAAAATAATTGAACTGTCCCTCCTTAGGATGAATTTAGCAATACGCTATAGATAAAGTAATATAATTTATCTCAGAAACTAGAAATATATTTTCAGCATATACTTCTTGGTACAATAAATATAATGCAAAACGTAATTTAACAAAAAAAACCTATTTTGGTTACATGTTTTAAAATGTTAAACCATTTTGAAATAATATATAAGAATGTATTTAGATGAACCCACATGTTATTGTAATAAGTGTTCTGTGTATGGCTCATTAAAATATTACCATAGCATTACTATTGCGTATGTAACTATAGTTCGACTATATATATTAGTGTGCAGATGTGAAGGATTTAAAAGGGTCTTCTCAGTAAGAAATCTGTGTTAAAAGATATCTTGTCACTCCTTGATAACACCACCTAGTCTCGGAGAATAAAATAGCCCAGGATGACTCATTGCTCAGTCATTGTATTCATGAGGGTGAAGATTGAACAAGATGAACTGTCAGCCATACTCAATTAAACTGTTATGATAGGTTTGGCCAATAAAATCTCATGGAGGGAAACAGATTGGTAGGATTGAAGTCAGGGCATAAATAAAAATGTTGAAATATTCCAATAACTGATGCTATCCCTCACAGAGGCCGGCATAACTTCACCTAATTAATCTACGCCTTCAAAGTGACAAAACCCGTGACTCTGCCGAAGACTATGGTCTCCTAAGGGAATCCTAGATGTCCCACTCAAGGGCTTTAGAAATGTGTGTCACTGTGCATAGCTAGAGTTTACAGAGTTCCCAAGGACAAGATATTCTCTCAGATTAAACAATATTCACTCTTTGTCAAAAAAAAAAGAACAAAATGCAAAACTGCCGAGCGTCAAGAAAATGAGCCTTTACACAGACCTTTCTATGCATCACAAGATAAAGTGCAAGGTTTCCCTGCCTTGATTAATCTAGATAATGAAATAATCTTTAGTCCGTGTCCCTTCCAGGCACGTTTAACACCTGCTGTCTGTAAAACCATCATGGGCAAAACAGTGTGTAAATTAATTTCAAATGGTAAATATTCCACCTAATTATTCACTTAGCTGTAGTTTGATTGCTACTCTTGCAGGTTGGCTACTTTGCTTTCAATTGATTCTTCACAAATAAGAGATACTGTTTCCCTCTTTTGGCTGCACAAAATAAACATTAAAAGTGAGTTTTCAGAGAAGACAGAAACCATTGTGAACATTTATATATAACTCACAAAGGGTTCCAAAGACTGTCCCAGTTTCTAAAACATCACACTGTGTTTTTATTAGTCTGATTTCAGGTGCAGAATAAAAGCGAACACACTTTTCTGCTTCCAAAACTTGTTTTAAACAGGAATCTCCCTAAACCAATCTCACATACTGCAAGACATTTGTACACCTCTACTGGGGAGAACATTGCAAACCATCATAGGCTAAAAAGTCACCTAAAAGGAACAACAATAAAAAAAACCATAACACATTGCAAAATATTCCAAGTTTTACCCAGGAGTGGATGTCTTCATAAACAGTGCCCCACTGCCTTGATTGACTGTCTCACCAATTAAAGATGCAATCCCACATAGTCAGCCAGAAAATTGCATTTTTTAGGGGCCTTTTTTTCGTTACTCATAGCCCAGCCCAGCCTGTCCATATCAGAGAGCCAATATAACTTACATACTAACTACAAAATTATTTAAAAATACTTGTAGGTGCCAAATTTTGGTCAAGAGGCATCAATCACCCAGATATAAAGTCTTAAACACGGGCATCAGTTTTCTTTGGCCCCAGGAGGGATGGCCCCTTATAGAAAAAGATATGACTATGCCCTTGTTTTTAGCATGTGAGGGTTTTATCAACTCCAGGAAAATGTATTGTTGGAAATAATTCATGCAACTCTACTGATAGATAAAAGAGATTAGTAGCAAATCCAGTAAAAGAACCAGGATTACACATAATAACCGTGAGTGTATTTTAAATGTAAACATCAAGAATCACCGTTGCTCACTGTAGCATTAATAATTATCACGTGCGTTGAATTTGCTTTTAAATCTTACAGAAGGCAAAACGTCTAGCTGCACACGATGGAATAAAACATACAAACAAACCAAACCATTACCAAATAAATGATTGCAAAGCGCTTTTTTTCGTAAACAAGCTGCAGGTCAAGAAATGCTCATTAAAATTAGATGCAAGAAGCCGTTTTGCATCTGATCTTCTACATAGGATTTTTAGATCATTCATAAAACAAGATACTGCATCTTCTGCTGAAAGAAGATATGGAATGTGATGGAAATATCAGGGACACTGACAGGACGAATATCCAGTAAGCACACATTTTCACCCCTTTCATGCTGGAGGGATCAGTGGTTCTCCGTGGTAAAGGATATAGATATTGTCCAAATGTGTAATTGTGCTTAGGGTAGGTGCTACTTACATAGATGAAAACAGTGTGAGAGGGACTCCCTGTGCCAAAGAGCTTGCAATCTAAGCAGGTAGCACAGAACATTGTTACCCCCAGATAACACAACATATTCCGTATAACGCGAAATCACAGAGCTACATGCATTCAGTGGCAATGATCTTGCACCATATCACAACATACCCCACTATATTGCACCAGAGGGGATAACGATACCTGCTACATTCTGTATGTACATTGTGTTGGAGCCTCCAACGGCACAAGCTTTTACACCTTTACATAATACGTATGCGGTAGGGTAGAAATGACGATAGTCAATAGTCCATTCTTCCTTTATCGCAGGATATCAGTTTGCAAATGAGGTACCCTTCAGCACAACATTTTTCCAATGTTATATCAGTATATTGTATTTTAATAGATCAGAACTGGTGTAGCCTACAGTACAGCAGTCTCCTTTATTTATTTTTTCCCTAACAATAAATACTATGGTATATTAGTCATGCTTGAAAGTATTTTTAAAGCAGCAATTCACCACCAAGGTTGAAGAAAAATAATTTCTACCTTAATTGATCTGGAAAGAAAGGAGTGGGGGGGGGGAGAAAGGTGGAGGGGAAGGGGGGGGGAAGGGGGAGAAAGGTGGAGGGGAAGGAGAAAGGTGGGGGGGGGGGGTAAGAAAGGTGGGGGGAGGATCCCAGGGGAGGCCCCGTCCCCTGGGATCCCAGTCCAGGGGGGAGGAAGAGTCCGGTGGTGAGGAAGAAGGAGGAAGGAAGAAAGGGAGAAAGGAGGAGAAAGAAGGAGAAGGAAGAACTGTGTAAGAGTGCCAGGGAGGATGGGGTTAAGGTCCCAGGGGGGGAGGTAAGAAGGGTAGGGTTAAGGATCCCTGGGGAGATGGGGAATATGGGGTTAAGAGTCCCCGGGTCAGGATGGGGTTGAGTCCCAGGCAGGGAGGAAGATGTTAAGAATCAGACAGGGAGGGTGAGTGAAGGTGTTCAAGAGCAAGAGAGGAGGGATTGTGACTTTTATAACTGGATTCCTTATGCAGTGAGAAGCATAGAGGCCTGTCGGCAGGAAGGGAGGAGGGAGTGAGCAGCATGTCTTAGTCTTCAGCTCCGGTCTCTGACAGCACGGCAAGTTCAAATCTGCGTCACTCACCCCCACACTCCGGCATCATGATAATACTGCTATGGGAGAAGGAGCGGCTCAGTGAGTAAAGACACTGACAGGAATTGAGTTTGAAGCAGCGGAGCCTCGTTTAATTCCAGTGTTTGCTCCTTGTGACCTTGGGCAAGTCACCTTATCTCCCTGTGCCTCATGCTCCAAAAACATAGATTGTAAGCTCCACGGGGCAGGGACCTGTGCCTGCAAAATGTGTCTGTAAAGTGCTCCGTAAAACTAGCAGCGCTATAAGAACAAACAATTAATTATAACAACTCATCTTCCATATTAACATACAGTCAGATGTTCTTATCCAGGTATTACAATGATACCGGTATATTAAGCGCAACCCAAGGAAGACCCCAAACTGCATGGGTGGTATAGTTGTAATATTGGTGGTACTTTTAAAGTCACTCCCCACAATGCTTTGCTTTTATAGCACAATGCATTGTGGAAGCTCCTGCAGTAATTCACCACTATATCACCCATGCTGTCTGCATGGTTCAGTTTGGGGTCAAGACACTACACTGCCTGGGATCGGTCAAACAGCTTTGTTAGCAATAGTCTTATGACTGATGAGTGGGCAACTAGATTTATTAATTAGGGGTTCGCGGGAAAAAAATTCTAGCAGGATCTGCACAATGTACTGTAAAAAAAAGGTTGAGAGCCACTGATATAGATGACTATAGGTGAAGGTGGGGAGATTATTTATTATTATCATTTATTTGTAAAGTGCCAACATATTCTGAAGTGCGGTACAATGTGGGGTACAGAGTGATATCAATGACATAAACAGAATGACATACGAATAAAGACAAACAAGTGCAAACGTATACAGAAGGTAACGAGGGCACTGCTCGTGAGAACTCACAATGTAGAAGGGATAAGGGGCAATGTTGGAACAAAAGGTGGAGTGGTTCCTCATTGTGGGACGGAGTATGTATCAGGGTTGGAGTATGGTCAGTCTTGCTTGTTTCACCAAGACAATAAAGGTAATCAGATTTATCTATGTCCTCCATATTAGGGAGCCCATTTAGAAATTGGACAGATATGCTGTTGATGTTGCGGTGTTTCCCCCACCCTCTGGGAGATTTGCCCTGCTACCAGGTGTGTAGTGCTGGTACCTGCTGGCTTACAGGATACCGAGTTGTCCGCCGGTGGTAGTGGGGACATCAGGACAGGTTTCTGGGGTAGATGATGGTTCTTTATCTCATTGGTGTCAGCGCCTCGATCTCTTGCAGGCTCTAGGTTGATAAACAGAAATACTTTATTCTCTCTCTGCACACAGCATAAACTGGTTACACATCTCTCTCTCTAGGCCTCTAGCCTCCGTATGGTCCCTGGACTCCCACCACTGGACATGGCCACCAATGGCCATCCAAACTCTTCCTTGACTCCCTATTAGAGTCAGAGGTATCAGTCCCACTCCCCTAGGGCCATGCCAACGGGAACGCCATGTGATGCAACCGCATCACATAACATCCATTGCTATGGCAATGAGACGCTACGAGACGTCACAATGATACCCAGCGGTGCGTTGTCATGGCCGCGTTGCCCTTTTGCGAAGGGAAATAGATGTCGGGAGATGCTGTTGGACACTACCCGCCGCCTAGGTACTGTAAGAACCAATTGTTAAAATTTTTTATCCCACCACTGAATACACATCAGGCACCAGGTAGCAGCCATAACAAGGGATCATGGCAACATTTAGCAAACAAGAACACCATAATGTAGCAACGTGTAAACAAAACCCCGAAGGATAGTACCAAAGCTGAATCTGTGTTAAACATGGAATTTGCCTGTGAGGAACAGTAGAGAATCTTGAAAGCTTGTCCTATAATATTGATTGTTAGTCCAAATAAAAAAGGTCAAACCTAATACTGAAATACTCATTACAAATGTAAAAAATGATGAAAAACTATTAAAAAAAAAAAAAAACCTATAGAAAAATACAGAACACACAAAAAATACTATATAATAAAAGTGAAAGAATGATTGTGATTGGGGTAGATTTGGCTGCTTTTATATAAAGGTTAAGCCCGCCATTACCCCTACCTGTCAATGATATGATGTATTTATTTACCTATGTACAGTTTATTGTACCAGTCCTATATATGTTATTCTTAAAGTATGTAAAACAGTGATGTAGCGCTCTGTTCAAGGTGATGGACCTGCAGGGGTTAACTATCTCTTGCCAAAGGAGCTGTAATCCCATCAGAGTTTAGTATTGTATGCCTGGACACAGTGGGGTCTATGCTATAAGTCTTCATAAAACAAATCGTTGGCCCTTTTAATTCGCCCATTTTCTTAGCGTTACTATCACGGTATTCAGAAAGTCTCGATTACCTGTGAGCAATATTCACAAGACGGGTGAGTAGCCGGCGACGTGACGATTGCCTCTCTAAAAAGGCCAAATCCGGAGATTTCTTTCAGCTGCACAGAGAGCTGCACAGAGAGAGCCGCCTCCCCTGCGCATATCTCGCCAGCGATCAAAAGTTTTTAATATAAAATGTAATACTAGTGTAGATGAGCAGGGGGTCTCTGGAGCAGAACTGCGTTGATTTTAGGTCCGGGTACCCCCTGCTTCCCGAGATACAGGCCCCGTTATGGGGTGCCGGTATCTCCTATGCATTTTCCCATGGTCACGTGACGCGGGCCATTTAAATGCATAGGCGATACCAGCACCCCATAACAGGGCCTGTATCTCGGGAAGCAGGGGCTCTCCGGACCTCAAATCAACGTGGTTCTACTCCTAAGACCCCCTGCTCATCTGCACTAGTATTAAAATGTATATTAAAAAAAGCTTCATTACCTTAGCGCAGAGCTTTCCAAACTGTGTGTCGCGACACGTTAGTGTGTCGGCTGCAGTGTGTAGGTGTGGCACGCGAACGTTACAAGAAACCTCTGAGCGGTGCGGAAACTGGGGGGTGCATGATTATTTAGGGGGGCGCGGGCGGTTAGGGCCACCAACAGGGGGTTTGCTGGGACGTGCGCCCTGGGACAGGGTGACATGCGCGTGCTGTTACGCCGATGCTCGCCACAAACCGGGACCGGACCGCGGGGCTGAGGTGGGGTTATATAATCACCGACCTGAGTCCACGCAGACTGATCCGGAGTGCGCAGTTCGTAGTCGTACATCGCAGGGTCAGGATTGGAGAAGGCAGCATCGTCGTTATGGAAGCAGGAGTTCGGCAACAGGTAGTCAGGATTTCCCCGCTTCAGCTTAGGAGCGTGAGCGCGGGGGTGGCTTCTGCGCGAGGAGCGGCCTCGGCCCATGACGCCGATCTCAGCAGGAGGAGACAGCAGGCTGGCCGAAGTTCACCGCAGGGCAGCGTCGGGAAGAACCAACGCTTCAGCGCAGAAGTCCAAGGCAGGTCACTGCAAGAGGATTGCAGCAAGCCGCAGGAAAGGAAGGGTAGCCACTGCTAGGAGGGAATGCAGCAGGTACCGGTGCTGGCAACACGCTTCAGCACAGACGTCCCGGGTAGGCCACTGCAGGAGAATAGCAGCAGGCCAGTGCTGGCATCAACGCTTCAGCACAGACGTCCAGGGCAGGCCACTGCAAGGAGATAGCAGCAGGCCGCAGGAAAGGAAGGGTAGCCACTGCTAGGAGGGAATGCAGCAGTACCAGTGCTGGCATCAACGCTTCAGCACAGACGTCCAGGATAGGCCACTACAGGAGAATAGCGGCAGGCCACAGGACAGGAAGGGTAGCTACTGCTAGGAGTGAATGCAGCAGTTACCAGTGCTGGCATCAACGCTTCAGCACAGACGTCCAGGGTAGGCCACTGCAAGGAGATAGCAGCAGGCCAGTGCTGGCAACAACGCTTCAGCACAGACGTCCAGGACCAGGCCTCTGGATACTCAGGAACTTGGAAGGTAAGAACGCTAGGAGAGAGGCCTGGGGTGGTTTGTGGCAGAGACAGTAACATAGAGGTAGGAATAGTTATGCTCGGCGCTGGTTCAGTGCCAACGCCTAGAATATAAAGGGCGGAGATCCAATCACAGGAGGAGGGTGTGTGAGTATTCCTCCAATGATGTAGCACAGGACAGAAGCTGCAATTGAGAGGCAGCACATGTGCCTTTGATTGCCAGGGGAAGCTTGCAACTGCATGATTCTGTAAGGCTATAGTCAAAGCCAGTAGTGGATTCCTTACAGTACCCCCCCCTTCAGGTGAGACCTCCGGACGAACAGGAACCATCACAGATTTGGGGGACATGGAATTGTTCCTAAACCTCCTTAGGCGAGAGGAGGCGTTGAAAGCCCATAGTTTGTTGGGATTCCTTACAGTACCCCCATCACTGGGTGAGAAGCCTGGGTGGACAGGACCATTCATAGGTCTGGGAGACATTGAGTTGTTCACGAAGTGTCTCCGGCGAGAATTAGGTCCACAATCCAGGTGTACATTGGCGAGAGCCATAAAAGACAGCGGTGGCACTGCAGTTCTTGGTACATGGACAATGGGACCTGAGGGTTCCGGAATGGGAACATCCGAAGGACAGAAGCCAGGTGTCCGGTGCATAGTAATAGTCCAAGAGTACGGGACACAGGACACAGATTGTCGGAAAAAATTAGCAGAGGGATCTTCAGAGAAGGCAATGTCTTTAATGAAATCAGAGAACATTGCGCTTGTTTCAGAATTGGGTCCCAGAGAATCCCTAGTGAGGGCATCAGACTCCATGGGAAACTTAGTGACAGGGTTTTTGGAACCAATGAAAGGAATTGCAGGTATCACAGACTTAGTAGGAGAAATGCCTTGCAAAACAGAAATTTTAGTAAAGGTGATAGGCATCACAGAAAGGACTGACAGAAGTAAGCTAGGCAAGATTGCCTCTACAACAGAAGACTTTACAGCAGCAGAGCTTAACTCAGCGGCTGCTTGAGAACCTTTAACTACAGTGAGAAGGGACTGCAGGTTTACAAAATCAGGAACAAAGGGAGTTTTACACTTGAAAACTTGATCCTTCAAAACGGGGAACCCAGACTGTAATAGTACTAAGGGTGCAACAGCAGATATGCTGATCTCAGAAGGGGTCACTTGGAAAGGAACATAATATGTACTGTTCACTTTAAACCCTAGGATTTGAGAAAAGGAGACCACAGACAGTGCAAGTGGGGCAACCACGACTGTGCTGGTCTCTGAAGTGGGTATTTGGGAAAGAGTGTCTGGGACATCAGAAACGACAACAGATTCCATGAAAAGGGGTCTATGCTCAGAAGCAGGGGTCTCAGCTCTCTGAGTGACAGACGGGGTCAGAGAAATACCTAGGAGTAGGGATTCTGTGAACAGGTTTAGAGAAACAAACGGCTCCAGAATACCTTTAACTGGAGCCAGTATTATTGCCGAAAGTTCAGGGGGCGTAACCCCGAGAATTTTAGCTGAATCAGGGGACATAAGGGGTTCATCCTCTGAGGCTAAGGAGGTGTCCTTGACTGGCGGACTACAGGGATTTACCAAGGGAGACTCACAGGGCTGACCTGCAGGGGTTAACATAGGAAAAACCTCAAGGGTAAAGTTAGGCTGTAGCTGAGAATCAGGAAAATATACACTAATCTCAGAGAGTGGGGGCATAGGGTTTTCAGCTTCTTGCCCTAGAGACCTCAGCTTAGTCTGCGGGATACAAGGGTTAACCATGGGGACCTCACAGAGCAGACTAGCAGGGGTTAAAACAGAAATAACCTCGGGAACAGAACTTAGAAATTCTGGTTTAGAACGAGAGGGCAAACAGGATGCATTTTCTGGTGCTGGGAGAGATACACTGACCTGGGGGATGCAGGGATTTACAGTGAGGGACTCATAGGCCTGTCTAGCAGGGGTTAAGACAGAAAGAACCTCGGGGATAGAACCCAGGGAGGTTAACTCAGGACTAGGGACCGTGGCAGCTTCTTCCTTAGCGGGCAGCGACAGAGAAATGGTTTGACCATTCTTAGGAGAGAGAGGTAACCCCACAGGTTTAGTAACAGGACTGGCAGCACAGAGAATCTGCCAAGCAGCAGCATAGCTGGCAAGGAGGGGATCCTGTTCTATTATGTGAGTGTCTAGTGTTGAGGAAAGTACATGGAGTGTATCTTGAGACTGGGCCAACATGAGGAGGGCGCTCTGTTCTACTAGATGAATGTCCAGTGATGAGGCCAGGGCATAGATTGCCTCTTTGGCGTCGGCCAGTTCCACAAGGTTCACATTATCCCAGGTTAAAGGGGAATCAGGGGAGCGAATACATTCGGCCAGAGACTGTTTTAAGTTCAGGATACAGTAAGCCTTAATAAAGAGATCACCACGGCATTGTCTTTGCAAAGGGGTTAAACCTTCATAAGTCCACAGTTCATCAATCAGGGGTAGTACTTCACACAAATACTGGCCTTCATAGTGGGACTGATACGCAGGCCGGGACATAACTTCAGTTGGTAAATTGCCATCCCCCGCCACGGCGCGGTCCGGTTTTAATGGGCCGAGCATACTGTTACGCCGATGCTCGCCACAAACCGGGACCGGACCGCGGGGCTGAGGTGGGGTTATATAATCACCGACCTGAGTCCACGCAGACTGATCCGGAGTGCGCAGTTCGTAGTCGTACATCGCAGGGTCAGGATTGGAGAAGGCAGCATCGTCGTTATGGAAGCAGGAGTTCGGCAACAGGTAGTCAGGATTTCCCCGCTTCAGCTTAGGAGCGTGAGCGCGGGGGTGGCTTCTGCGCGAGGAGCGGCCTCGGCCCATGACGCCGATCTCAGCAGGAGGAGACAGCAGGCTGGCCGAAGTTCACCGCAGGGCAGCGTCGGGAAGAACCAACGCTTCAGCGCAGAAGTCCAAGGCAGGTCACTGCAAGAGGATTGCAGCAAGCCGCAGGAAAGGAAGGGTAGCCACTGCTAGGAGGGAATGCAGCAGGTACCGGTGCTGGCAACACGCTTCAGCACAGACGTCCCGGGTAGGCCACTGCAGGAGAATAGCAGCAGGCCAGTGCTGGCATCAACGCTTCAGCACAGACGTCCAGGGCAGGCCACTGCAAGGAGATAGCAGCAGGCCGCAGGAAAGGAAGGGTAGCCACTGCTAGGAGGGAATGCAGCAGTACCAGTGCTGGCATCAACGCTTCAGCACAGACGTCCAGGATAGGCCACTACAGGAGAATAGCGGCAGGCCACAGGACAGGAAGGGTAGCTACTGCTAGGAGTGAATGCAGCAGTTACCAGTGCTGGCATCAACGCTTCAGCACAGACGTCCAGGACCAGGCCTCTGGATACTCAGGAACTTGGAAGGTAAGAACGCTAGGAGAGAGGCCTGGGGTGGTTTGTGGCAGAGACAGTAACATAGAGGTAGGAATAGTTATGCTCGGCGCTGGTTCAGTGCCAACGCCTAGAATATAAAGGGCGGAGATCCAATCACAGGAGGAGGGTGTGTGAGTATTCCTCCAATGATGTAGCACAGGACAGAAGCTGCAATTGAGAGGCAGCACATGTGCCTTTGATTGCCAGGGGAAGCTTGCAACTGCATGATTCTGTAAGGCTATAGTCAAAGCCAGTAGTGGATTCCTTACACGTGCTGGGGGAAAAGATATAAATAAAAATCCCCCCACCTGACTGGTTGGCGCGCAGCCAATCTCTATAAGAGCTGCACATTGAGGAGGCGCCTTTCCTGCATGGAGCGAGTAAGGTAAGTACAGCTCCATGCCCCACCCCCTAGTCCGATTTGGCCCCCCTGCTCCGATTGGCCCCCCGTGTGTCCGATCCCCGTTTGTGTGTGCGTGTGTGTGTGTGTGTGTGAATGAATACAGACACCAATCCACAGTCTGTCACCTAATCTGTCTGTCTGTCACCCAGTCTGTCTGTCTGTCTGTCTGTCTGTCACCCAGTCTGTCTGTCTGTCTGTCACCCAGTCTGTCTGTCTGTCTGTCACCTAGTCTGTCTGTCTGTCACCCAGTCTGTCTGTCTCCCAGTCTGTCACCCAGTCTGTCACCCAGTCTATCAGTCACCCAGTCTGTCTGTCACCCAGTCTGTCTGTCTGTCACCTAGTCTGTCTGTCTGTCTGTCACCCAGTCTGTCACCCAGTCTGTCAGTCACCCAGTCTGTCAGTCACCCAGTCTGCCAGTCTGTCTGTCACCCAGTCTGCCAGTCACCCAGTCTGTCAGTCTGTCTGTCACCTAGTCTGCCTGTCTGTCTGTCACCCAGTCTGTCACCCAGTCTGTCAGTCACCCAGTCTGTCAGTCACCCAGTCTGTCAGTCACCCAGTCTGTCAGTCTGTCTGTCACCCAGTCTGTCTGTCTGTCACCTAGTCTGTCTGTCTGTCTGTCACCCAGTCTGTCTGTCTGTCACCCAGTCTGTCTGTCTCCCAGTCTGTCACCCAGTCTATCAGTCACCCAGTCTGTCTGTCTGTCTGTCACCCAGTCTGTCTGTCACACAGTCTGTCTGTCTGTCTGTCACCCAGTCTGTCTGTCTGTCTGTCTGTCTGTCACCCAGTCTGTCTGTCTGTCACCCAGTCTGTCACCCAGTCTGTCACCCAGTCTGTCACACAGTCTGTCACACAGTCTGTCTGTCTGTCTGTGTCTGTGTGTGTGTTTCTCTCTCTCTCTCTCTCTCTCTCTCTCTCTCTCTCTCTCTCTCTCTCTCTCTCTCTCTCTCTCTCTCTCCCCTCTCCCTCTCACCCTCTCTCTCTGTGTCACTCATAAATGACAACAATTTTGGAAATGTATGTAAAAATCATATATTTTTAAAAATATAAATCAAAGGTTTTCATGAGATATGTTGTGTCCCCATACATTTTGTTATTACAATTTATGTATGTGTCCGTATCTCTTATAAGGGGTTAGTTTAACCTCCGGTTAGCTAGTAAAACAGATTTACTATGTCGCGAAACGATGTATGTCTAAAAAGTGTGTCACCAACTTGGAAAGTTTGGAAAGCTCTGCCTTAGCGGCTAGCCGATAAGACAATGAAGGGTTAAATCTCAGAAGCCTGTTTCTTGGGGCAGAGTGGGTGGATGAAGGGGTAGTAGTCCCAGGGTGGGTGGTTAGGCCTGCCTGAAGGTTGCGGGAAGAGTTAACCCCTTCACTACCATAGCGGTGGGAACCGCTATGGTAATGAAGGAGTTAACCAGTCCCGCTACCCCCATGGAAGGCCTAAACATCCATCCTTGGGGCTACTACCCCCTTCACCCAATCCCTCTACTCCCAAGAAACAAAAATAAATGCAACAACCCTACTACCCACCTCCTCAACCCCCAACAACCCACCACCCCAACACATACAGTAATAATGGGCAAAATTAATATTATCCACATATTGATAATAGTGCATTTGCCCATTATAAAATAAAACATTAGCCAGCCAGCATAAATAAAGAAAATAAAAGGATCAACTTACCCCTGCCATCATGAAGGGCGTCCTCATCAGCATACTCCAGGTCCATGTCCTCCGTTGCCAGAAAGAATACAAGAAAAAATACAATCTAATGGCCCTTAACCCCTTAATCACTTAGTGGTTATTAACCGCTATACTAATAAAGGGTTTACCCCCCTCCACTGCTATGCACCCGGGTGGCCTAACCACCCACCCTGGACCCACTATACCCATCCTGAACCCATTGATTGTCACAGTGGTACTGTATATCATACCCATATAATATGGGCATGACAAGCCACTATATCACGCAATGGTCAACCTAATCAAAATAATTAATGCCAAAAATATAATAATCAAAGGAATACACAAGCACCTAAACACCCCAACAATAAAAGAACTAAATAGCCTAATGGTACACATCACCAATAATTATCACCAAAATAGCAAAATTATGACAATTATGTTATTCCAAAACAATACAATTAAATAAACAACTATCCAAGCAAACTATGAAACAAATAAAAACACTAGCCAACAAAACAAATAATACATTTAAACCACTAGCCAACAAAACGATTCATGAATTTAAAACACTACCTGGCAGAGAATCTTTAACGATAGAGCTGACAGGAAGTCAGCAGAAGGGAACCGAGGAGACCCAGTGTAAGGGTCTGGAGCATTTGATTGAGCTGTGGCCTGTCTGTGCAGTTATGGCCTGAGCTGTTTGGAGTAAAGTAACAGCGGGGAATTTAAAACTGCTAGCTAGTGGAAAGCAATGCAGTGCTGCCCATACTTCTGAGGACAGCAGCGTATACTGGGAACGAGTATCAGGGTAAGCTTCTGGAAGGAGGTTCTCGCACCTGGGACTTTAGGTTGTTCCACCAGTTACCCCAGTTTGGTTAGTTTGTGTGTGTGTGTTTTATGTACTGGACGTTTGTGGAAACTTTTTTGAATAAATTCACTTTTGTTCAACTCTGCAGTTCAGTCTACTGCATTGATCCCTCGTGTAATTGTCCTGGTCTCCTGTGAGAATTATAATTTAGCACAGAGACATCCTCAAAAGTGCCACGTACCACCCCTGAAAATTTGGCGCACCGACTGTGTTAGAGCATAGGCCATGGAGGAGTCTGGTGGGTCCTTTATGCTATAAATATTGGCATGTATTCATATATTACGTTACAAACATTATCATGATAAACTTTAAAACGGGAATTTAATTAATTTATTTAAACTATATCTCTTTCATTAGTCCAGTGTGCAGATAATGTACTTTTAACGCAATGATGATCAGTATTAACAGTATTGATGTTGATAGAAAAATTATATTCCAAAACCACCATAATCTTAAAAAAATTCAATAGCGCCCTAATCTGATCTGTAAATTGACTGTTCAAGAGATCATCATTAACAGACAAGTTGAATATGTGCATGCTATGGAAATTTTCTACAATTGTGGATACATTTCACATGAACACACATTAAATATGATGGGGCAATTACTTTAATGCACAGTGCATTGTTTAAATTTTTTATGACCATTCAAAGACTGCTGGAGGTTGTTAAATAATTGGGAAGATGAGTCAAGTCTTGGAATCCATAAATCATTAGAAGAAAAAGATTTTAAAGAGAGTGGGAGAGAACCACACAGACCTGACGTTAAATACACAACTACTTAAATAAAGTGACAGTAATATATTTCTGTTTTCATTAGTTGAAAGTGAAATATATATATATAATTAATATATATAAAACAAAGGAATAATATAAATCAGAGCCAACTAATCCAAGAAGTTCATATAATGTATATACAAATGTCATAAAATAGTGATCAAGTCTCAATAGTGAACGATAATGTGTGGTGCAATGTCATCTGTATGTGAATTTAAATAAAGCATGTGTGCTTTATGTAACAATATGTGTTATTATATATATCAAGACACAGGGAATGTGTATTGAAACTGGTGCATGTGAAAACTGGTGGTGTTCAAAATGGCTGTCCCGATATTGTGTCAAAAATCATAATATAGCACAACAATCAATATATAAAATATATGAAAGGATATGAAAAAAGTTCAAGAGGTTATGTAACCACAGCAAGAATAATGTCCTTTGCTGAGATCTGACAATCTGAAATATGGAGTCTTTGGCAGCTTTTTGTAGAACGCAGCCCAAGCCAAGATGATAACTATAAACAAAGAAAAAAGCGCGTGCTCCACAGTGTAAAAAACAAACGCTTTTGCATTTAATCACACAGCTACGACAATGGCACACTTACAGAATAAAACAGAGTAATCAGCATTTTGTGCAAATCATTGCTTGTGTTAGACTACGGCCCTGCTGTCTGCCAGGCTGGTGGCATATGCAATTCTGATCCCCGGTCTGCAGTGAGCTGCAGGGGGGAAAATGGGGGGGCGTGACGGAAGTATAGTTGGGGGCGTAGCCAGGATGTCACCCGGCAGGTTCGCCCTCATTGGCTGAACCGCCGGGGGCGTGGCCACCGTGTTCGTTGTCAGTATTGAGCTCAATTTTCCTGTCTTTCGGAAGAGGGCCTGGCCCCATCGAGGGGCAGCTCTTGTCCTTGCAGCGCCCGCCATAGCGGGTGCTACAGCAGGCAGCGGGGACCTGGCCTGGTCATTCCAGGTAGACACAGGAAGTGGTGGGATTTACAGAGGTAGGTATCGGGTTGCAGATCCACGTGTAGGCCTCATTGGCTCCCGCTGGAACCGGAGCAGCTCTCACTAGTCTTTTCTCACAAAATGTTTTCTTCCTCTTCAAGATCCGTCGGCGCCAACAAAATGATATCAGTGCTACCGGAACGCCCTACGCATTCCATCCAACAATAACGTGACTTCATCTGGGGGAATAAACAGCACTCTGATTGGTATCCCTTTATACCTCCATATGTTGCAATGCGACCAAACAAATGGGCCTAGTAGATTCCCCTAACAATTTAAAGGAGAACCCAAAGGAAAAAGTGGGTTTTAACCAATTCAAGAGTGCTGCTTATAATGCTGTGGAACAATCCACACTTGCGGGCGTATATTTATATGATGACTCCTGACGAAGCTGCGTGTTACAGCGAAACGCGTAGAGTCGTACAGCCAACCAGTGACTCAATTAGCAGAGAGCGGAGACAGAGAGAAGCCACTCCTTCGACTGCTGGCGGCAGCGAACGGAACCGGCGTGACGTGGAACCGGAGGTGAAGCGGACGGATGAGACTGACCCGAGAGGAGCGGTGAGATTGCGACACCCTGCCCCCTGGGAATTACCTAAAAATGTGCCTTTAGGCCGAAAAGATTTTATTTGATGTAAGCCTCAAATACAGAGGGTTATTCCTTACCTTAACGTGTATTTGTATATCACATACCGTCTGCACTATTTCTATTCCTCTTTTCATTCTGAGTACACTTGGATTTCCGGACAACACATCTGCAGAACTGCCACTGATTTTGTCTATGTTTGATTACACCACTCCTTTGTGAGTATAACTTTTGGAGAGCATCACATTGCGTGGATATTACCTTGCACATAACATATTGCCATGTATGTATGTCTTTATTTATAAAGCGCCATTAATGTACATAGCGCTTCACATCAGTAATACACGTGACAATCATATAAAAACAAATAGTACAAATAGCAGATCATGGGAATAAGTGCTTCAGACATAAAAGTAACACAGAAGAGGAGTCCCTGCTCCCAAGAGCTCACAATCTAATTGTAGTTTATTTTTCTCCCTGGATACAGTTCCTCGCTCCCCTGTTTTTGGAGAATTCGTATATTAGAATTTGAAATTGAAATACAGACATGTAAATGCCTAATCAAACATTGTTTTAAAGTATTAACTGCAGAGGCAAATCACAAATGTAAGTCTAGACAATGATTTTTATACATCAAACTTGAAATGTCCTAACAATGCTTTATTTTGAAAAAGTGTGTATAAATAAGATATAGTTAAGTGAACCTCCTATCTGTGCACAGAACTTGAAAGTAGACTAGTGAGAATATCAAATATAGATAATGCTATTAGAAGTTAATTGTTGTCTGAAACAATAGGACTGTGGATTAAGCCCTTATGAGTAATTCAATTGATTCATTAGAATATGCATAGTATTTTCCTTTTTTTTTTTTTTTTACTAAAAATTAGCTTTTGATAAAATACCCTTATCGCAATTAAATGGTAAATATTACTGGAAATAATTTTTTTAAATTAAAATAAATTAAAATAAATCAAAATATGAAAAATGTATAAATGTTGATCACATTGAAAATGAATCAAAACTTAAAAATAAATATCAGATATTCAACCAACATGGAGAGCAAATGTAACCCAAATTCAAATGTTGCAGAAACCAATTAAGCCTACAACTATAACCTGAAATCACATTGTCCTGGTGTGTGTAGTGGCACAACCTCACCTCAGACTATTGTGCTGATCTAAACACTCATTTAGATCTTCTGGTGTCATAGTACCTAACTTGCAGATCCTTGTTTGTTTAGATGTTTAATTCTGTCAACCCTTAATAGTGTTTCAGGAAGCTGTTCCAGACCATGCCCCATAGACCATCTGTACTAGAGTTGAGGGTCGACAAAAAATGTCTGTGTGTTACTAGCCCCTTGAGAAAATTGTGTCTATGTTCTAAAAAATGGGTCCTCAAAGGGCTCATTATTCGCCCTATGTACTGGTAACCACATTTGCACTGCAGCATGTACACTACATTGCTAGTTAGACAATTAACAGAGCTCCTTACCCAAAATTCCTCTTTATTTGAAAATAATGTAAATTTGTTCCCCTCAATGAAGTGTTTGCAAGAGATGCATTTACTTCTATTGCATCTGTGATTCCAAGACATTATTGCTAGATCTAGTTTTACTACAGTGGCGTCCGAGCTGAGTCTTCTGCGGCCGCCACCACAATGTGCGGGCAGACGCGGCTTTTTTTTTCTCGCCGCGTGCCGCGCGTCACTGATGCGCGGTCACGTGTGCCAGGGTGCGTGTACGCATGGCGCGCGTGCCCAGGGTTCCCCGAAGGTGGTGGCGGGTTAAGGGGGGATGTGGGAAGCAGAGGGGGACCCGGGGGACCCGGAGATGCAGAGGGCGCGAGGGGAGGGGAACGAGGGGAAGGATGCGGGGAAGATGTGGCTGGCGCGCGGCCAAGTTCGGCGCCTGCCCGAAAAAAGCCGCGGGACAAGACGGGTAAGTGTGAGACTGAAGCTGGCCACAGCAGTAGTGCAAGTGCATTTTTTTTTTTTTTATACTTTTGGTCTTCCTTAACATCAATGAGGGTGTATTTCGCAGAAATTTATTTAGAAAAGTGTCACACATCAGAACATTCCAATGTTTGGCTAGAATGTTCCTAATGTTTCTGTACGCCCATTATAGCTGGTGATAAAGGGTATTTGTGCATCCCTTTCTCTACCAGTTTCCAAAGATTTCCCTCTTCTTGTTCCCTTCTTGGCAGTTCTTTCCCTATACTTTAACATTAAATTGTCTCTGTTGAGTGCATTGGCCTTCAAGAAGGAGGGGGTGACAGCATTAAACATCTAAAGAAACAAGAGACCTATTGGATCTACAAGTTAGGTACTATGACACCAGAATGTCTAGATGAGTAGCGCCTCCTAAAGGAGCAGCACCTCCTAAAGAGTCAGTTGTTTGCTAGTTCCTAAAATGGAGATAATGAATAGATTGACTTCTTGCCACATACAGGTTAGCTGAGACCAGGTTCACCATGTGTGAAACATTGTCCCCAGATGTCCACAACCTCTGAAGTAGAGGGGTGAGGTTGAGGAGTAGATCTTATGGAGTCTGTATGGATATAGGTACCATCAGTTCAAGACCGTATACCTGTTTCCCTTTATGAGTATGTTAATGGAACCTTTGCCTACTGCTACTCATAATTGCTCCAAAGTACTCCATCTTTAGTGTTGCCCCTTTGTCCTTCTCTCCTTTGTCTCATAAATGCCAACGTATCCTCCGTTCTGTTAGCGATAACGTTTTGGTAAAACCCGTGGAGTTCAAACTGGATGGAGGAATTCCATACCTGGAGTCCCTATTTATAAAATAACTAATCTTTGTTAACCTCTTTTCTTCCCACTAAGCGAAGTCAAAGGGTTTTGAGGATCTTTGATAAAGCGCAGTTGTCTGCGTGAAACGCGTAAGAGTTTTTTTTCCCCTGGCTGCTTTTTTATGTTCCAATAAATAGTGTTTTGTGCTACTAGTCTGCAGTCGGGTTCAATTTTTCCCGCATAGCAGATGCACCGCCTCACAACTCTACCTTTATTAAAATGTAAAAATCAGTGCTCTTAGGTATCAATAAACGTATTGGTTAAGTTATGGAGGTAGGCTGACAATCTCTTGAGATATGCTGTATCCCATATTTTGTTGCAAACACATTGGAAGGAGGATGGGTTAGGGGTGTTACGCTTCCAGAAACAGGCTATAGAGCATGTATAGCGTTAAAAATAGGGTTAATTAGTTTAGATTCGAGATTACTTGTGTTGAGGATTGGAGCGCCCAGGATCAAAAGGAGATGGTATTTAGGAATTTGGAGACCAAGTAAAACTTCTATTAAATGGAGGATGTTGTCCCACGGGGGTTTCATCTTGGGACATTCCCACCAGATATGCAAGATGCAGCCCAGGCTACCACATCCCTGCCAACATAGGAGAGAGGCGGCGGGATAAGTTGAATGTAACTTAACAGGGGTGAAACACCATCGGTATAAAATCTACACTGGCGACACACTTTATTCGAGCTCGGCTAGTACCACGAATTCGGGTATACCCGGGTGTATTGAGGTTTGTGACTGTTTTCTGCCCGAGTGCATTGAGTTATTTTCCAGGCAGGGATTGAAGCATTTTATTCCCGCTGGCTGCAATATTGCACAGTATATATATATATATACTGCATTACAATTCATGAATTTATGCCATCTGGTAGACACGCGAAGCATTGCAGCCTATTAAATCCTAATCATTATCATTTAACAGATCAGCCGCCCATCAGCCAGGCATGAACCCAGGCTGGGAAGGCAAATGCAACAGGGCTTGTCAGAGGTGAGGAGCGGCACATTCCAGGTATCTGCCAGGTACATACTGGGTATTTGCTCGAATAAAGTGTGTCGCAGCAGTAGTAAATAATTTCTTCTATAATATTTTCTTTTATAACAACACAAGTAGAGTGTTTGGCTGCTACTTCCCAAATGGCCTTCCAGACATCTATTACTATTGGGGTGTTTAAATTGTCCACACTAACATGTATTTATCCTTTTTTGGTAAACTTGGAGTAGGGCATATTGCATGGTATAGTTCAGAGGTGATTCGCTTAGTTAGGGATAGGGAATTACACCAGGATTCAAATGGGGTCAGCTCTAAAAGATATATTCTTCTTATATTTAGTTTGAATCAGATGCCCGATTTGTAAGTGTAGCCAGAACTGGTTCTTGGCTACCAGTGTGCCCTCACTGGCAGTAAGCTCTGGTAAGAGCAGGCCTGCCAGTACTTATCATGGGTTTTCCCCACTCATAGCAGTGCCCTTGAGTGACAGGTGGGAGGTGGAACCAGGCCTGGGTTCACCCAATCATGGGTCAGACCTGGTGCCCTCCTCCTGGCTGTACTTAAGGGGAGTGCCACCCAAATGTAGTCAGTGCCTCTCCCCACTTGAGAGAGGCAGGTCACCCACAGGTTGCCTGAATACTGGCCTTCCCTGTTCCTCTTCTCCTTGCGGGAGAGTGAGTGTGCACCTTTCCCCTGATACTGATAGACGATCAGGGAAGAGCAAGTACTGCTGCAGGGGCCCTTGACCCGTTGTGCAGGTCCAGGGACCATCCTACAGCTGGATACAACACCGGGACTGCAAAGGGCAGAGGCCTGCTGTGACTGCATTGAGCTGAACAGAATAAACCATTCCTGTTTCATATACCTCCTGCCTCTATCGTAGGAGATCACCTCCATACATCTGGAGCCTGTGACAGATGGAGGCACTGCACTTCTAGAGAACCATGCTGGGTATGTACCCTGGAACCCTGTCCTGTGTCCCCACAAAGATTGGCGGATGACTCGGCCCTCTTGCTTACCAACAGGTACCATGCACCACACATGATATAATGGCAGAATCTCCCATAGAGTGGGGGATACACTGTTACATAAGTATTTGTAAAATTCAACATGTGGTATTGAAAATATTGATCGTAAATTAGGGAATGATATTTGAATCCATCAGATCTTAAACCCTAGTAATCCCTTGTTGGATCCAAAGATTTGGCGGTTTCGATTCTACCCTGGTGAGAAAGTGGATTTAGAGAATAAGGCATAAATCATAGAAAGGGGGATTAGGTTTAGATTTAGAAGTGTCCCACAAATTGCATGAAAAGGCTAGAATAGGGTTACTATATATACACCTTGCATCTAGATTTTTTCTCTATCCAAAGTATATTTTGTAATTCCTCAGGGATGCAAATGATATCCTCTAGTTCTACCCATCTCTTTTCCCTTGGATCACTGTCAAGCTAATTAGTTGCCCTAAATGGGAAGGTTTATAATACCCCTTTATTTCTGGGAGAGCTAAACCACCTTCTGTTTTGGGGTGATACAAACTGTTTCTGTTGACTCTCCGCTTTTTGTTTTGACAGATACAACGGTTAATTCTATTCTGAACTTTGTTCCCCTGAGGAAGTGCGCAAGCGCACGAAACGCGTTGGGCAGTTTGTGAGAGTTTATTTGGACTAAGGCAGAGTACCCACAGGAGTGATCGAGGTACAGCATTAGGAGAAGGGGTTTTTGGCATCTTGACCCGCCCCCGGTGACGTATTTCCGGCCACGGAGTGGCAGACAGCGTTTGGAGAGCCTGAGACCCACCCCCAGTAACGCACATCCGGTTGCGGAGCTAGGGACAGTGTTTGGAGCAACTCCTGGACGCCACGCATCCATCAGATGCCGCGCCCGTGCATCACTCAACATACATCCCTGTCTGTACTAAACGAACGTCCTGTAAGTAGGATTCCGGTTTTACCACCGGATCCGTCATCTGCCTTGTTCATTTTATATTTTTTGTGTATTAAATTAACTCTTGTATTATTTGTCAACCTTGCTTGTGTTTGTCTAGTATTGTCTTGTCCTGTTTGTCTTATGTGTTTATACTGTAGCATTGTTGCACTATGATTTTTCTCTCTTTTCTCTCTCTTTGCATCACATGCTTCTTGTAACATCTTGCTGTGGAGCGTGAAGTGCAAGATTGGACATTTCTGGACACTTCTTTACCATTGGACTGAACTTTTTTCCTATATGGGACTCTGTAGGCACTGGTTTGTATTGTTGTTTTTTAATTCTATTCTGAAGCTTTTGTAGCTCTTTTTGTTTTTTTTTGTTTTGTTTTAATCGAAGAGTATGGAAAAAATAAAGAAACCTAGGAAGAATATTCATTTTAATTGCTGTAATCCCGCCAAACAGGATATTGGATATGGTTCCCAATTAGATAGATCTTTGAGGATCTGCTTGAAGAGTGGGACATAGATATATTTATAGAGCATACCATAATGTTTGTGAGGTGAATAGCTAAATATTTAATTTTTGGGGGGTTCCCATTTCAAATTAATTTGGATACGTTTAACTGTACAGTATGGCTGGGTACATTTATATTAAGGGCAACAAATTTTGTATTGTTAATTTTGTATCCGGAAAATGTGCAAAAGGAGTCTAGGGATTCAAACAGATTGGGGGAAGAAATTAAGGGATTGGGAAGAGATAGCATTACATCATCCGCAAAGAGAGCGATCTTGATCTAGAATTTGTCATTCTTGATTAGGTACCCCTATTCCAGAGATGTTGAGATTATTTATAAATAAACATAAAAACGAAAATAGGAAAAGAGTGCACACCTCATAGTATGATAAGCCACTTTACTGGGCATATGACACAATAAAAAACAGACTTACAGACGGCCGTAAGTAACAGCATAAAAACAAGGGTTATGGTTTATAAACTAGAGGCTTATAATTAAAGATGCCAATGGCTCGATAGATATGGCAAAGAGGAGTGGGGACAAAGGGAATCCCTGTCGGTTTCCATTATATATGGGGAATGGAAAGGAGACAATGGCATTGGTCTTGGCCATGGCTGAGGGCGAACTATAGAGAATCTTGATATTCTCTATTATTTTTTTAGCTGAGTCCCATTGATTCTAGCGTGGCAAACATAAACCACCTGTTAAGACGGTCAAAGGCCTTTTCGGCATCTAGAGCTAGTAAGAATGATGGGGGCTTAGAATATTGCACTATGTGCATGAGGTTGATGATGCCTGGTATTATCAAAGGCCAGTCTTCTTTTAATACAGCCCACCAGGTCTGGATGAATCACCTTTGGTAAAATTGGATTGAGTCTGTTCGCAATAATTATGGTATATAATTTAATATCTGTATTTAAAAATGATATTGGTCTATAGTTGGAACAATTAAGAGGGTCTTTACCTGCTTTGGGGATTACTGCTATGGATGCTTGCAGCATTGAACCTGGGGGGGCATGTCCTGTTAGAAAGTTATTGAACACTATGGTAAATTGGGGAATGAGAACTATAGCAAATTGTTTATAGTAGAGATGGGAAAATCCATCCGAACCAGGAGCCCTACCTCCATTAAGAGATTTAATTGCGTCAGATAACTCCAGAGACGCAATCGGAGATTCTAATGTGTAACATCTTCTGGGGAGAGTTTCTTGAGATTACATTTGACGTCCCCCCGTCACACCACCCCTGTCTTTCCACCTACAGCTCACTGCATACCGGGGGACTCGGCTGCACGTGCCGCCAGCCTGGCAGACACGCGTGCAGCGAGGCAGCGGGGCCGTAGCCTAACCTGCTCTTAGTCGGCTCTTCGTGAGAAAACTAACGACCGTTGTTTTTGCAATGTATTTAGCTTTGTGTGTATCTGTTAAACCCAGGGAAACTAAAATACGTTACCTATTTAGGTAAAGTCACGTCAGTAGCCCAGATTTAGGGGACTTCTGAGGATCTACCCCATGTGTTTTTTGAATGTGGGGTTGAGGGGATATATATATACTACTTAGATCTCTAATACAGTCTCTCTCATTCTCTTGGCTGCAAATAATTTGCTCTTCTCTATTAAAGAGTTAAGTTTCCTTCTACAACATTTGTAATAACAAAAAAAGAATGAGATGCTGAGCATCTAAAGTACATGACAGTCACTAAGGTTTCCTTAAAATGTTGAATTTAACATTTTTTTTAAACATCTATTTTCCTCTCTTTTTCCGTTTTCAAGTATAATAACTTAGTTTATGAATATGAATGTTTCTCTCAGATGGAATCCCCCGGCTCCTCAGTGAACATTTCATCTTGTCCTGCAACACATGATAAAGCATTTTGCTTGGCATAATGTCACAATGGCACTGTTGAGCACAACAATTTGAGCCTGAATGTGCTGCAAATGAGGAATTCTTAAAAGCCAATTCCACATAGAAATAAAGAGCTAATGCAAGAGACAGAAAGGTAAGACTAAGCAAGATACATTATTAACTTAGCTACAAAACAATACTCTTCAGAATGAAACATGGAATACATTTGCCAGGAAAGAAAAGCAGGTTTTTAATGTTGCAGAATTGCTTACAGATTATCTTGGAAAACTAGCAAGGTGGTTCAATAGATCAAAATTGATTGCTATGTTTACAAATACATGATTTATTATAATAAAGTGTATTTTAATTACTGCGTTGACCAATTCCCTTTTTTACCCTACAGAAAAAGTAAGCTCTGTATTAAACTAATGTTAACAGAGAATTCATACTCTTATCTGTGGGGGTTATTTACTAAAGACTTTTTTTTAACTCCAATTTATTTCAGCTGAGTTAATTTTCTTTGATAAACATGGTGCTGTTTTTGTGCTGGTTTTGCAGAGGATATTAAATAAGAAAAAGATGGGGAGCGTAAAACAAATATATATATCGGCTACTTGCCGAACCAAAAAAGCTACTCACCATCTAGATTTTAGAGGTTACAGCTGAACCCCGTTATAGCGCGGTGCTTGGGGTCCAAGGAATGTGATCGCGTTATATGCGGATTGCATAAAAAATTTTTTTGAATGCAAACATTGCACCGCTCATGGGTTCTGTGGCTGCCGGAGGGGGAGAGCTGGGATAACTCTCCCAGATGTCCCAGACCCCGGCGGCATAGCAGCACCCTTATGCAGGACTTACCCAGCATCCGCATCAGCTGGCAGCTCTCTCCGCTCCCTGGTAACCAGCATCAAATGACACCACGGGGTCACGTGATGTTGCATTGCCATGGCGACGTGACGTCACATGACCCCACTACATCATTTTATGCCGGAGCTGAGGAGGGGGGGGGGGTGGGTGGGAACAGCCAGCAAGCTCCCAGCCACCCGGCACATGACAAGCAGGGAAGATAGAAAATGGCATGGTAGGAGATCTGCTGCTTATTATTGAGAGCCACACTCACACAGCGTTATAAGTGGACCCGTGTTGTTTCAGACTGCGCTATAATGGTGTTGAGCTGTATTTCTTAATGTCTCCTGGTGCAAGAACATTGCACCAGATTTGATTCACAAAAAATCCCACTCACTTCAATAGGAATGGTTTTATCCCTACTATATCTGGTGCAGTTTTGCAGGATTTGATTAATAACCTCCTTTAGTTAAAAAGAAAAGTCCCATAAGGGACCTTATCAAAGGTGTATCCAATCGAAACACAAATTCTATTTCTCAAAGTCTCCTGGCTGCAAAATGAAAACCAGTCCAAAGAAAAATGCACTAAATCCCATTTCTTTCAATAGGATATCTTTTCTTTCCTGAATATGGTGCTGCCTTTTGCCTCAGAGATTTTGATAACCGAGTAATTTATTAACGTTTTCAGGCAACAAAACTGGGACAATGTTTCTACGATGTTCTAGAAACCTCTCTCGTAGTGTCCTTTTAGTACGTTACCAAAGTACGTGTGTTACCAAAAATACACGAATCCAGGATTGAGTCAAACCCCACGGAGGGGTCATGGCTCCCCAGTTGCCCAGCAGGCAATTACAAATGTGGGCAGAATGGACGCCTTACTGGCAAACATATTGGAAATAAGGTTGTGGAATTCAGGTCTATGGTTAATAAAGAAACATTCAGATTGAAGCATTTTATCAATTGCAATACTACACATGTAGTTTACTTACTTGACGGTAGCTGTGGCCTACAATAAATAGGCCGTACTAAAAGGACACTACGAAAGAGGTTTCTAGAACATCGTAGAAACATTATTAAAGGGTTCCTGGGGCATGGGGTATCAAGGCATAACTGTAGTCCTGTGGAACAAAAAGTAATAGGAATTGAAAGTATTAAAATGGGCTCAGCCAGGGGTGACAGGTTTTTCAAATTGAGACAGCGTGAATCGTACTGGATATTCAAATTACAAACTTTGCAACCTGGGGGCCTAAATGAGGAATTAGATCTGCTAGCCTTTCAGTGATTGGTCATACTTTTAATAGAATAATATATTAATTACTACATAGAGACAAGATGGCAGCAGGAAGATTAGCTCGCATTGGGTGCCGTTTTTCCATCAAATCTCTGGTCCACATATATACATAGCTTGTGCAGTCAGATACTGCACCGACACACTTTATTCGAGCAAATACCCGGTATGTACCTGGCAGATACCTGGAATGCGCCGCTCCTCACCTCTGACAAGCCCCGTTGCGTTTGCCTTCCCAGCCTGGGTTCATGCCTGGCTGACGGGCGGCTGATCTGTTAAATGATAATGATTAGGATTTAATATGCTGCAATGCTTCGCGTGTCTACCAGATGGCATAAATTCATGAATTGTAATGCAGTATATATATACTGTGCAGTATTGCAGCCAGCGGGAATAAAATGCTTCAATCCCTGCCTGGAAAATACCTTAATGCACTCGGGCAGAAAACAGTCACAAACCTCAATACACCCGGGTATACCCGAATTCGTGGGACTAGCCGAGCTCAAATAAAGTGTGTCGCCAGTGTACAGCATGTTATACATCAAAGATATAGGATAAGAGGTACTAGACTTTAAACATACATCATGTCATTCAGCCTACTTAGGCACACAAGAGGTTAAATTAGATAGAGATATTTTAAAACGAATAATAGCAATATTATTTATATGAAACTTTAGTCATCAAGTAAGCATACTGGTTACAGTATTAATAGAATTATTGAGAGTTTAGCAATTATAGTTATTTATGCATATCAAGTAGTGTCCTTTGATCACCATATTAAAAGGATCTATCATTTCTGGGGTGTGCATGGTATATTTTACCAATTACATGTGTATATATATGTTTATACTATTAGTGCTGCATATTATAAACATTTTAGTTTAAACACTATTTATGATATATTTATACATTGTTATATTGTTCTTAACGTGGTATTTTTAATATTACATTTTAATGTATATTTTTTATTTTTTTATTTTATTCAGTGTATTTTATTACATAGTAAAATAAATTATTGTTATATGACATGAACCATTTATATGTAATTAGGCAATGCTGGTCCGGTTTGTGAACACTGAGGAGCAACCACACCTGTGTACTATCACACACAGGTGCTGATTACACTTATACGGATTGACTCAACAATCAAGTTAGAATGGAGGACACTCCTTCTCCAGTGGGTACATAACCAAGGGAGTTAGCATTGCTGGATGATATCCCTTGTATCCCTTATGAACGTGCAGTACGTGCCGAAATGCGTTGGATTGCTATAGGATAAGCTGGGTCCTGCTAGGTTAATAACTGAAACACACAGCCAGCGAGACGCTCCTACAGTACCAAGGAGAAAGACTCTCGTAACACAGGGGAAATCCCCATTGATTGGAGCTAACAAGTTGCTTCACGGCGTCACTTCTGGTGCCAACGGAGGACGGATCACAGACTAGAAGGAGGACAGCAGCTACACTACATCTATCCTCGGACGATGCAGGACACCAGCCCAGGGGACGAGCGCAGCGCAAGGAGGAGAACAACAGCTGTCATCACATCGGCTCTAAGTACAGTCCACACTCCAGGCACCAATAGGAGGACGCCAGACAAACAACCAGAGTGCTCAACACACAACATCCTCATCACTGGACTTCAGCACATGAGAATAACACAGGCAACATTTCCGTTTTGTATTTTTCTATTTCATTGTGTATTGTTAACTTTGGATTATTGATCTATAAAAAAACTTTTACTTTATGCGCTAGAAGCGCCCCTCTCTTTCTGTTCTTGACATTTCCACATAGTATTGGTAATCCTTTTACGGGGCAGCACCAAGAGCACATTCTATTTCTACTTTTGGATTGTACATCACAGTATATAAGACTTTACTGTGGGATTGGATATTTCAGGACACATTATGTCTAGTACTGTATATCTTTTTTAACATACCATTTCCTATTTTGGGTCCAACTTGTCCACTGTTGTATTATAGATAGAGCTCAAGTTGCATTTTCCTATTGTATTTTTTTATGGTTCATGTCACACGTCTAGACCATTTGAGTCGTGGGTGTTATTTAGGTTTTCCTATTCTCGTGAGGGGGTAATATGGTTTGTTTAAAAGAAATAACCAGGGATCCATTGGTAGGTCCAAACCGAAAAACCTTTGTGACCACATTTTGATTTCCAGCCAATAAGCTGCTTTGAATGGGCAACCCCACCACATATGTATAAATGTGGCTTGTACTCCACATCCTTTCGGACATGTAATTGGGTACTCTGGGATGAATTTAGCTAGTCTCATGGGGGTTAAGTACCACCTCATCATAACTTTATAGGCATTTTCTTTGATTGTGATACACATTGATGATGTGGCAACTTTTTGAAAAAAATCATTCCAGTCTTCCATGTCTAATACCTCCCACAGGTCATCATCCCATTGTAGCATATATTTCAGTTTTTGATTCATGTGTGGAGGGGGGCTAACAAAATATCCATACAATTTAGATATCAGTCCAGGTGTGTTACTATCTGCTAGACAAAGTGACTCAAATCTAGTTAGCAATTCGGGGGGTCGGATTTTGTTATAAAAGGCTTTCAATTGAAGGTATTGGAGGAACTGATTGTTTGGGATAGCCTTTTCTTTGTGGAAATATTCAAATGTTCTGGGAAATCCTTCTGAACCTACATCTTTTAATCTTGTGATACCTGCTATTTTCCAGTCTATAAACCTATTACGGCCTATTCCTGGACCAAATTCTGGGTTATCATATAGTGGAGTCATAAGTGTATTCCGTGTTGTAAGGAATTGTCGATTTGCAACTGTGTTCCATAATTTGAGTGAATGGGCTATAATTTGGCTGGATTTGAGTATTTCGGGACTCTTTCTCACTGGGGACCATAGAAGATTACTTAATTCGACTGGGGCAACTAAATAGGACATAAGGCATGGTAGTCCCAGCCCTCCTATCTTGTTTGGTATATTTAAGATTTTCTTACCAATTCTTGGTGTTTTATTTTACCAATGAAACCAGCGCTAAATTCTTCACTAAATTCTTCTGTACCCTAAAAAAAGTAGCTAGAGGTAGGATTGTAATTGGAGGTGATTTTAACTTAACCATGGACCCAAACACTGATAGGACTGGGCCTGTAACCATTCGAAGAAAGGTAGATCATAGGGCCATGATCAAAGGTCTGGAGGAACTCCATTTGGCAGATGGATGGAGAGAACTTAACCCAACAAACAGGGAATTTACTTTCTACTCTCCTCCTCATGGTTCACACTCTCGTATAGACTATATTTTAATTTCCTCTAGAGCAATACCATACTGTGCATATTCAAAAATACGTGCTGTGGCCTGGTTGGATCATGCCCAGGTGGAGATGAGATGCTCACATCTTAACATGCCCCCACATTCAGCCCAATGGAAAATAAATGAGTCCTTACTCAAAATACCTGAGATTAAAAAAATACTGGATGTAGAACTAGAGTTCTTTTTCAAAACCAATACAGGCTCTGTATCATCCCCCTTTGTTCTCTGGGAGGCCCATAAGGTCACCCTTAGAGGAAAGCTAATCAGTATTGCAGGAAATAGAAAGAAAGGGAAGCCAATATAAAGAGGGCCCAAACAAAAGTGGAAGAATTAACAAAATTACACCAAAGAGGGAATCAACATGTAGATCTAGAAAAAGTAAAGGAGGCCAAAACTGAACTGAATCTCCTTATCATGGCTAAGGCAGAACAATCCCTCACCTTTACTAAAGCTAAATTTTTTGAGAAATCAAATAAACCTGATAAAATGCTGGCCGCTAGACTTAAATCAGTTCCAACAAACCGTAATATCCACGCAATCAGACAAAAATCAGGTATTCTCTCAACAAATCCGACACTTATAATTAAGGAATTCCAGGCCTTCTATTCCAAATTAAAGATGAAGTCAGGGGAGCATCATTACCTATAGGAAAAAAATAAATACAACCATAGTGCAAAACGTAGTAAAAATACACTTAAATGGCAGATCTCTCTCAAGAGCATTGAGCGTAACCCCCAGTGTTAGATCCAGAGGGAGAGACTGCTGTGAAGCTCCGGTGGCGTCTTCCATACGAGTTGCGAAAACCGGATGTGACGTATCGGCTCCAATTGAGAGAACCGGATGTGACGTATCGGCTCCAGCAGCACAGGTCGGAGGTCGAGGATCGGTGGATGCGGCAGCAGTGTGCGGGGATTCCGAGAACGCGACTCGGCAAAACATCTTTACCATACACCAATGCTGTTTAACATCTGATATCTCGTAAGCCTCCAATTTTATCACTGTCGGATAGAAGTTTGGCATTTTATCTTTTGACTCTGTGTCTCTGTCCTGGACGCATTTTCCTCCTGATTTTGCTCCTTATCGCTAGCCTATGGTTGCAGTGTTACCATCTAGCGCTTTCTGCTCTTGAGAGAGATCTGCCATTTAAGTGTATTTTTACTACGTTTTGCACTATGGTTGTATTTATTTTTTTCCTATAGGTAATGATGCTCCCCTGACTTCATCTTTATTGTGCTCTCTTGTGGACAATTGAAACAGTCCTATCAGGGTTTGAGTTTTTGCCTTTAGCACTCATTGCACTTATTTTGATTGTTATTTCACTATCACTATATTCACTGCATGTTTGTTTATTAGTGTTGAGCGCCATCTAGTATCTTTTGTGTATACTTCTATTCCAAATTATATGATGGTAATAAGACTAAACAAAGCAAACAATTAACAACCAAAATGGAAAACTTCCTAGATTCAGGTAATCTCCCCATAATTACTCCAGACGATAAAGACAAATTAGCCCAAATTTTCACACTCGAAGAAATTCTCAGGGTTATTAAAGATCTCAAACCGGCTAAGGCTCCGGGGCCCGATGGCTTCTCGAACTTATACTGTACTATAAAAAATTCTCTAATATCCTCGCCCCAGTACTATTAAATATGTTCAACTCTATACTAATAGACTCCCAATTTCCCAACAGTATGCTCCAGGCAACCATAACACTAATCTATAAAGATGGAAAAGACCCTACAGACTGTAAGAACTACAGACCAATTTCTTTAATAAACTCAGATTTAAAAATATTCTCCAAAATATTAGCTATTAGATTAAATAAAGTTCTCCCATCTCTGGTTCATCCGGACCAGCTGGGATTTATCCCTGAAAGACAAGCTGCGGACAATACCAGATGCATTATTGAGTTGGTGTCATTAGCTACCAAAAATAAAATACCATCGATGGTCCTGAGCCTTGACGCCGAAAAGGCGTTTGACCGAATCGATTGGAAATACATGTCAAAAACATTGCAGGCATTTGGAGTGGAAGGCCCTTTCCTTAGAGCCATCGAGTCTTTATACACTACACCATCGGCAAAAATACACGCCCAAGGTTTCTCCTCTGAGACCTTTCCTATAAATAATGGAACCAGACAGGGATGTCCCTTATCTCCACTGCTATTCGCCCTCTGTATGGAGCCACTAGCTGCAAACATAAGAAACAACCCAAATATAACAGGAGTTCAGGTGAAGAGTCAGATATACAAAATCGCACTTTATGCAGATGATGTGATCCTTACAATAACCAAACCTCAAACTTCACTTCCAAATTTATACTCCACTCTGTCGTCTTTTAAGGATATCTCAGGTTTCAAAATCAATAGTAACAAATTTGAGGCACTAAATATAAATCTGCCTAAAGATCAAATTAAATTGATTGCTTTAAACTTTGATTTTAAATGGCAACCGAATACGATCAAATACCTAGGGATATTTATCACAAAAAACTATAGTTCTCTGTATAGGGAGAATTATCCAAAAGTCCTAAGAGCTCTTAAGTCTGATATTGAGAAGTGGTCCGGCCACGCTATATCATGGATAGGCAGAATACACAGTATAAAAATGAACATATTGCCCCGTCTTCTGTATCTTTTCCAAACTCTCCCCATTCCATTGGAATTGGAGGAAATTAAAACTCTACAGTCTATAATAAACAAATTTATATGGAAACATTTTTATATATTTTTTTATGAAGCATCTGGTTGAATTCTGTGATTCAAGTTGATGCTTGGAACAGCATTTCTTCCTTGAGTCATACGAGATACACCCTCTATACCCGAAGGTCTTTGATGCACATCTAGATGAGTGACCCGTGTCATTTTCTTAATTTGGGAAGAGAACTCTTGATATCTACAGATTGATTTCTAACCATCTAGCCATCTCATGTTAATGGTTTCATACAGGGGGTTACAGAGATGATTAAACTGCTGGATCACCATGTGGTACATACAGCAAGTGATCTTTCTAATCTATACAATGAGAGTATACACAGTTACACAATGCAGTCTAAGAGCTGGTACATTTCCTGAGTGTGCGCTTCGTGTTGTCAGTGGCAGCAACCAAATATAACATATTGCGTTCTATGGTTTGCTACACAGTACTTACATGCAGTAAGTACGTGCAGTACGTACAGCATACAGTACACACTATGGAAATATGTCTCTGGAATGCATATATGCGTTCCACCGAATACACAGGATTTAGCAGAAGACCACAGTGTTACGACAGGACACCAAGAGGTTAAAGTTAGTATTACAAGTGTAACCCATGTTCCCCCCCCTCTGGTCGCAGACTGGACCCCTAGGGTGTAGTGAGGACTGGCTACGTGTACTATGGTGGTGCGTACCTGTGAGGAGCAGGAGGGCCTGAGTCTCCCGCGATGGTATAGGGGACAACAAGGACAGGTTTCTGGGGTATATGCCTCCATCTTCTTAGCAGTAACGGTGCAGCGCCTCCATCTCTGGCGAGCCCTATAGGGGTAGAGTGAAATCCTCCCCTAATCATGACCTCTCAGGTCAGTCACTCCAACACTCTCTGCTCCCAGGACAGAACTGCTTGTCTCTTACAGGAACAGGCAGGACTAAGTTTAGTCAGCCCCACCCCTCATGATGTCAGCAGGCCCCTCCCCTGTGTCTCATGCCTTCCACACAGAGTCAGGGAGCCTACCTCCATCAATCAAGGCAGGGCTTGAAGCGGGGGAAACCCATGATAACTACTGGCGGCCTGCCCTTAGCAGGACTTACACCAGTAGGAGAAAGATATATAGCCCCCATTTCTTACCGGGGCTACACAAGTAATTAATATATACCGGTAGCAATTACATAACATTGTACCAAGCGTCTGTGAGCAAGGTCCATGTTACAATTGTATGCACATCATAGCTGATTTTGGGTTGCAAAAACATTGGGTACATGTGTATGAATTGTTAAGTTTGGCGAAAGACATTGAATCCCACATTTACAAAGCAGCGCTTCCATAAGACAACTTCTGGTGCCAGAAGAGACCATTATCTCATTCAGTTAATAAATATGGCCCTAATTCACATAAATATCATCACCCTTACGAACCTTGATTGAAAATGTATATTTAATTTCATTTATAATAACACAGACTTCCTAGTTGGACAATTTTGTATCCTTGATGTCTTTCGTTGAGTTAAACATTGAGGCTTGTAAAGCGAGAATTAATTGTTAAAGACTTCATCCAAACTTTAACTCGCTACTCAATTACCTTACCTCAATATGGAGGTGTGTATATATATATATATATATATATATATATATATATATATATATATGAACAACAAGAAAAGAAAGCGCCCGATCCTAGTGCAGCATGAAAAAATACAATTTAATAAAAATGAATAAAACCAACAAATGCGAACTCACAAACACAGGATAAATAAAAGCATATAATGAGTATACTCATTCGCCAACCGCCCACGATGTGCCTTGGATGGCGCGCCCTCTCTCTGTCTAGGTTTTCTCAGCTCTTCTGAACCGACATCCAGCAGGGGATACAGGAAACAGCTCACCACAATGTGATCCGGAAGTCCTCCACAATGTTAGTGTATTCCGGATGTGAGGTCTGCAGTCCGTGACCCCGCGATGCAGGGGCTGATCAGAGAAGTCTCTCTGCACTCCCAAAGGCAGTCCGTGATGAGGTGGGCAGTGAGGATAGAGTAGAATTGTGTATCACAGTGTGACAGCAGCTGAAAAACGCTCTTCCCTACGCGTTTCTTCACATAAAGTGATTTCATCAGGGGATGCCCTGATGAAATCACTTTATGTGAAGAAACGCGTTCAGAAGAGCTGAGAAAACCTAGACAGAGTTGTTCACAGATTTCTGGGAGTTCGTTGGTCCTTGATGAGAGCAATGTGAAACCCAGTGACTTGGAAAGGCGCTTAACAACTATAAAAGTGCTCAAAAAAATAAAATTAAAAGTTTGTGAAACTGACGAATTCTCTCAACCTTCCAGGGAATATGCACTGATTCCCTTACAACAGTTTAGGCTCCAGGGCAGGAAGGGAGCAGCATCATCAGGAACACCCAGAAAAAAAAAAAAAAAAAAAAAGGTGTTCCTGATGATGCTGCTCCCTTGATGAGAGCAGCCAGATCCTAGCATGGACCCTTGGTTTGGTTGATATATTTTTATATTTTTCATATTTTTTCATTTTTATTTTTATTTTTGACACACTTAGTGTCATTTTTTTCGTATTTTTCCATTCATCATTAATTAGTATCATCCAGGAGGGATTCATTAGTGCAGTAGTCATAACCACCAACACATGCTATTTTATTATATTTGTATTGTTCACTGGCATATATTTGTGTTCACAGCAGCTTTTTAAACATTGGCACTCAGCATTTTATTATAACATATTGCATGTATT
Organism: Ascaphus truei; assembly: GCF_040206685.1. NCBI lineage: Eukaryota > Metazoa > Chordata > Amphibia > Anura > Ascaphidae > Ascaphus > Ascaphus truei. Next base: position 24,753,748 of record NC_134500.1, read on the forward strand.
TTTATTAGTGTGAGTCAATCATCCATATTATTGTTGCATTCACCCTTGCCATTCACCTTTGCTATATCCACTTAATACAATCAATTGGTAATCAGTCTGAGTTTACACCTGAGGAGCGCAGTCTATTCTTTGTTTGATATATATATATATATATATATATATATATATATATATATATATATATATATATATATATATATATCATCACTAAAGCAGGGTGCTTGCTATGTCATAGTTTAAAACAGAGATGTAATGAAAGTTCATTTACTGTACGGTATATACAAGTGTAGTGCATATACTTATTTGCATTACCACTTCCTTAGTAATAGTATACTTTATGATATTACACACACTATAGTTCAATTCTGGAGGTATCAGTTGCTGAAAATTTGCCTCACTGGGAGATTAAAATGGCCACTGCCCTTCACACTGAATAAGACAGAGTGTGCCTAGTAACAGCTGATGCTGGTGAAATAATAAACAGGTTAAAACTTAAAATATTAAGATTAGCACTACATGAACTGCTTTAAAAATGAAATGTAAAAAGCAGAAAGACACTCAAAGGCTGAAATATCACTGAAGATGTTTGATTTAAATTACATTTAATATCTCGTTATACTGTAACTGTAAGAAAGGCGTGATTTTTTGCAGTTGAGAATATTTAAGAATATAAATAAATATATATAGTAAATTGTAAAGCAGTGATATAACACTTTAAAAAAAATGCTATTTTACCTTCTTATTTGCGAGGCACTAGATAGTTGATTGAAAATTTAAAAGTAATACCCATTTCTGCTAGTAACTCCACAGGCTTTAAAATAGCCTGCCCAAAAATGATTGGTATAGAACTAAATCCACAAGTAACCCCATGAAATCTGCTTTGAATATCAACAAATTCCTAAGAATAACTTGCAGGCTTTAGGCAAAGAAATATAATCTCGGAACTTCTAAAGGTCAAGATTTGCTCTCTGGCTGCACAGCTCAAGTGTAAATGCTCTATAATGCTATGCTGGGTGATTGCTTTGCTCTCTAGACAATGTCAATTTTGTCCAAGTAGCTGCAGATGCATCGAGTATTAAGCGAGAATGATGTTAAGGGCCTCTCTTGAACACTGGCAGATTCACAGAGAAACTGATCCAAAACCCCATGTCTATTACAGCCTCAGCCCCAAAGAGGCAAAATTAGGGATTATAGTTGATTGGAGAATAATGCTACATTAGATATGTAATGTTCTTCAAGCCATAAGACTTTGGAAATGAATTCTCTTGTGCTCAAAAAGTCCTTTTTTTGTCTTGGTTTTCCTAATTAAGGTGGTAGCACCTCAGAGACAGTTTCATACCCTAGAGCTACTCAAGTTAAACCATTCATCATGGCTTTGACCCATGCAAGTTAAGAACAAGCTACATCCAAGAAACATTACATCTAATGAACTCATTAAATCATAATCTAAATATGATACAGAAAAAAAATAAGAACCATGAGCCATGGAGGGAAAAAATGTCAAGGATAGAAAAACATTATTGTGGGAGTTCACATTGAAAATTAATTTGACAAATCCCCATTCAACCCAGACAATTCCATTTGAAGATATTCATACCAGGGTCCCCTGATGTCTTCCATTCAATAGCAGTCTGGTTTTTATTCCCTAATCCCTTGAGAAAGACAGAGGCTCATATGAATCAAGGCACAAGTGGAGCAATTCTGGGTTAAAGGGGCAATCTCTCCAAGGATCAAAGTGAACTAATTACAGTGACGTGTAAAGGGTTTCATCTGGTTAACGGATACATTTTTACCCAAATATGACACCTATAAGTATTTTTAATTTATTTTTGAAAGTTAAACTTGGGAGGGGTATGATTTCAGATGGCTGCTTCCTTTTGTGTGATGTCACTGTGTGATCAGCAAAGGCTTGTACAGCTAGAGCCCCCACTCCTCACCTCCCTTTATTGGCTCTCTGTTGGATAGGGTAGGATAAGGGTAAAGACAACACTTGATTGACAAACACTTCTCTATTTAGAGGCCTCTAAGAAATTCCTGGCAAACTATGTGGGATTGCACCTTAAAAAACTTCAGTAGATGTACTGAAGAAAAAAAATCTTATTAAAATAAATAGGATTTTATTTCTTTACAGGCGGGCCGCACTTCTCTGAGATCCGCCAATACGGCGGTACCGATAAGGGGGCCACCATGTCTATGAATGCGCAGAACGGGGCTGCCGAGTTTGTGCATGCGCAGAACAGAGGTCGCGCATGTGCAGAAGGGGGGATTGCAGGTCTGCGCATATGCAGACCTGCAGGAGACACCAAAAATCGCCGGTTCCACTTTCCGGCGAGTTTTGCTTTGTGGCAGGACCATAGAACGGAACCCGCCATATTGGCGGGGCCCGCCTGTATAACATTTTTGTAAATGTTTTGCCCCAGTTTTGTACTGGAGCTTTATTTAATAGTGCCTCCAGTTGTATATATATCCCCTCAAACCCCAATCCATATAATTTAGAGCGAGAAAACTGTATTCAAAAAGAAGCACACATGAGGTTCCCTGGGAGATATGCTAACGGGCATGCAAAGTATATTTAAATGAGTCACATACCACACTCCCTAAAAGGATTTCCATAAGAAGTAGGCAAGCCTAAGGCACATAGTGACTGGAATGGTGTACTGGTGCCAGGTCAAACAGGATTAGAATCCACAACCTACTCTGAGCATCAGCTCTAGCCGTGTGAGCTAAACCAGCTCCTGGGTATTATTGTTGTCAGATCATACTTTTGAGCTATTCACTGCTCACAAGTGCAGTTAATCCAGCTATTAGCACATCTCACAGGTATCTCAGGTGTGCTCCATATGGAACAATAAACTGCCAACCAGGAAGTGGAAGTGCTCTGTTTTTATAGAGAGCCAGGGAGAAGGAGCTACAGGTATAATCACTCGGTGAGTACAGCTCAAAACTTTAATAGCAAAAAAAAGGAGAAAGCAGCGCACTGCCCAGGGAGCCAGGTGGCATAACAATATTAAGATTTATTTGGTAATAAACATCATCCAAAGGAGGTGTAGAGCCTCCTACATGTTTCACACCGTAATTGTGCTTTATCACTCCTATGCACCTGGAGACCCCAGACACATGTGGGCACCCCCCTCTGGTGCACTGTGGGCCTGCGGACACCCGTCGGGACCACCGGGGAACCCCGTCAACCTGGGGTAATAATCCTGTGTGTAAAATGATAAATTGTGGTTTTATGGGGGGACACAGGGGGTGGGTTGTGTATTAGTGGGTGGGTAGTACAGTACATATTGTAATGTAATCTGCTACATTACTGTGCTTTAACCCCGTCATTGCCTTAGCTGGCATTGCATGGCCACTTAGGTCAGGGGAGCGCAAACTTTTTGTGCTGCGCCCCCCTGTCTCTCTGCCCCCGGCTCTCACGCCCCCCTGCCTTCCTTCAGCCGCGTCAGATGACGCTGCGTGGGCGTGTGACGTCAGGTCACATAGACGCCGCGTTGCCATGGCGACGCAACACAGGCGGCTGAATCCCGGTAAGTAAACAGTTGCAGGGGCCTCACGCGATCCCCCGGCATTTAATTTAAATGCCTGGGGGAAGAGCGCGGGGCCTCTGCAACTGCCCGCACCCCCCCAGCACAATCTCCCGCCCCCCTGGGGGTCGCGCCCCCCACTTTGCGCACCGCTGACTTAGGTAATGGAGCTGCTTACATTTTTATCTTTATTTATTGTGTGTGAGCAGGGGGACTCCTGAGCTGAACAAAGTTTATTTCAGCCTCGGGAACCCCCTACTTTCCGAGATACAGGCCCCGGTATGGGGTGCCGGTATCCATCTGCTTTGTTTACATCCCACGTGGATTTTAACATGGAGGAGATACCGGCACCCCATACCGGGGCCTGTAACTTGAGACATAGGGGGTACCTGAGGCTGGAATCAACTTTGTTCAGCTCGGGAGACCCCCTGCTCAAGCACACTATGAATAAAAATAAAATGTAAGCAGCTTCCTTACCTAACAGCTATCCGCAAAAGTAATGATTTTTTATTGGGAAGGGGGGTTTGATACTAGTGTAAGGGAGCAGGGGGTCTCCTGAGTTGAACAAAGTTGATTTCAGCCTCGGGGACCCCTACTTCCTGAGATACAGGCCCTGGTATGGGGTACCAGTATCCCCTCTGTTTTGTTTAGATACCACGGTTACGTGACCCACAGGATTTTAACATGGGGATACCGGCACCCCATACCGGGGCATGTATCTCGGGAAGTAGGGGGTCCCCGGACCTGAAATCAATGCACGCCACCTACACCCGCCATCTCCAGCTGCCTCATTAGGTGCACACGTGCACCCACACGGGGATAAGTGCAGAGCCTTCCGGCCCCGCCTCCGACTTGTGTCCTCCTATTTATGCTCAGCTGCCCCACTGGCAAGTTGGCTGAGCATAAACCTATGTTGCGTAGTGTTCACTGCTTCCTTGCCTTCGCAGTCCTGTTTTGTTCTTCTGTTCCTAGCTCTCAGTTCCTGACCCGGCTTTGTATTGGACTCCACTCTTCTCAACTCCTGACCCCGGCTACCCATGACGATCCGCACCACTCTAACCCCGACCTCGGCAATTTACCGTGACTACTCTTACCTCTCCAATCCAGACCACAGCTAATAGTACCTGCAACGATCCGCTACTCTCCAACCCCAACCTCGGCAAGTATCACGACTACTCTTATGTCTCCAACCCCGACCCTGCTACCTCGACTAATCTACACTCCAGACATGCCCACGCAGCTCTGGGTTGCATTTATATATCCCCACCTCGGCCTCGCAGTCACACATTGTTTTTGGTGAGCACATTAGGTGCTTTAGGCTTGCCAATTCTATATAGTTGTTATGGACATATTTTTAGGATTTAAACATATTTTTCGATGGGATATCTCCCAGGATACTTTGGACATGCTCCTTTTTTAGCACAAGTGTCTCTCCCCTAGTTATTTGGATGGAGGTTTGAGGGGATATATATACACATAACTGGAGACACTATATTGCTCTCATCCATTTTAAAAATCCATGTGGCGAAGACCCAATTTGATGGCGGATATCATTCCGTGGATCAGATTTGACAGCAAAAGCTCATGAAAATCCATGGATGGAATTCAGACATGTTTGCCCATCGCTAGTCCTCCATTCAAAGGCCCCTAAGAAATTCAATTTGAAATTCAGTTAAAACAATAAATAAAATGAAACCAGATGTTGCTGTTAACACAGTTTGATTTATCTAGGGAGGCCAATTAGACTGTTAAATGATTTACAAAAAATGTTCACTTTCTAGCTTGCTGTGTTGGATTGTACCATTACCAACTGGGCCAGATGAATAAACATACATTGTATAATCAACTTTTGAAAACATGAAGTAATCTTCGCTCTACAAGGCAGAAAACTGATATTTCTTATATGAATACAAAAAAGTAACATTTCTATTTCCTGTTAGTTCTTAAACATACCCTGGCTTTTTTTAAGTTGGCTTCTCAGGTGTGTTCATTTTTGTACACAGGTATCGCTTCACATATTGTATAAAGGAGTGTTTGGGGAGGCATATAAGCCACTTGTTCCTTTACAAAATAGGACTACCACTCTCAACCCATTTTTCAGTTTCTAGATGGAAGTGACACAACGTTTATGTAAGACTTACCTAACCTATCATTAATTCCCTGAACCGCCTTTAGTGGATATGCGATCTTAGGGGGAATTCCCCTTTTTCATATCATTAGGAATAATGGAAACATTTAACCATGCATTATTTAAGGAGCAAAACTGGGTTAATGTTATGTTATTCCCTTTAGTGGAATGTTAATTTAGGTTAGAGTTACGCTAAATAGCTTAATGGAGCTTAGTGTATCTGTGCCTCAGTCTCAATCTCTCCCTGGGAACTAAAGAACTGAAACACATTAATCACAGAGTAACATTAGAAAAAGACGATTCATTACTTCCCAGAAAGAATGTGTATAAAAATTGGTATTTTCCACCACATTACCCTTTTAATTAGTGAAAAATATTAAAGAAGAAGGACTTCTTGTTGAATAGGTAGAATAATCTAAGTAATCTAATAATCTAATAATAGGTAGAATAATCTAAGTAGATAATAGGACAACATTACTAAGGTAAGTCTTTCTAATTAACAATAATGATGTACATCTTTATACTCAGTGGCTTTACTCTTATGTTGGTAGAAGGTAGAAGCAAGCGCTCTGTCAAGAATGCTAACAAATTAATACTTCCAAAAGTATTGCTACACTTTAGCTGCAAGTACGCAGTAGGCATTTTTTTTTTAAATAAAGCAATAGAATTCATGAAAACAAGCAATTATCCAATAATTTCCTTCAGGCTAAAATGCTACTGTATCTATTCTTAACTGCGTCTCAGGAGCAATACTAGTCTAAGTTTTACATGTTTATACAACTTGTGAAATACCGCTCACCATAGTAGTAGGTACAGTAATGGAAGATATAGTTCCAGCTGGTGCAAAGGGGATAGGGATGACAGACGTAAACACATAAGGAGACAAAGAGTTCTCCTAAAAAGATCCCCATTCACTGCACAGCAAAGCTGAAAATAATAATCAGGGTTCAAATACCCACTATAAATATAGTAGAATAGGCTATAAAGGGTACAATTAAGTAACCGCTCCCAACACTGTGGGAGGGCAGTTACCACTAAAATGCCCGTAGGCAAAAAATTATAAATACTTTAATGTTCAGCAGAAATCAGCGCAGTAACACAAAATCAAAACTACCATAAAAACAATTAAAACACATATAACGGGTGGTAAAGGGTTCAGGGATGTCTATGGTTAAATCCAAAATAATACAGTATACATCCCCTGACCAAATCCCTATCGTTAGTGTGAGACAAAAATGGGTGAATAAGGGTTAATTAGCACATAGCAATGATCCCTCTTGTCTCAGGGTGGGGTGCTGGTATTGGTAGAACCGATGGATGAGTGCTGTAAATCACCTTGTGATAGATAGCAATCGCAATACAAGCACCATATGGTGCAGTACATCAAGTGTAATCATATAACTAGTGTGGTATATAATCGATACCTGGTCTCATATGCAGGTTATCACACAGTAGGCACTCGCATATCACAGCAAAATAGAGTGCTGTGCACTCAGTATGCACAATTAACCTGCACCGTTCAAACCCAGCTCTTCCTGCCCCACCAACAACGATCAGGAACAGTCTCACCCGTAACTCCTCTTACACGACGTCAATGCGATTAACCCTTATTCACCCATTTTTGTCTCACACTAACGATAGGGATTTGGTTAGCGGATGTATACTGTATTATTTTGGATTTAACCATAGACATCCATGAACCTTTTACCACCCGTTATATGTGTTTTAATTGTTTTTATGGTAGTTTTGAGTTTGTGTTACTGCGCCGATTTCTGCTGAACATTAAAGTATTTATTATTTTTTGCCTACGGGCATTTTAGTGATAACTGTCCTCCCACAGTGTTGGGAGCGGTTACTTAATTGTACCCTTTATAGCCTATTCTACTATATTTATAGTGGGTATTTGAACCCTGGTTATTATTTTCAGCTTTGCTGTGCAGTGAATGGGGATCTTTTTAGGAGAACTCTTTGTCTCCTTATGTGTTTATGTAAGTTTTACATGTATTTGTACCCACATTGTCTTCATTATGTGTAAATTAACAAAATATGGTTTCTTTTATGCAGATTTAGGGTGCGTGTGGGCTATTTAATAAAGTCTCTCAGCTACAAAACTCGTTCAAAATCGGTACAAAAATAAGGTACGATGGGCAGTGCCGTCTTAACGCATGGGCACGCTGGGCAGTTGCTCGGGGGCCCCACGAGTATAGGGCCCCATGCTAATCTATGCACAGACCAGAATTTAACCCTAATTTTCCGATCACCCGCCACAACATTCAAATCTCCCGCTAACTCGGTAGAAGGAGAAAAATTACGAGAGAGAGAAATGTTGCCATTTTTATTGCTTGCAATGTCATGGAAGCAAAATATTGTAACGGATTTGCGGGAAGCAATTAACGGTTTTGTTGGAGTACCAATAAATATAAATTTATTTTATCAATAATTTAATTTAATTTAAAATTTTATTCCTGTGAGTGGTTGTGTAGGCAGGGCCCGTGCACTGCTTTGCCCGGGGGCCTATTATGCTGTTAAGACGGCCCTGACGATGGGTAAGATGTATTAATGTAAAGAAAGTGCAAATAGTACTGTAGTTTGTTTTGACACATACAGTAGCTTCATTTTATGCTTGTGTTTGTGTCAAATGGAAGAAAGCGTTGGCTACATTTGATGTATATTGTTAGCCGCAAAGTTTATTCCACTTCAGATGAAGATGCAGATTTTGAAACATTTAATTATAATACGTGCATCATGTAGCTTCTCCCTAGCTCCTTCTATTAACAATCCCCAATTCGCAAGTTGCCGAATAAGGTGTAAAATTTGAAGCAAAGAGCTTGTTACATTGACACAAAGGGTCAGAAGATGAAAATTATGCAATTTGCAACAACATTACTCCAAATTTGTCTTGATACATCACCCCCTATATATTAAAAGGAAAACAGAATCCCATGGAAAAGAATTGGAGTTTTTCCTTTGATAAATCTGGTGTAGATTTTGGTGTATACTTTATGTATCAGTGCAAAAGTGGTGCAATTCTGGTGCAAAACAATTCTGCCAAATGTGTCAAACAATAAATGCCATTGAAAGCAATATGATTTTTGTTTTGTAATCTAATTTGTGCAGATGTAGACCCAGATTTGAATCCCTTTTGCCTTGATACACACAAAAACTTGTTTGAAAGCACTTGCACCAGTGCTCTAAGCTGTGTCTCATGTAATAACCTGGTTGTTCATATTTATTACATCTGCCTCAGATTTGCTAAACAAGAGAGATTGGCCACCTTAGAACTGGCAGAATTTTTGATGCAGACTGAAGGTGGGACTAGTGAGACACTGAGGCACGTACTGGAATGCATCTCATTATAGTCTGTGGGGCTCGTTCACTAAACTTAAATAAGTGCATTAATCTAAATAAGTGCATTATCATAAATGCCCTTTTAGAGCGATATTGCATGTGTAGCTATTCACAAAGCTTCAATAACAGGGCAATATTGCGCTAAAACTGCTTTTTACTGAGCTATGACACTCTGGCTATAATAAGTAGTGCGGAAGCTGAAAAAATACCCAAACTCGCATTTTTTTGCCAACAACTGCTATTCCCTAAACTCCAATATGCAGATCTTACTATAAAAAATTACATTCTTTTCTCGCAATCAAACGGGTGAAGAGATCAGATTTGAGATTTGCATATCAAGGAGTTTTGTTTATTTTTACTGCATGGGATTGATACCAGGGGTCTCTGGACTTGTCCCGCATATTTATTTCAGCTACGGATATCCCCCGATTCAATCCTAGGTAATAAAAATTAAATTACAACAAGTTTGGTTACCTAAGCGGATAACAGACAGACAGCTATAAAACATATTGGCTTCTCCTGCACTGCTTGCGATCCTCCCTCTCTTCACCACACGGGCTTCTCCTGCACTGTTGGGAGAGCCTGCTTCACACACACATGCGTGCACACATCCCCCTCCCTTCCCTGGAAGCTGATGAAGCAGAGCTTCAGATGCCGGGCAAGTCATTTCGGTGGCCATTTCTTTTTCCGCGATCCAGGTTATAACGCGGTAATAGGTATAACGCGGTATAACAGGTGGACCCCAACCACCGTGTTATAAAAGCAAACACAGGATCAAGTACAATCTAAGGGTTTACAAAGGAAAATGGGCAGACAAGGTGGGCTATGGGGTTCTTATCTGCCATCAAATTACATGTTTATTTTTAAAAAGATATGAAAATTGCCTTTCATGCACTTGCATTTTTGGTAGAAGTGGGCAAAATCGGGACGCGCTGTGTGCTCATTTGCATGTCATTACCCAGAAACCCTGACTGCAATTGAAGCATTGTATGCTAAAAGATAATGGGGAAAGGCAGATTTGCGGACCTATCGGAGACATGTGCTCCCAAGTGGTATTTTTATTTGCTGTTCACTATACGGCCAAGGGATTTCTGTCACTTTTATTTAGTCACCGTAACGGATTTTGCATCTGTGTATGAAATAAGAACCTTCCAGTACCTTATGTTCCCAAAACTAAATACAAAACCCTTAAGATTTTTAGAACCAAAACTATGAGGAAATAGGAGAAAGAGGCACTCGCAGTTTTAACGTGCTACTGTAGATATTCCGGTGCTGTCTGAGATGAGGGGTAACCCATTAACCTGCAAAAATGCATATAGTAGAGGAATATGTGCTCTGACGAACTCAATAGGGAACACTCTTCATTGTAATTGACATTTGAATGTGGGTTTTATTTTGCAGACAGAAAAATATGCAAAACTTTTCGGGAGTGTTCCTCTTTTCAGTTATATATTATTTATTATATTATTTTAGCTTGATCTTGCTTATTTTTAGTTTTATCCAAAACCAAACAATTCAGTTGTGGCAAAAAAAACAGGAGCCAAAAGGATTTTAGAGACAAAATAATGTCTGAAACATTCAAAATATGTACTCCAAAGACTAAAAAGTGCTCATATTTAGTTAGTAGGCACATATCTATAATGTCCCAATAAGCTTCAATTTTACAGCAATAAGGTCCATTGGGTCAGTTTATACACAGTACAACCTCACATTTTTTTGATTTACCATCAGAATGGAAATGAAGATATTATTTAAACATGGGCTGACCTGTAAAACAAATTAAACATATAATTAAAAAGAACACAATGTGAGTAAATTACTCAACAGCGTTTCTAGTTTAAAACGAATAAAGTACCTTATCACCTTGGCATATCTATGGCAAATTTATTTATATCAATATATTGATGGTAATTATGCATTTACTGTTTTTTCTTTTTAATTGTTTAATAGGATTTTCTGAAAGTTCTATGAGGATGAAAGCTTTTTTTTTTAAGGAGTCTGCAATGAATTATATTTTTCAAGCACCAGTTTCTCCTAAGTGAACCCATACACAGAACTAACGAGGTCATAAATTCTTCTTTCTGTTAATGTGCAAGGTAGTATGGTGCCAAGAGAGCATTGGGAGACAATGAGATGAAACATGAGATGGGATGAACCTGATTAAACTAATCAACCGCAGACTTCATAATTACATACAACAGTGGAAGTCTCATGAGAGCTGTAGGATGCACTGCTTCGAACTTGAAAAAGTATTATATAAACATAATACACAGCACACTTAGGGTTAGATCTACAAACCTCTGTTAAATCAGGACTTATAACCTGAAGTTACCCAAAACAGGAACGGACGTTATGTTTCCTGGGTTAACATGGTATCTCGCAAGCTAATTATATGCAAAATCAATGTCTGAAATACATTGTCTAAGCATAGGCTTAATGTCAGGTTATCGTAGCATAAAGATACCCGGTTAGCATAGGGGAGTCGGACAAGGACCTGCTGCATCAAAGGAGGAGTTATGCAGGCGAGATTTCACTAAATGGTTTCACTTTTCATGTGACTTAACTTTTTTTATGTGAAACTTCTTTAGTGGCACTTGCACCTACAAAAATCTCATAGGGGAATCTCTGAATGAGAATGAAAATAATAACAGAAGTGAGTGACTGCGCATGTGCAAGACCGGAAGTGACATCCTTGTAGTTTGTTAGCTGCCTGCTGGGAGTTGTAGTTCGGGCGTGGATGTCAATCATCCAAAGTAAATAAGAATGAAAGGCCCCAGTGACTACAAGTCCCAGCAACCCCTGCTATAGCTGACAGGCACTGTCTGTGTAAGCAGTACATACACACGCACACACACACACACATATATATATATATAGATATATACACATATATATATGTGTGTATATATATATATATAGATATATATATACAAAAACATAGATATACAGATGCAGCGGCCGTTATTTTAAGGCATCACGGCACCGTTTTCGTGTGCGCTGCTGTACTCCACGCAGCCAATCGCCCCAGGCACACGTGTTTATCGCGGTTGCTTTGTTTGAATTTTATGGATAGTGTGCAATTATATGCACTCGCGTCTTAAGGCGGTACGGTTGGAAGTAATCCCGCGTCATCACATGGGTATTCCGATGTATAAATTGCGTGATTTTGTAAAATTATGGCCACTGCATCTGTACACATATGCACACAATATATACACACAATATATACACACAATATATATATATATATATATATATATATATATATATATATATATACAGTGTTCGACAATCCTATACATTTACTCGCCCGGGGCGGGTGGATTTAACCCCCAGGCGAGTAAACATTGGCCCAAGCAGCACACGTGTTTTTTTTTTTAATTTCCCCCGTTCGCGCTGAAATTTCCCTGCTTGCACTTAAAAAAACAAACAAAAAAAACTCCCTACCTGACTGCTGTTTGGCGCGCGCTCCCAGGATTTGTGGGCGCGCGGCCAGGCTCTATATGAGCCCGCCCCCAACGAGCAGCCATTCTTTCTGCCCGGACATCAAGAGTAAGTACACGCCATGCTGCGGCCCCTCTGCTCCTTCCCTGCGATCCCCCTGGTCCCTACATGGCTCCCTACTCCCCACCGCGGCAGCTCTCCTGTCCCCTCCTCCTGTCCCCGTCCCCTGCTCCTGTCCCCTTCCCCTCCTCCTGTCCCCTTCTTCTGCTCCTGTCCCCTTCCCCTCCTCCATTCCCCAGCTCCTGTCCCCTTCCCCTCCTCCTGTCCCCTGCTCCTGTCCCCTGCTCCTGTCCCCTTCCCCTCCTCCTGTCCCCTCCTCCTGTCCCCTGCTCCTGTCCCCTTCCCCTCCGCCTGTCCCCTGCTCCTGTCCCCTTCCCCTCCGCCTGTCCCCTGCTCCTGTCCCCTTCCCCTCCTCCTGTCCCCTTCCCCCTATATCCACCGATCGCTGCCCCGGGCGGGAGGTCCCCAATGCTGGCAGCCCGGTTGGCGTGCGGGGGGGCACTCAGCCCTAACCACGTGACTCCCACCTATCCTGCAGCCTCCTCGCCAGCTAACTTCATGCCGCCGCGGGCTGGGGGGAAGAAGCAGTCTGCAAAGCTGCTTGGCCGCGCATTGTGAAGACATGCCGGCGAGGGGAGCAGGGTAGTGGCGGCCACTGCGGGGCTGACTGTCCCCTGGGGGATACCTCGCCACGTGCCTCCCACCCACCCTGCCTCCCCAAAGCTTCCAATATGCCCGCGTCAGGTATGGGGGGGGTGGGGTCGGCCTGCCCCCCCCCCCCCCACGAGCAGGGGGGGGGGGGGGGGAGGAGCGTGGTGGTGGTGCTGGTCGTGGCCTTTCCTTCCCCCCCCCCGTGTGTGTGTGTGAGCGTGAGCAAGTGTATGGGAGCAAGTGTATGTGTATGGGAGCAAGTGTATGTGTGTATGTGTATGGGAGCAAGTGTATGTGTATGGGAGCATGTGTGTATGTGTATGGGAGCATGTGTATGTGTATGGGAGCAAGTGTATGTGTGTATGTGTATGGGAGCAAGTGTATGTGTATGGGAGCAAGTGTATGGGAGCAAGTGTATGTGTGTATGGGAGCAAGTGTATGTGTGTATGGGAGCATGTGTATGTGTGTGACACCAGAGGTACCCCCCCAGTCAGTCACCACCCCCCCAGTCAGTCACCACCCCCCCAGTCAGTCACCACCCCCCCAGTCAGTCACCACCCCCCCAGTCAGTCACCACCCCCCCAGTCAGTCACCACCCCCCAGTCAGTCACCACCCACCCAGTCAGTCACCACCCCTCGTCAGTCACCCCCCCCCCGTCAGTCACTCCCCCCCGTCAGTCACCCCCCCCGTCAGTCACCCCCCCAGTCAGTCACCCCCCTGCAGTCAGTCACCCCCCCAGTCAGTCACCCCCCCCCAGTCAGCCACCCTCTCTGTGTGTGTCACCCACCGTTTCTCCCCTCTGTGTCTCTCCCCCCACTCTCTCTTTCCCCCACACCCTCTCTCTCCCCCACACCCTCTCTCTCTCCCCCACACCCTCTCTCTCTCCCCCACACCCTCTCTCTCTCCCCCACACCCTCTCTCTCTCCCCCACACCCTCTCTCTCCCCACACCCTCTCTCTCTCCCCCACACCCTCTCTCTCCCCCACACCCTCTCTCTCTCCCCCACACCCTCTCTCTCTCCCCCACACCCTCTCTCTCTCCCCCACACCCTCTCTCTCTCCCCCACACCCTCTCTCTCTTCCCACACCCTCTATCTCTCTCTCTCCCCACACCCTCTCTCTCTCTCTCTCCCCCACTCTCTCTCCCCCCACTCTCTCTCTCCCCCACACCCTCTCTCTCTCCCCCACACCCTCTCTCTCTCCCCCACACCCTCTCTCTCTCCCCCACACCCTCTCTCTCTCTCCCCACACCCTCTCTCTCTCTCTCCCCACTCTCTCTCTCTCCCCACTCTCTCTCTCTCCCCCACACTCTCTCTCTCTCCCCCACACCCTCTCTCTCTCCCCCACACCCTATCTCTCTCCCCCACACCCTCTCTCTCTCCCCCACACCCTCTCTCTCTCCCCCACACCCTCTCTCTCTCCCCCACTCTCTCTCTCTCTCCCCCACTCTCTCTCTCCCCCACTCTCTCTCTCTCTCCCCCCACTCTCTCTCTCTCCCCCACTCTCTCTCTCTCCGCCCACTCTCTCTCTCTCCCCCCCCACTCTCTCTCTCTCTCTCCCCCCACTCTCTCTCTCTCTCTCCCCCCCACTCTCTCTCTCTGCCCCCACTCTCTCTCTCCCCCCACTCTCTCTCTTCTCTCTCTCCCCCCACTCTCTCTTTCTCCCCCCACACTCTCTCTCTCCCCCCCCACACACTCTCTCTCTCTCCCCCCCCACACACTCTCTCTCTCTCACCCCCACTCTCTCTCTCCCTCTATCTCTCTAACCCCCCCACACTCGGATCGCTTATTTACCCTATATATCTTACTTGCCCTATACTACACCGAAATAACCTATACTGCTGTCTTCCAGATCTGACTCAAGCTTCACACGGAAGATATCGGAATCCCCCCCTAACCCAGAAGACAGGTAGGGAACACATCCCCTCCAATGTGTAACATTGCGGGAATGAGGTACCTGGACATTGAGGGACTGCGGATCATGTAAGAACCCAGGCGGGATTACTGCTTTAGATATTGTGAAGCGGGGGCGTCCAGGCACTGGTTAAGAGGTTCAGGAAACTAGTCATTCACATCTGGCTTTTATTTCTAGATCTGAAATTTACGCACACACACACACACGTAACAAGGCCTAATTGTAGTATAATGTAATACAATAAATACATTTATGTCAAAAATGAATGTTCTGACTAGGAATTTATTAAATGTATTTTATTTATATATTTTATTTTAAAGCGGGGTTGGGGGCGGGACTAGGGTTGGGGGCGAAACTAGGGGCGGGGTTGGGGGCGGGACTAGGTGGCGAGTAGATTTTTTGGTTGGGCGAGTAGATTTTTGGGTGATTTGTCGAACACTGTATATATATATATATATATTTATATATATATATATATAAAACAAAAAAGAAAAGATTCCTTGTATAATACTGTTTATAAAAAGGGTTTTATCATAACATAGTGTAGTCACCAGGACTTGAACTCACATAGTAGGTCAAAACACATTAGTTTAAGACAATCTGTAAAGGGACGCAATCAGCTGGAGGACAAATCAAGTGCTGGTATCACACGGACAGCAAGAACCACGTTCAAGAGCTACAGATGCATCGTCCGTTATTCTAGCATATCACGGAGCCATTTTCATGTGCGCTGCTGTACTCCACGCGGCCAATCACGCGGTTGATTTGTGTGAATTTCATGGATCCCGATTTTTTTGGGTGCAAGTCTTCGCGTTTCCATGGCCGAAATGAATTAATTGTAATGTGTACAGTACTGTGTCAATTTGCAGGTGTTTAAAAACCAGAACACTAAAATGCCATTTTCTGCACTCGATAAAACACGAGTAAACACGCGGTAATGACGCGTCATGACATGGGTATTCTGAGGTATACAACGCGCTATATGTTCGAATAACGGCCGCTGCATCTGTATGAGGGATACTCATCTGTGGTGGGGAGAACTGCTGATGTATTCTATATCCTCCAGTGTAAATGTCACTTCACAGAGCTCCAGTTAGTCTGCAACACCACAACAATCCTGCCGCGACTCCGCCAGCAATGACCTGCCATGACCTGCACCTGGCTGAATCCAAAATCTTTGCATTACATTTGGCGTAGTCGACAGGGTATGGGTGGTGTTACCACAAAACAAAGGAGACTAAGCAAGGGGAAGTGATAGCAAAAGGGCAAGGAGCAACCAGATTGGTGTTAGTACAAGGGGCCCTTCACCTTGAATATGTTACTGCCTATCGTTTAATAGCAGTCAATTGATATTTGTTTTTCTTTTTGTTTTGCCGTGTCCATGGATATCTGGATGCCTTGGATCCACGGCATACTGAACACTATATCCAATCAAACCAACCAGACGAATTGTCGGATAGGTGGACCCACCTAAGTGCGCAAGAAGATGGTTACCCTTATACGAATTGTATATTTCCTTATTATGTTAACATGTTTAAAAAATGTAAGATGTAGCATATACAGATGCTGATCACAACTTAAATATGTTAACTACAATTCTGATAATTAATTATATAGTCTAAAGTACTCCCACTTCAGATGCTGTCATGTTTATAAATTTGACATTATTAACAACTGTTTTCTCAAAACTTTATATAGTAGACCCTACATCTCCCGTCGGTCAACAACATGTGTCAACACCAGCATCTTCCGTGGCATCAGCAGTAATGGAAGGTGAGGCTATCACGTTTGGACAATATAATCTGTAAATTTAGATGCAACAACAACACATTCATGAACACAGGACACTTGCAGATGTGAGTTACATCAACATAGTTAATTACTAAAAATTGTCACATCTGATGTTTCACTCGCATAAATGTAGTTAGTGAGTTGTACAATCACCAGCATGACATGATATAACAACAATATTCCATGCTGTAAATATTAACACTCAATAGATACCGTTTCAATGTTGCTAAATGAGTCTACCACATTTTTCATTTTCAAAATATTTAATATGAATTATGTAAACATTGAATTTAATATGAATTAAATCAGCACGCATAGTTACAGAAAACAATGTTAAGGATATGTTCCTGGTTACTTCTTTTTTTAAATTTTATGAAAAACAGATATTGAATCTCCTGGACACAGATCGGAAAGTGACCAGGAAGTTATGTACAGACTACACGATTAACACATGAAAGAACTGCTACCGCACATCATGACACTGGAGCACTTACTCTGGTGGCGTCTTAACCCAGATGATACCGCTCGCAAGAATATAGTAACTAGAGGCGGTATGTTTAGGGTCATTATCCTGGAAGAACCGGTGACCACCAGTTGGGAAATCATGCCTAATGTATTCAACAATACGGGTGACTATTTGTTCTTGGAAAAATACTTTGTCCATGATTCCTGGAACAAGAGAAGAAAAAATTATGTTAAAAATTGAACATTAGGATACAGAATACATTACAATTGTACTGTACAGTGCACAAGGCTACACCATGTGGCTTTCTACATTATTTTACCCTAAAATATGATGATGCATCCTGGTCCACCTCTAGAGATCGCACCCCACACATACATCTTCACTGGGTGCTTGGGACGCGGCTTCAGAGATAGGCATCCTTTTTTGTGGAATGCAAAAGTGGCAAATCTCTCTAGAGCTACAGTTGTCTCGTCAGAAAAGATGACATCCTGAAATGTTTCGCCACTTTCGATCCATGCCCGTGCTTGTTCCACTCTTTTTACCTTGTTGGCACCTCTTATCCTTGGATACGCTCTACTAAGACAAGGAAGAAGTTTACAGGTACAGTAAGATTACACTTTACCTACAGTACACCAGTGTACAGTACAACGCTTTACCTGTACTGTCCTAACTAAGGCACAGTAATTACAGTATCCACCCTGTTCTGTCACTTTGCATACCATAGTATTGCATTATACTATACTTTATTTCAGTAAGACGCTTACTTGACACGTCCATATTTCCATCCCAATTGGCGTCTCATCACCCTGATGCTGGTCTCAGATGCTATGATATTGTGACTGTTCTCTAGAACAGTCTTGACTCTTGCTGCACAGTGCTCATCATTAGCCTCGCTGATTTCGTCCACCCAACATTTTGCCGTCCTACAGTTTAAAGGAGAAGAGAAGAATTTGAGTAATAAAAGCAGAAAGAGAAAAAAAAAACATTTTATATTTTCTTCTCACTGTACGGTAGTACAGTAATTGTTTGGGTCTAAAAAATTGCAAAGAAAACATGTAAACAAAAACATGATTTTTGATATGCAAGAAGCTTTTTGAGTAATAAAGTAATTGCAGAAAGAAACCAAAAATACTCACTCTTGTGACTGGGAGACTCCGCTTTACACTTTTTGCTTGACCATGGGCATGATAGCTGACAGTGCTTTGTGCTAAATCGAGGTCTGAATTCAGTAACCAGTGTTTGATCTGTAAAATTCTGTGTCCTTTCTTGTACATGTCCTGTATTCTCATGCTGAGATCCTTTGAAATAACTTTCTTCGGCATTGCTGCTTTAGAAAATAAATCAAGAACAGAGGAATGTATATTCGATGTATATTCAATGTGCATTGAATCAACAGAAGTGATGGTGTATTTTTAATGTAATGGTCCTCGCTTGACAGGTTAAGTACTGTATACGCTCACTTTTAACACCTTTCGCTCGTGTCCATGCCTGCCAAAAACTTCAAATAGGGACACAGTACATAAAAGGTGACACAAATTGCATAGACTCCCAAACGCTGATCTCTATCTGAACGAGCCTCTTGAACAGAATTGTGCATTCTTTCACCTGCTTCCATGGATCAACCCCGATTCTACAGATGCTGGAACCTGCTTTTTTCTGCTGTGCCAACCACGAGAAAGTGAAAGTCAGAAGCTGTTTTCAAGCCAAAGCCAAAGGTGCCTAGAAAAAAGGTTCCGAAGTCTCCAATGGTAATGAACCCTGGCCCTTATTATGTGAAGAAGAAAATGGCCAAAATCCACAAGGATCAACTTGTTTGGATGGGCACCAGAAGTGCCACTGCACCCGCCGAAGCAGAATCGGAGATCCATTGCCATCGCCCACCGCCACCAATTCCAAAACATCCACCCGCTCTGACCGGAAACCACTGATGCTCATCCGGAAACCCCCAGCTCACCTGCTCCAGCACCCATCCACGCCGATGCTCTTCCGGAAACCCCCAGCTCACCTGCTCCTGCACCCAGCCAAGCTGATGTAAGTCCCGAAGCCCCCAGCTCACGTCCTCCAGCACCCAGCCACACAGATGTTCATCTGGGTGACACCAGCACTCCTTGTACCAGATCAAGCTCGGTCGCCCGCATGCTGGATGTTTTCTGTGGTATCGAAATCACTGAGCAGAGCAATACAGGGACAGAATGGAGGCCAAGCTGGACCGTCTTTTGGAGACCATGGTGAATATGGATAGGTGCATGGGTGTTCATCTGGATAAAACTGAGAGGAACATCACAGGGCTCTATTCTTTGCTTGGAGTCCCTGCCCCTGTGTCCGATACAGTAGCAGGAGGGTGGCTTGCACCCTCTCAATCCCTTGATTTGACCTTCACAGTGCAAACACCAAACTAACCACGGGCCCCCCATGCTCACCCCCTCCGTCTCCAGAACACATGTATACCCTGCTTTTGCAGGAGATGACAACCCTGGTAAGCACTAGGCCACGGCAGGAGGAAAGCATCCTCCCCGACCATCTACTCCCACCCATTGCCAGAAGCACACCTGCTCCAGCACCCAGGATTGTTCAGCTCCCAGACATCACCCTGAGAGATCTGCCCCAGAGCGTCCAGGAGAAATACAAGATCAGATCTGCTGGTCTACCTCAGAAATATGCCCAGTTCATCTTCAAACACCATGTCAGTTTTGAGCTGTACCCAAAATGACAATTATGAAGGCAATAAATACAAGAAGCCTCTTCCAGCAAATTTAAGGAGAACAATTATGGCGGAAGCGAAGTGCAATTTTAAAGCTACCAGTCTTCTTAAAAAAAATGTAGAGACAGCATTAATAGCCTTTTGAGGCATACAAGGGCTCTTCCCTGGAGGTCCATCGACTTGTTTGATGACTACTAGTTATACATTTATTTACAAATAATGATGCACCGCCAATCTTTTTAATCTTAAAAAAAACAGTTGATTTTTTTAAATGATTTAATTGTTTAATGCTTATTTTCTGTTTTGCATGTCTGAGCTGGGCAAAGACAATGTGCCAAATCCATGCATGCCATGTTGCTTCCTTCCATACCCCCCAAAACGTAAAGGTACTGTAAACTTCTAGTCCTATTGTAAAGTGCGGTAGCCCATGTCATGCATGCTTTGTCTCCTCCAAACTCCCCCAACCCCCCAAAGTAGAAGATACAAGCCACTGTAGTCAGAATGTACTGTTCCCCATGTCATGCCCTTTCTCCTCAAACACCTCAAAAATCTGGATTGAATAATTTACAGTGTGATTGTAAAAATATAATATTGTCTCTTTCTTTACAGACCAAGATGTCCAAGAAGCACCATCCATTGCGAAGAAGAAAAAGACAAGATTGTACATTTGGAAGAAGAGGCAACGTATTTTTGTATTATGTATTTTCATTTGTTATCCAGAAAAATAAAAATTTTCATTCTTTATATATAATTTTTTGGTTTTGTTGGTGTGTTCATGTTTTACTGTTTACACACTTACAGTAGTACAGGTCCAGTACTACATCGTACTGTACTTAAAGTTGTAAAGGTATTTAATATATATATATATATATATATATATATATATATATATATATATATTAAAATATCTGACAAAGAACAGTACAGTATGCAGTATAGCAATACAACAAAAATGCCCAAAGCTACTTCCAATGTGACAAAAATACACAGTGCAATACATATATATCTCTTGTAAAAAGGGTAATTTAGTTTAACCCTTTGGCCAAAGCGTCTTAAGCCTGCTGCCACTTACAAGGCATGTCCGAAGCAGGACCTAACACTCACCTGGATTAAAATTCTTATTTACCAGCTGCACACATGGTAATGGTTGGGGTTTCTCAGAGCTTGTTGGGAATCTGTGTATTTTGTTAACTGTGTTCAGCTGGTCTCAGTTGCTTATGGGAGGGTAGTGGCTCCCCTTCCCCCCCAAGGTTTAAGCTTGCACCACCCCACTTTCCAAGTTGGCAGGTCAGTTTCATTTTGCCAGGTTACGACAGATCCAATGTGATCATTCTTCCTGTAATTATACAGGTAAATAAGAATTTTAACCCAGGTGAGTGTTAGGTCCTGCTACGGTCATGCCTTGTAAGTGGCAGCAGGCTTAAGACACTTTGGCCAAAGGGTTAAACTAAATTACCCTTTTTACAAGAGATATAGGTATTGCGCTGTGTTTTTTTGTCACATTGGAAGTAGCTTTGGGCATTTTTGTTTTTTGTTGTATACATTTAGCCACTCCCACTAGCACTGCTTGTTGGGAATCTATGTATTTTGTTTACAGTATATCAATCTTGAAATTAAGTTGCTTTTAGTGCTTAAATAGTACTATAAAAAAAAAAGTAGTGATGTACAGTAGTTTAAATATAGTATATCTAAATACTGTTAATCTTTGACATACAGTACACTATAAAACATCTTTCAAATCCAGTACATACAATAATGTAAAGTTCTAAATGCATTTAAATATATAAAAAATATCTAATTGAGATACTGTACAGTATACTACAGTATAATTACAGTATACTGTAGCACATAAACTGTGTTTTTACTATATACAGTACTGTACTGTAGATACACAAAGAGCAGTACTACTGTACAACAGATACAATTGACAATTTGACATACACGCATGCGCAGAAATGTGATGACACACATATGCGTTTCAACAAAGTTCCAATTTAACATAATGTGCGGATTACATATTTTACATTCGGAAGGAGATCGAAGTTATATTTTTGTTTTATTCATTTTGACTTTATTATCCTGTACAAATAAAACATTTAATTCGTTAATACTTTTTGTTGTGTGTGTTCATATTTTAAATCTTCTACAGTTCAAGAATTTTTGTATGGCTAAAAGCTAAGGAGCCTCAGAAAGAACTTCTTTTCCATGTACTGTATATGAACTCATATTTTTAATCTTCAAATTACAATTACACATACACACTTCAGTACTGTACGGGAATAAAAGACAGGTTGAATTGCAATTAGATTTTTTAAGAAAACAACTCGCGATCGCCCACTTGAGTTTCTCGACGTTATGGCAGACAACGCTAAAATGCAATTTTCTGTACTCGATCAAAACACTAGTAAACTTGCGTCTTAATGAGGGAAAATTTCAAGATATCGGGGTGTGCAAAGGAATACAACCCATGAAATGATCAGATACGGCCGCTGCATCTGTATGTTAATTGTTTTCTACAGACCTATGTTAAAAATCTCAGGTCACATATTAGGGACACTTTGCACATCATCAACTCCGTCTCAGGTATCAAGTGGAAACCCTCTTATCAGTGGGCCACTTGTGACATTCAGTCACTGTACACATGTATAGGGCATGACATGGGTTAATCGCTAGTGAAAAAAGGAGAGAGGTCCAGGGCACTACGGATTTCAGGAAAAAATAATTTTCCTGAAATCCGTAGTGCCCTGAACCGCTCTCCTTTTTTTGCTGATTCTGGAGTTTTTTCACTGACTGGGACTCCCCTGGACCAGGAGCACCGGTAACAGCAAGTATCTGCTAATTATTGTATGGTGTGCAGCATCAATATTGTATTTAATCACTAGTGAAACATTATTTGGACAATGATACCAAGATATGTCAGGCTCAAAACACCTCTATTCTATCTATTATTACATTTATTTTCGATTTCAGTCACAATATTAATTACAAATCGGTGGTACGGCCATGGGACCAGGTTTGCGCCCAGTTATGCCAATCTATTCATGGGTTTTTGGGAGGAAGGTTCAGTCTGGACCAATAACCCACTGGGTGCGGGCCTAGTTTACTATCGCTGCTTCATAGATGATATTCTTATTATTTGGGATTCTGATTTTGGGGATATTTTTGAGCTATTTGCACATTTTAATTCTAATAAAAGTAGTCTGGTCTTCACTAATGTGCTCTATCCTGTTGAAATTGAATTCCTTGATTTGTTACTTAAAGTGGATTCTGAGTGTACAGATGAAGCGGCCGTTATTCGAACACTTCACGCGTTGTATAATTCGGAATACCCATGTCATGGCTCATGATTTCTTCCAATCGTACCGCCTTTAGAAGCGAGTGCAGAAAATGTCATTTTAGTGTTCTTGTTTTTAAACACCTGAAATTGACACAGTAGCACAGTACTGTACACATTACAATTCATTAATTTCCCAAAAAAACAGAATCCATGAAATTCAAACAAAGCATCCACGATAAACACGTGTGCCTGGGGCGTTTGTCCACGTTAATGCCACGTGGAATATAGCAGAGCACACGAAAACGGCTCCGTGATTTGTTCGAATAACGGTCGCTGCATCTGTATATATAATATATGCACCAATGTATTAAATCAAATAAAATATACTTATATTTATAAAAGTCCAAGGTTCTCAATTCCAGTCATCAAGATTCCCCAACAGGTCAGGTTTTAAGCTTAGCACAGGTCTTCAACTGAGCCACTGATTGAGCCCCTTGTGCTGAAGCAGGGATATACTGAAAACCTGACCTGTTGGGGGGTCTTGAGGAATGGAGCTCAGAACACCTGACTTAAGAATCTCATGTAATAGCTTTGCAGATTTAGGCCTGAAACATTAACTATGAAAAGCACAGCACTGAGTACGGGACAGCACTTTCGCTGGCGTTTTGGTCCTCAAAATATTTTTTGTATGTATATCTTTATTTATATAGCACCATCCATGTACTTGGTATGTTACAGCAGTAATACACTATACAGTACATACAATAATAGGAATAAGCGATTCAGACATTAAGCTAGACATTAAGAATCGGAGTCCCAGCCCCAAAGAGCTTACAATCTAAGTGGTAAGCAGGGACTTACAGTGACAGTATTTATTTATTTATTTATTTTTATTTATAAAAATATTTTACCAGGAAGTAATACATTGAGAGTTACCTCTCGTTTTCAAGTATGTCCTGGGCACAGAGTAAAACAAAATAATACATGGTTACAAATACAGTTACATAAATGAACAAGGTATACATTATATACAAGACATTGCATGCACAGTTAAAGAAAATATATATTATGAGCGTATGGAACAGTTACAGACCAGATTAAAGTGTGAGACAGCCTTAGATTTGAAAGAACTTAAGCTGGTGGTGGATATGAGAGTCTCTGGTAGGTTGTTCCAGTTTTGGGGTGCACGGAAGGAGAAGGAGGAACGTCCGGATACTTTGTTGAGCCTTGGGACCATGAATAGTCTTTTGGAGTCTGA
Organism: Ascaphus truei; assembly: GCF_040206685.1. Taxonomy (NCBI): domain Eukaryota; kingdom Metazoa; phylum Chordata; class Amphibia; order Anura; family Ascaphidae; genus Ascaphus; species Ascaphus truei. The sequence continues at coordinate 24,778,313 of NC_134500.1, forward strand.
TCTCAGGTGATAGGTACTGCATGTGGTAGGGGTGAGGAGCTTGTTCAGGTAGCTGGGTTGCTTGCCCAGAAAGTATTTGAGGGCGAGACAGGAAAGGTGAACTTTGCGCCTAGACTCTAGTGATGACCAATCTAGTTCTTTGAGCATTTCGCAGTGATGTGTGTTGTAGTTGCATTGGAGTACAAAACGACAAATTGAATTGTAGAGGGTGTCAAGTTTGCTAAGGTGGGTTTGAGGAGCCGAGCCATATACTATGTCTCCATAGTCAATAATTGGCATTAGCATCTGCTGTGCAATACGCTTTCTGACCAGGAGACTTAGGGAGGATTTGTTCCTGTAAAGTACCCCTAGTTTGGCATAGGTCTTGGTTGTCAGGGTATCAATGTGCATCCCGAATGTTAAGTGGGAGTCAAACCATAAGCCCAGGTATTTAAAACTAGTGACAGGTGTTAGGGTGGTTTTAGCGTTGGTTCTAATCAGGAGCTCAGTCACTGGAAGCTTTACAAATTTAGTCTTGGTCCCAAATACCATTGTTACCGTCTTGTCAGTGTTTAAAAACAGTTTGTTTTGGGAAATCCAGTTTTCGAGTCTCAAAAATCAGACTGAAGTATGTGTTGAAGGTCAGAGAGGCTATGGCTGTGTGCATACAGGATTGTGTCATCTGCATACATGTGTATTGAGGCTTCCTTACAAGCTGTGGGAAGATCATTAATGAACACTGAGAAGAGTAGGGGCCCCAGAACAGAGCCTTGCGGGACACCACAGGTGATATCCAGGGGGTTGGAGTTAGAGCCTGAGATGGACACATGTTGGGATCTTCCTGATAGGTAGGACTGAAACCAGTTTAAAGCATGTTTCCCTATTCCAGAGCTCTGGAGTTTGTTAAGCAGGATAACATGATCAACTGTGTCAAAAGCCTTTGCAAAATCTAGGAATACTGCACCAGTGAGTTGTCCCCGTTCCATTCCGCACTGGATTTCATTGCAAACTTTTAGCAGGGTAGTTACGGTGGAGTGTTTGGGATGAAACCCAGACTGGAATTGGCTAGGGAAATTTGTCTTGGTGTAGAAATCGCTTAATTGGGAGTGGACACATTTTTCCATGACTTTGGATAGAATTGGGAGACAGTGTTTTTGTCCCCACTTTTGAAGATTGGGACAACTCTGGCAGTTTTCCAGGTCTTAGGGATATGGCCTGCAGACAGGATAGAGTTGACTATGGACGCAATTGGTTTGGCAATGGCTGGGGCACCAAGTCGTAGGAACCTAGATTGTAGTAAGTCGGGTCCACATTGGCTGCTTAGTTTTAGTTTGAGGAGCGCTTGTGTAATCTCCTCTTCAGATACTGGGCTAAATTGAAAATTGTGGGCAGTGTTGGGAGGGGGTGGGACTATAGGGGTACTCCCAGGATGAGATTCAGGTTTGGGGTTTGAGCTGCGTTTCGCTAATAAGTTAGTGGCACACCCCACAAAGTAATCATTGAATGCATTTGCAATGTCAGTGGGGTTTGTCAGAGTAATATCCCCCTTAGTGATATTACTTGGTTGTTGATGGTTAGGGGGCTGGAATATATTGTTGATAACCTTCCAGAAGTTAGCTGGGTTTGATGTATTTTGGTGGAGATTGTCAGAGTAATATTGTGCTTTTGCATAGATATACAATACAGACCGGCGCCACTATTGTCCAATGCAGGTCAATTGGAGGGGGGTTGATCAGCTCAATCAGATCAGTAGACGAGAGTCTTACTGGATCTATGAGCTGAAAACCCTCTCCCCCAATGGTCTAAATATTGATTTTGACCTGGGAGACTTTTTAAAACATTAACACACTAAGTGTAATATTTTAAATAAATAAGCATTAATTGTCATTTTAAAATATTAAATTATTTATTTTTTAATATACTTATACAATTATAGTTAATTATTAATACTTTTAATATATGTCACTAAATTCCATGAAATAACTCAAATGTGATTATGGAGCAAAGATGTGTTTAACATAGTAAAGTCAAATAACATTATTTTTATTTTTATGTTTGTTTGTATGTAATATATTTGTTGTAAGTGTTTGTTATGTATGTATTAAGGCTGATTGTATAAAGGGCATGACTGACAGCCGCCTAGACCAATTACATGTTAGGGTCTAATTATCCAATTGCAAAGGCTCAGTCAGTATATAAACATCTCATGCCCAGTGATCTATAGCCCCTGAAGAAGTGCGCATGCGCACGAAACGCGTTGGGCAGTTTTTATTACCACTTGTGCAGGGTGGCAGAGGACAGCATCGTAGCCGCAGTAGTCCATAGAAGAGGGACTGTTTGGCGATTCCATCCGCCCCTAGGAGTACATTTCCGGCAGCAGACTGATCGACGGCTCCAGGAGAATAAGCAAGTCGCACGGAGCGACGCACTTCCGGTTTCAGGACTGTGGAGCTTCCTGGATACCACGTGTTCGACGGAGCTGCAGCCGGTCTCAACTCTACCTGTAAAAACCCCCGCTCATGGTCTGTGGCAGTGCTGTAAGTAGGACTCCGGTTTTTACCAACCGGATCCCACACCTGCGATTTTATTGTGTTTAATAAATCCATCTTAGTATCAGCCAGCCTTATATGTTTTATGTTATATGTTTTGTGTAATGTTAGTCTTGTTTGGTGTAATATATCATTGCATATCTGCACTATGATGTGTTTTTCTTGTTTCTCTTCTCTTTACACATGTTGATGGAGTTCACACAGTGAAGATACAGCAGAAAACTACATTTAAAGCTACCATCCGTGTGAGAACATTCCCATATTGGACAATCTTTTTTCCACCATTGGACAATAGTGGCGCCGGTCTGTATTGTATATCTGTGTTTTGTATTGCTAACTAGGTCTTGGAGTTAGTGTCACCTGGCAGCCTAATATTATTTATCAAATAATTATTCTAATATCACTTATAATACACATATAATTCTTTTAGCGCTATATACACCCATCTTTTCTTGTTATTGTGCTTTTGCATACCTTGTTTGCCTTGTGCACACGTTCCGCAGGCATCTGTAGTGATTGAGATCCTTGGTAGTGCCAGTTACTTTGTAGCTTTTCCACAAGGCATCCCTGAACTGGTAGAGTGCTATAAGGTCAGGTGTAACCCATGGAAGGTGGGCCCCCCGTACCCTTATTTTGCGTAGTGGAGCATGGGTATCGCAGAGTTTTAAGAACTCGGATTGGAAATAGTCAAGCGCAGAGTCAGGGTCGGGGATTAAATCGATTCTGTGCCATGGGCAGTTGGTAAGGTCATCCAGAAACTGTTGTGGGTTAAAGTTTTTAAATGTTCTAGTGAGGAGAACTTTAGGGCTTGAATGGGGCAGTTTAATTTTCCTTACACAGTACACTATTGCATGGTCACTGAAAATATCAGGAAGGATGCCAGAGAATCGGATTCTGCTGGGGTTTGAGGAGAGAATCCAGTCTAGCAAGGAATGGTTATGCGACTTCAGGTTTATTTGTGTGGGTTGGGAAATGAGTTGCGATAGGTTAAGTGACTTGAGTTGTATCTGGATTTTGTGGTTTTTAGGGTCAAGCCAATTGAAGTTGAAATCCCCTAGAACTAGCAGCTCACTCTTCTCATTCAGAGAGGAAATGGAGCCAAGAAATTGGGTGATATCAGTCAAGGATTGTAGAGGGGCTTTAGGGGGGGCGGTAGATGCCAGCAAGCAAGATGGGCTTAGAAAAGGGGAGGCAGATTTTGCCAACTAGAGTTTCAAAAGAGGGTGGACTTGGTGGGCAATGTAACAGTGTAAATTGTAAGGTGTCTGCAATATAAAATAACACCCCTCCTCCTCTCTTTGACCTATCTTTCCTAAAAATGGAGTATCCCTGAATGGCGATATTTGCATCAGGGGTTTTAGAGGATAGCCATGTTTCTGTAAGAACGATGGCTTTGGGTTTATGCATAAGGCACCATGCCCTTAGTTCATCCAGTTTGGGCAGCAGGCTCCGGATGTTTATATGGGCGACAGATAGCTCTTTTTGGAATTTAAAGGTGGAATTCTCAGGGGCATGGGACAGAGCTGAAATGGGAGGACCTGGGTTAGTTTCAATATCACCTGCTAGAGAGAGTAATAGTATGAGTAGAAATTTGGGTAGTTGTTTGCAAGTTGTAAATTTGTGGTGTTTTCCATTAGAGTGAGCAGTGGTTGGTGTGCTGGTTTTTAGAGTTCTCCACCAACATTCAGTAGATAGTGCAAGGCTTTTGAGCAGTCCAGGGTGTATGGTGATGTTGGGTGTGGGCAAGGATGGAGGACTTTGTAGTGGATAGAGGGAGTAACATCTCCATGAGGCCAGGAGAAAGAAAAAAGTTAGAAGACATAGCAGGTTCATGATGCCAGAGGTAGGCAGTGCTGCAAGGAGCTGTTGTGAGCAGAGTGAGTGTGTGCAGATTAAACAGCAGGGGTGGGCCTGTACCTTGTCAAGTGTTTTGCTGCATTGCAATGCTAGGGTCAATTCAGGGTTTCGGTGTTTTGTGCAGTCAGTTTTGGGAGAGGCTGCAGTGAAAGAAGTTGTAAAGGGGTGGGGGTTAAACTATGCAGGCTAACAAGCATGGGATCATAGTGTGATCTGAATAGCTTACCGTTTGTTGTCTTGAGTAAAAGTGTGTGCAGTAGATCCAGTCCCCAGTCACTTCTAGTCAAACTGTAGTCTAACTGTTTTTATCACTTAAAAAGCTCACTTTAAATGCCTCACTGCCTAATGCAGTTCCTGCCCAATGCAGCGAAGGTGTTAGTATTATACACAAAAAAAAGTCACATAGTACACAGTAGGGCGTGTTTGTGTTTTGTTTTTGCTGGAACTCAGTTGCTTTCAGTTTTGGATCTTTAAAAACTGATTGAAAAGGGTAAAATTAAGCAGGAATCCTTCTATTCTTTTTTTGTGTACTTTTTCGCACAAATTTGCAGATTTTCATGTTTGCAAACCCAAAAGTTCCCCCAGTTTATTAAGAATCTCCTCCCTCCCCCCCCCCCCCCCCCCAAAAAAAAACTTATAAGAATAAAATCTGAGGAGGAAGCTCTGAAGCCCTCTAGGGTTTTGGCTCAAATTTTCAATGGATTCAAAAATGTGTTCCTAAATTCATCAAACTTTGAAGTTTGGATTAGGAGCCTGTGAATCTGCTTTGCCTTTGTATTGACTATCACAAACTATTCAATACAGAAAATCTTTTTGTTGTACATATATATTTCAGGAGCTAAGTAACACACAATTAAACTAAGTTATGTGGAAGCAATTATAAAGTGGAAGTGATCCAACCACTTGTATGAATATACCATTTTATTTTAATGTTTCAGAGAAATGTGTAGTTTTGTGTCACCATCCACATTAAATTGCCTGCCGCAGTAAAGCTACCCAATGGCAGAATGGACTTCTGCTTTAAAACCACTATTAAACAAAAAGAATCAACAAAAAGTATTTTACACCAGTGTTAGCCGAAAATTGGAAACACTGGGCCATTTCCAGTAAAGCAAATTTGTAAAGAAAAATCCTTTTTTGTACAGTACTGTATGTACTAATTTCTAAAGAAATAAAAAATTCACACTCCAGAAGTACTAACAAGTTGACAAGGCTTCATGGTGATGTAACAGCTTAAGAATAAAGAGAGGCTCCCTGTTGTTATACTTGATCATCAGCAGCATCAGTGTAAAACCTAACAACCAATGAACTTCCTGCAAAGACAGTTTGCTTCACACAGACATCAATACATAACCTTTACTGGTCTCCATAGGGTCATTAGATCCATTAGACTGTAGACTCAGCACTGCTTCAGCTCTTAAGTTAATACAGCTGAGACTTTTTTTTTTTTACATTCCTATTAAGAAAGGGGATGCACAATTTTAGTGATTTCTTAGATGATTTCATAAGTAAATCAAACATTCTTTCAACAGCGGTAATAAAAATGGTGTCCTTTGAGATACCACATTCTCCATCAAAATGCAGTAATCCAGACTCTCACACTTTAAGTCTTGACTATCCCCTCAAATCAGAGAAGGAGGAGTAATTAAGTTTGTACTTTTTTTTTTTTACAAGTTGTACTCAATAAATCTGAATAAATTAACAACGCATTACTAAAGCTGCTACATTACATTTGCATAGTGCATTTAATGAATATGCAACTGCAAGTGGAAAGGTCTGCAACTGTGAACCTTGCAAATTAGCATAACTGCTTCCAGTATGTTTCTTAAATAATGCTCTCATTTGCACATCACTGAGTTGGCTAATTCTAACTTCAGTCAGGGTAGCCTTGTAATTAAGACTCTTGCTTTAATTTTTAATGAAGTTTATGTTACATCAATCCTGACAGTAATGAGGGGACAAGGAAACAAAAAGGCTGCTAATAATTAAATTCACAAACCCGTTTGAGGGATAATAATTCCTGAGGAGAAATTACATGACTAATTATTAATTAAATATTCATACTATTGCAGAGCCGTCTCACTTAACTGCTTCTTTTGTTGCCGATTTTGCCAAGATGTGGCTGCTTTGCTCAAACCATTCAGATTTTGAAGGTCTCTTGTTAATTTTAGTACATCGTTAATCAATATGACAGAAAAAAAATAGAAATGTGTTAATTGGTATCGTTTTATTGTGTCTAAATATTACTACAGTTGGTTTAGTTTCCACAGAATTAATCTAGCTAGTCTAGTCCTATTTTATGGAAACATAAATCCATTTAATACCCATAAACTTCTAATAGTGGTACAACTTGACCTTTTTGGCAACATTATTGTTTACAGATAATTACACCAACTCTTTAAGAGGTTATTTAATGGATTTGCATTCATCACAATAAAATGAAAGACTGTTGTTTAATAACACTTTGTTCCAGGGATGCTTTGGATACCCTAATTTAGCCTTACTGAAAAATTACTTTGGGTGAATTATTTGCTGTTATTGAACCTATCGGCATATACGTTCAATAACAATAAATCTTTCTTTCCGGGATTAGCAGTCTATTGCAACAAGGACCTAAATTGTGTGGTGATCCTGATATTTCTGTGTATATGGCTAAGTGGTAAATAAGTAGTTGTCATAAATGTCTATATTAATAATTGGGTATAAATCTGCACAGCACCATAATGCATGGAAAAGGCCATAAAGGTGCAGGACCATATTTACTAGTAAGTGTTATGAGATACCTCAGGGGTTATGTGCTTAAGTGTCCCACCTGCAAAACTGGGGCAAAACTGTGCAAAAGAATTGCACTAGATTTATCAAGGGAAAGCTCCCATTGCTTTCCATGGGATTCCTTTTCTTTAATGAATATGGCTCTGCTTTGGCACTGGTTTCGCCCTACTTTTACAGCTGGGAGACTTTAGTATATAGACACCTCTCTGTGCTAAAAAGACACCTACTCTCTTAAATAGGCTGTAAGAGGCCATATTACCAAGCCATGCTAAAATGTGTTATGGAGAAAAACATCTTAATAAATATAACCCATAATCTTCTCTCCTTAAAAAAATTGTCTTCCTTATGTAACCCCTCCACATTCAGCTCTCAGACATAACTATTGCTGAGGTGAGGGCCTGAGTCACTATTGATACTTAATGGGCCACACATGGTCTATGGTCAGACAGTGGGAAGATACAGACTCTATACATGGGTGATACAATGCTTTACTGTACTCCAACTAACACCGACAACCTGTGATCCTCAGCAGAGAATCACTGCATACAGCATGCATGGGTATGTCAGTGTCAGCCACCCAATCCCGGGTATATTGGACTTGTGATGGTGCCGACACACCATGGGAGCTCGTTGTATACGACCTGTTGCAGGCCTCTACTTTGAAAAGGGTGCTTCAGTACTGCTGTGCTTCATAGCCGTTAAGGGTCCCCTCCTATGGCGCTCGAACTCCCGATCACCTCCTGACTGGGATTCGCTGCTCCCACTCATGCACACTCTGCAAACCTCGATTGAACCTGATAACACTCAGACACAAAGTACGAAGTATAGGCAGCACTCCACTAGTGGTATACTAGATAAGTATGAGGTCGGTGCAGGGGAACAGGGGAGGGACTGACGGATTTTACACCACGGAACGGATTTTGAATGGAAAGCTCGGGAAATTCCGGGAAATAGATTTTGACAGTTTCACCCATCTCTAGTCATAAGTGAAGCTCCATTATATGTAAAGAGCTTAATTTGGGAGCACTAATAAATATTGTGCCAGCTTTAGTTGAAAAGTATTAGGTCAAAGTAATGGAAGATATATATATATATATATATATATATAAAATAAAAAAAATAAATAGATGATACCGTTCTGTGGCTAACAAAATGCTTTTATTTGTGCGAGCTTTCGAGATACACTGATCCCTTCTTCCGGCGATGTTACAATGAATGAAGCAAAAGGTATACTTAAAAACAGTGTCTCTTGGAATGTTATCTGTGCTGTTCCCCCGGTGTGGATGTGTTTTATGGCTAAAGGTGTCAAAAGGTTACAACTCTAGCCATTAAACACATCCACACCGGGGAAGGAACAGCACAGATAACATTCCAAGAGACACTGTTTTTAAGTATACCTTTTGCTTCATTCATTGTAACATCGCCGGAAGAAGAGATCAGTGTATCTCGAAAGCTCGCACAAATAAAAGCATTTCGTTAGCCACAGAACGGTATCATCTATTTATTTTTTGATTATTGAAGCTCGGCTAACACGGTACTGATACCTCTACATGTATATATATATATATATATATATATATATACTGTATACTGTATATATATATATATATATATATATATATATACATGTAGAGGTATCAGTATATATATATATATATAGCAAATATATAGCAAATGGAAATATTACTGTATGCTCATTTGCATGTCTTAGACAGGTCTGCAGCCCTGCCTTTCATCATTATCACCCAGCACACAGTGCTTCCACTACTGCAAGGGATTCTGGGAAATGACATGCAAATGAGCACACAGTGCCACCGTTTGTGCTTTACTGTGGAGAGTTTTTGTCACTTTTTTTACCCACCATAACTTAACTAAGTTTATCTATCTATATCTATATCTATATCTATATCTATATATATATATGTAAACCATGTTTACCCCCCCCCCCCGGTCGCAGACTGGACCACTAGGGTGTAGTGAGGGCTGGCTACATGCATGTTGGTGGTGCATACCTGTGAGGAATAGGAGGGCCTGAGTCTCCCACGGTGGTATTGGGGAAAACAGGGACTGGCTTCTGGGGTATATGCCTCCATCTTCTCTAGCAGCAGTAACGGTGCAGCGCCTCCATCTCTGGCGAGCCTTTGGGAATAAGGTAAGATCCTCCCAGAGAAGCCCTGGTCCCAGGGCGAGAGATCTTAGTATCACACACAGTCTTTGTAAAAGCAGCAATGTCTCTTTATTGGTTCTGTAGCAGCACACAGCAGGTGATACACAGTAGTGCTTCCAAATGTACACAGGGTCTTTTCCTCCTCTCCTTCTCCTCCAGGCTGTACCCCTGCAGACAAAAAAACACAAAGAAACAGCGCAAACTGCATAGTGAAGTATATAAAATATTATTGATCCATAAAAAAGGTAAGTATTAAGCGTACACTTCCGGAAGTCCGACGGGAACACATTTGCCGACACCGCTGGGAGGAATACACCTCCGAAAGAGACAGCCTCACCGGATTGAATCAATTTCTGCAGGATCGTGTACCGAGGACCTGCTGATGACCTCATGAATCTTCGTTGCTGCGATATCCAGAGCTGCCTAACGCCTGTTGCTGAGTTGTAACTCATTGTGCTTTTAGCACTCAATGCGCTTGTTCTATCTACCTAATGTACGCTTAATACTTACCTTTTTTATGGATCAATAATATTTGATATACTTCACTATGCAGTTTGCGCTGTTTCTTTGTGTTTTATGTCTGTACTGCTGTTGGAGTGCTGAGCCACCCTGACCATTTAACTGCTGCAGCTTCCACTGTATTTACAGAGTTTGTTTATATCTACACCCTAAGATTGAAGGGTTGTAATTATCATTTCACTATTAACACTTTATCACTCTAAATGGGTTGTGGTTAAATGGTTTATTAGTTGCCCACTTTATTTCTTTATTTTGTACCCCTGCAGGATGGGCTGTATGAGGCTCCAATACCCCCGACACCCACCCCAAGGGTATATCCTCTGGATGAGGCAAGATCCCCCCCTCACCCCCTGAGCAGGGTGAGGGGCATTGGTCCACAACACTATAGTGCTATCCGCTCTACTCAGACTGGGCCTGAGTTTCTCTTCCTAGCACAGGTATTACTCTAAACATGACTGTTCAGTCAAGCACTCCAACACTCTCTGCTCCCAGGACAGAACCAACTTGTCACTCACAGGAGCAGCCCACTAAATAGGGACAGTCCTGCCCATCATGATGTCAGCAGGCCCTCCCCTTTGTCTATGCCTTCCACACAGTCAGGGTGCCTCTCTCCATCTTCAGGCCAGGGCTTGAAGCGGGGGAAACCCATGATAACTACTGGCAGCCTGCCCTTATCAGGGCTTACACCAGTAGGAGAAAGCCCCAAAATCTTACCAGGGCTACACTCTCCCTCAGGTTGAATCCAATGGTCCCCACTTGGACCTAACTTTAGCAGCTCCATCCTGCAGGTGAACAAATCTGGGAAACAAAACATGGTTCATAATGATTAGTGCAGATCAACTCAGACCATCCACACAGATGGTGTAATTAATGACACGAGGTATCTCCCAACATGGAGATCCTAACTTAATAATAATGCCGCGTGTCAGGCTTCCTTACCTCCCGCCCATTATGATCAGTTACATTGACAGAGTACGGCTGTACCGACCCAGACTCTGGCCGGTAAACCACACTGTGCATGTATATGTACCTCCCAATACTCCAGGCCCGGACTACCTCACTGATTTTATCCTCGGTCAGGCAGCCTGCTTTACCGACCTTTGTTCGTAAATACTCTTGCATAGCCTCTCTGAGCCAGCTATCTCGGTGCTCCTCTATCTCTCTCATGATGGGTTCAGGCACATAAGGAAATTCGTACCCATGTGACTGCCTATACCTGTTCACTATGGCCCTGTCTACCCGGCTCAATTTTGGAAATTTCTTATGACCCGCCCTGCTTGGCAGTACCCAAAACTCTGGTACTACAGGAGCAATGTCATCATACAATATGCTAGGCCTCTTAGGAAGAAGTAGGGGGAGTATAGGCACCTACCGCCCACCAATGGTCGACTATGTTGCTCCTAATTAACAAGAACCTGGTGCGGTCCATACCTTTGTGGTACCCAGTGAACAGGGGTGCCCACCAATTGTCACGGTGCTCGTACTCTGACACGACACTAGAAGTACCTGTCTCTGACTCAGCTTGGGATGAGACACCAGACGTGACCGCCTCTGTAGAGCGCGAGCAGCTGCGTCTACCTTTTGCATTAATATAGATGGTAGGGTTCATTTTCTGGACCACTTTGCTTACAGGCCCAGCCTCCGCAGTAGGGTGGGACCCTCGGGCCCTCCCTCTAGACGCAGGAGAAAGAGGTACAGGATTAGGCACACGTATAACATTGGCATATGGTATCTCCCCATCAGATCCTTCGTCACTCAATTCCCAATCCCTCACATCTTTGGAATATTTAGAGTTTTTGCTTAACTTATCCCCGCTAGGTCCCTGTGTCATGACTCGTGACGGGGCAGGGGCAGTGGCTGGAGCAATGGTGCTAGGGGTTGGGGCTGGGGCAACAACAACGTCCGTATCAATATCCAGCAAGCAGGTAATGCCGCGACCACTGGGCACTTTCTTGTCTTGCCCACTCCGGCGTGCTTCGTGCTCCTCTGCGAACGCCGTGGCAGTCAAGGTTGGCAAGTGCAGCTGCCATGGCTGCTCCTCGGGCCACAAAGACGGCCGCTGGGCCTCTGTGCCAGCCGGAACTGGAAGTGACGTCATCGGCGGCGCCCGCGGAATCTCCATCCGCTCCGTGGTCACGCACCAGAAGTGCGTCGAGGACCGGAAGGGGCGGTGGTGGGTCATCCGGCCCGCGGACAGGTAAGTAGGCCGCAAGCCTTTCTTTCTCACCCTCTGCAGGATCCTTCTTAGCCTGGCGGGAGTAAGGGGGTGGTGGAGTCTCCTTACCTCTCCACTGCCGGCTGGTGCGTCTCGGATCCCGTCTCTGCCGCACTGGGAGTCACCACGGCCGTGGGACTTCTACGGGCCTCAGGCCGCACCAGCGCTCGCCGTCGGTGGGTGTCCGGACTTGTCTGCTCCCTCTCTCCGGTAAGTGGACCGCCATCTTTCTTACAGCTGGGGTGGTTCGCCGGTAGAAGAAGACTTGATCGGCTCCTCCGCTAGGGAGTCACCTGGGTCTTTTTTGACACTGCCAGTGGGTAATGGTACGAAACGGGCCCGCTCCGGTACTCCACTGCGGTCGCGCTCTTCTCTGCCGGATCATCGCTTGGCTTTTTAGTTGGCTGGGCCTTGGTTCCCCCTCAGCAGTGATGCAGGGAACTAGGGCAGCCTCGTCCGCTGTCTCCGCCACCTCCGTTAGCGTTCCCAGAGAAGCACCCCGAGGGGTCGTTAGCATGGGCCATGGTTCATTAAGCCATAGGTAATACATGCCACATTGAGGGCATCGTGCTTTGGTGCTTGCGGCCGGTCCGGGTGTTCTGCTGTGGATGCACAGGCACCGGAGGTACTCTCGGCCCTCGATCTCCACCACCAGGAAGCCTCCTGGGAGTTGGAAGACCGTCATGCTTAGTTCTGACATAGTTAGTTCAGGGGTGGAACAGTTCAATGTTTCAGCTCCTTGCTCTTCGAATGTCAGACAGAAGTGAAGTTCCTCGCTCTCACTTCCTGTCCCTCCCTTCGCTGGGGAGGACTCTTCTGATTGGCTCTCATTGTGCCCCCTCCCTCTGGTTGAAACAAGAGGAGGGGCACTCGTTCGCTCAGCGTGACGTGGCCTTGTCTGTCGGCCAGTCACAGCACAGGTGGGTGGGCTTTCGGCTTTCGCGCCACTCCGCTGCTCTTGCAGGGAATCTGGGTTTGGCGCCAAACCCCTGCACATCTCCCTCCACATTTCTCTGACAGTCTCTTTGCACGCTTCATGTGTGCGATCCAGGATTGGCGGGAATCGCCATTATGGGACGGCTGCTAGCTGCTGGGCCATGGATGGCGCTGCTGTCGCCATTTTTAACTCTTTCTTGCTGCGCGGAGCACATGTAGTGATGGCCGCCATCTTTGATGAGCCCTCCAAATGTATGATCTCACTATTCTCAGTGTCTAGTGCATAACTCGTTCCTAGACGCTGACTGCTCTCATTGACACTCTCTGATGCTCTGTGCATGCTCTTTTCTGACTGTTTTCCCACTGATATGATGTGGCATACCCCAGGCTAGGCAGAACTCCTTCTCTGTGCACTGCACTCGCTGACGGTTCCTACAAGTACTCTGCGGTGTGTTTTATGTGGGTGCTGGCTAGTGTACCGGGCATCTCCCTAAGTACGGGCGTCTCCTACTTTTGGCCACTCATAGTGCGGGCCCTGGGCCATGGCCCCTGGACAAGTTAACAGGCTAACCCCCCCAGTTGCCTCACACTACCTGCCTCACAGTGTTTAAGTGTTTAAGGACAGCTACAGCCTCACACCCATCTTACATCACCCTCTTAGGGCACCCAGGGCGTACTGTGCGGGAAGCCACGCTCCCCTGACTACCCCTGGTCTGCATACATGCCCTACTCTCTCCAGTACTTGCATTGAAGATGCACTTATCTCTTCCAGCTCTGCTTTCGCTGAAAGCCTATCCTGTTCTGGATCTCAGCAGCTTGCCTCCAAATGTAACCCATGTCCCCCCTCCCACCCCCCCCGGTCGCAGACTGGACCCCTAGGGTGTAGTGAGGGCTGGCTACATGCATGTTGGTGGTGCATACCTGTGAGGAACAGGAGGGCCTGAGTCTCCCGCGGTGGTATTGGGGAAAACAGGGACAGGCTTTTGGGGTATATGCCTCCATCTTCTCTAGCAGCAGTAACGGTGCAGAGCCTCCATCTCTGGCGAGCCTTAGGGAATAAGGTAAGATCCTCCCAGAGAAGCCCTGGTCCCAGGGCGAGAGATCTTAGTCTCACACACAGTCTTTGTAAAAGCAGCAATGTCTCTTTATTGGTTCTGTAGCAGCACACAGCAGGTGATACACAGTAGTGCTTCCAAATGTACACAGGGTCTTTTCCTCCTCTCCTTCTCCTCCAGGCTGTACCCCTGCAGGATGGGCTGTATGAGGCTCCAATACCCCCGACACCCACCCCAAGGGTATATCCTCTGGGTGAGGCAAGATCCCCCCCCCTCACCCCCTGAGCAGGGTGAGGGGCATTGGTCCACAGCACAATAGTGCTATCCGCTCTACTCAGACTGGGCCTGAGTTTCTCTTCCTAGCACAGGTATCACTCTAAACATGACTGTTCAGTCAAGCACTCCAACACTCTCTGATCCCAGGACAGAACCAACTTGCCACTCACAGGAGCAGCCCACTAAATAGGGACAGCCCTGCCCATCATGATGTCAGCAGTATCCTCCCCTGTGTCTATGCCTTCTACACAGTCAGGGTGCCTCCCTCCATCCTTCAGGCCAGGGCTTGAAGCGGGGGAAACCCATGATAACTACTGGCGGCCTGCCCTTACCAGGGCTTACACCAGTAGGAGAAAGATATATAGCCCCAAAATCTTACCAGGGCTACATATAAAATAGAAATAAAGAGTGCACACTCCTAGTGTGTGAAAAGAGTAAATATAACAATTGATTAAAATTAGGACAACCTAGGTCTGCTAGCAGATATTAAAAATACATACAAATACATTAGGGATAATAAAAGGTTAGAGACTCTGTGATCTCCAGAATGGAAGAAAGAGGAATAAAGCCTTGAGACTCAAATGTCTCTGGGCTAAACATCTATTCAGCGTATATAGCTGGCATAATCACTAGACTGAAGTGATAATTGTCCACTAGAGTCCTGTAAATACGCTGTGGTAGAATGGGGTGTGGAAGGTAAATAACAAGTCAAGCAGCTGATCGATGGATACAAGTGCTGCTCAATGGTAAAGATATAAATGACCCTCTGCTCCGGGAGTGGGGAATCCCAATTATGCTGATTTTGCAGGCTTATAACGCTTTGGCCAAAGGGTTTAAGTAAATGACCTTGACTCATGAGAATACTAACAGTGAAGTATTTAACTATGTGTTTTATCACATTGGATGTAGCATTGGTTATTTTTGTCTTTTGTTGTATACATTTGGCCACGCTCAGTAGCACTCCTTTTGACACAAATATATGTATATGATGTGGTGGATTCTGGGGTTAGAGCTAGCAGGAACTGTGTGTTCATTATCTGTATGTTATGTTTTGGAATGTTTGCTGCATTGGATTTCTCTGTTACCTCAAAAGTGAGGTAAGGACTGACGTTTTCCAAATTCGTGCGCAAAGTAAATAATGTACTTCAAACAGCCAACAAAACCAGGAACATGCTGATTTTTTTTTTACATGCAAATGTTCAATGGCAGACCCACATATTCGTACAGTACACAGACCCCATTAACAAAGAGAAAATGATGCAGTTTGCTTAAACCTTGCTCTAAATTGGCTTTGAAGCATCCCCACATTTCTGATTTTCTCTTGTGGTTCACATTGATGGCTTTTTGTAGTGTTAAAGTAACTTATCGGAGTATCCTGTCTGCAAAAACAAGGCATAAATGCTGCACCAAACTCATTAAAAGCAATAATATAACCTCCCTTTTTTCCAGGATTGGGCCTAGTACTTTTTTTTCCAGCCCTGGGTACTCCCTCGTTCCAGAAACTTAACTTAAGTGATGTTATGGTATAATTTGGTAACCAGATTTTTATAGGATATGGATAACAAATAGAACCTGCTGAACCTGCAAGATTTGGTGACTATTTTGTTTCCCCGGAAGCGAGATTTAAAACCAGTAACTTCCCCAGTAAGTACTGTGTCTTGGGAACTGGGTGGTCTGCAGAACTTAAAATAGGATGATTTAGCGACGGAGAACCCCAAGGTTTCCATCCTGAGTGGGGTAAAAAATAATTATGTGGTCCAGCTCCAGTGCACCCTCCGTTCGAATCCTGAGAAGTTTAAGGGGAAAAAAATTATGGAGCGGTTAGCCAAATTGCCCCTAGAAAATGAGCATTTGTGCCATGATGTACATCATAAGGGCACTCTATAGCTTAAGGGGGAAAAAAAGTGGGTGTGTGCCGAGCACGCGCATTTTAAGTGAAACTTCTTTGTCTTTTGTCACTGTTTTGTCACAGAAATTGAATCTGTGATGGTGATGTTTTTAATTAAAAATCAAAACGCAATTTCAGTGCCAAAACGCAAAGAAAGTAGGTAGACAAAGGCAGTGCACTGCCTGAAAAAGTGGAGGAGGCTAACGGTGGCAAAAAAGGTTTCTTTATTGGATAAAAGGATCAAACATAACCCCTGGATATCACAGCAAACGCACACCTACGCGTTTCGGGCCGTGCACCCTTTATCAAGGTGTATTCTAAGCTAAACAGAACAACCGATATAAATACAAGTGCCATTCGCGCCAAAATCGTGATGTCACCACTTGTGAACCAATCGGAACGCTCCCCCTTCATAACCCAGTCCTGATAGGACCAAGAAAATGAACACAAAATAAACTTTATTAGTTCCCCAAGAGCAAGTCAAGGGACAAACATGGGTATAGAAACGGAGAATCCGATTGGTCACCAGTTAAAAAAAACTTTGTAGAGAATAAACTTTATATTAAAAAAAAGACAAAAACAATATGTAAATCAAGAGCAGTGATGTCACCATACCGACTACACAAGCCCGTTAAAAGATACATCACATAGAAAGAATATATAAAAAGTATATAGATCAAATCAAACACAGAGCATGTGAATACCACAATACTTACTCCCTCACCACACACAGTGTTTAAGGTATACAAAGAAATATATAGAATGAATAAATAACCCTTTAACCTTAATATTCATTTTGTTTAATATTGTTGTGACCAGTATTCCCAAATGAAGTGGTTAAGAAATACCATATCCCTCCTTCTCAAACCATATAGAGATGTGAAAAAAAGTTATCCTTGCTTTGGTATAACTTTATTAAATTTACTAGATCTCAAGAGTTAAATATATAATAGGAGTGAGGAGAAGGGTGAGGTAAGTGAGACCCTAGAAGAGCACAAAAGGAAAATAAATTTTGTTTTAAAATAAAAAATAAGATTATTAAAAAGAAAAGAAAAGTTAAAAAAAGAAGAACCACCCAACACTAAATAATTAATTAAAAATATAGAAAAAATATGAAGAAATTATTGTACATATACACACATATATATATATATATATATATGAATATATATATATATATACACGTATAGAATTTTAGACCGTAACCATTAATGTTGAGTGAGTCAACAAATAATAATAGTGAAGTGAGATCACCCTCCCAAATAAAAATAAGATCATCGATAAAGCGACGGTAAAAAACAATGTGATTTCTGAAGGGGTTCCTATCTCCAAACACGTGGAACGACTCCCACCAACCCATGAAAAGATTTGCATAGGAGGGGACAAAGCTAGTTCCCATAGCTGTCCCACGTGTCTGGAGATAGTAAACCCCATCAAATAAGAAATAGTTGTGTGTCAACAAAAAATAGATAGAATCCAAAATAAAGGTGACTTGTGCAGGTGATAAATTAAAATTTTCTAAGAAATATCGTGAAGCTGCCACCCAAAGATCATGTTCAATTATGGTATAAAGTGATGTGATGTCCATAGACAACCAGATGTAGTCAGACTTCCAAGAAATATTGGTGATCTGATTAATTAAATCTGCACTGTCTAAAATAGTGGAAGGAAGGTCCAGAGCCAAGGGTTGTAGGTAGTGGTCCACGTACCGTGACAGACCATCTTCCAAAGATCCAATACTGGAGACAATTGGCCTCCCGAGAGGGGAGACCAATGTCTTATGGATCTTTGGGAGATGGTGGAACACGGCCGTGGTTGGGAAGGGATTATAAAGGAAATCAGTTTCATTAGTATCTAGAACACCCAGAATATTCCCCTCATCCAGGAGTTCTCTTAGATCGGACATGAATGAAAGAGTGGGATTGGATGGGAGCACAGCATAGGAGAGAGTATCCCCGAGTTGGCATAAAGCCTCCCCGTGGTAATCACTCCTATGCTGCACCACCACCGCCCCCCCCCCTTATCTGCATTTTTTATGACCAATTGTTTATTGGTTTTTAACATTTTTAAAGCATTTCTCTCACCCGCAGTTAAATTATTACCAGCTCCCGTAGAAAATGTATAGCCTGAAGCTAGGATAGAGAGATCCCTCTCTACCAGTTTTTCAAAAGTGATAATCGCATTTCCTTTGGCAAATGCGGGATAAAAATTAGATTTTTTCTTAAACCCCGCGGCTTTTCTACCCAGAAACTTCTGAGGATCATATTGTGAGTTTTGGTCTAATAGCAGCTCATTCATGTTCTGTATGTGACAATGTTCCCTAAAAGAAAAAACTTTTTTAACATCAAATCAGCAATGTCAATGTTGGGATCATTCAAACCATCTTTTGAATCATTGGACACAACAGAATCCTCCCCATCAGAAGTCACAAGTGTAGTGGAATCATCCTTCCTGAAAAAATTCTTAAGGGTTAGTTTACGAATAAATTTATGCATACATACCTCGCTTGGTGGATTGCACGCTGCTAAGAATACCCAATGGGACTGCTCTATTGAAGAAGCCTGGAAGCAAAAAGTGAGTCTTCCTGGCACATTATTACTTTCTACTTTATAATGGATGGGACAATCTCTGTACTTGTTATTGTGCTTGTCAGCACTAGGTACTAGTCCCTTATCCCTATTAGGGTGCTTTACTGTTGCTCACTATTATATTGGAGTGATCCTAACGGAAGAATTTATCATTTATTAAAGGGACTTGATTTTCTATGATGCACCGGTTACCTACACCCAAAACACAAAGAAGTCTGACTTAGAACGTGTGTCTTAGCTATTTGCACTTCTATATTTATGGTAACTGTGAATTCCTTGTGTGTGTCTGTGTGTGTCAGTCAGTGTGGGTGTGTCAGTCAGTGTGGGTGTGTCAGTCAGTGTGTGTGTCAGTCAGTGTGTGTGTCTGTGTGTGTATGTAGGAAAGTCAATCCGTGCTCATGCTTCCTAGAAGAAATCTTGTAGTAGATCCACTCTCCCCTCTTGCTGCTGCTGTGATGTGGAGGCGCCCCTCCTCCACTGCTAACTTCCGTAAGAAGACTCCGACGTCAGAAGATAATGAAAGAGACACAGAAGCGCACCAAGGGTTAAGAGGATGTATTAAGCAATAAGTATAGTAAAACATAAAAACTTACACATCATAATAAAAATCCAGTAGCGGTCAGTGCATGAGTGGTGAATCCAGGAGGTTGTGTAGGCACAGGAGGTGTTGCCTGGTGTATGCAGTTCAGTCCCGCGCGCTGGGGCTGACTTGCCCGTCAGAGCTCAGATCTTTCTTCCGGGTTGCGGCTGATGCAGGACCCGTATTGAGCTGTCCTCCGATTGCCTGTATACTCCACGTCTCACTCGAGCAGGTAAAACCAGCTCAAAGCTTCGTTAGAGGCTTGGACTGGTGCAACCAAACGTCTGGACACCAACAGTCACTGTATTCACTCCGCAACGCGTTTGACACTAATTCGTGCTTCATCAGGCTTATAGAGACACCTATGGGGGGGGGCCTTTTATGCAGACACTTCAATCCAATTGCCCAATAAAATAATTAATTAAGTACCTCGATGTAAACATTAGATATACTATAGGTGTTGAGTATCTAACAAGCTGGAAGTGTTTGTAAACACTTACCCAGGAGAATAGGAGAATTGCTAGATCATTTGATGATCCACAACACTAAGATACCAAATAAAGGTCAATTAGAAGCAGTGTTGGAGTATCATGCTGCTAGAGACTGTCCCCATAGTTGTTAGAAACATGCTTGATTATAAGTTACTAAAATCACTAAGCAACAAAATTAATACCATAATAAACATATATATTTTAAAATAATAAATAAAGAGTAAAAATAAGTGATAGAAAACAAAATCAAAGAATAAATAAGATGTAAAATACCTGGGAAGATAAGGAAAAAAAAGGAAAAAAAAAAAGGGGGCATAATGGGAGGGGGAGGGGGGGGGAAGGGGGAAAAAAGGGCGCTGGAATGGAGTGGGAATGGAAAAGGAGGAAAGAATAGGGGAAAAAATGTGAGGGGGGGAAAGGAGGGGGGGAGGGGGGTAAAGGAATAACAAGGGTAGGGAAAAACCTTTAATGGGGGAGGGAAAAACAATTAGATAAAATACCTAAAATGGCGCAACCAATTCCCCAATTATCTTAAAAAAGGTGTCAATTCAACATACTCATTAAGACCCCCTGGGTGTTTTGACTGTAAAGTAAAAATCCAAAACTGCTCTCTTTTAGAAATTTGAAGGTCCCTATCTCCTGCCCTCACGTCACCCATGATCCTCTCAATCCCCATATATTGTACACCTGCTGTACTACAGTTGTGTGCATCTTTAAAATGGGCTAATAAATGACTGAGGGGTTTAGAGGATGCTTCTAGTTTAGGGATGTTTGAAATATTACGTAAATGCTCCATTATGCGTATTTTTAAGTTGCGCTTGGTTCTGCCCACGTATTGCAGTCCACAGCTGCATTGCAGGATGTACACTACATACGTGGACAGAAAATCAATGTAGTTGGAGATTTTATATTCAAGCCCTGTGGCGAATGATTTGAACGATTTGTTGGTTAACATTTTTGGGCAAATCTTGCATTTGGTGCATCTATAGTTACCAACCAATCCCAATGTATCCCTCAGATCCTTTTTCCTATATTTATCATTGCCCTTTAATAAACTAGGGGCAAGAATAGTCTTGAGTGTTTGTGCCCTTTTAAAAACAATGGGTGGTTTCTTGGTAAGGAATTATTTTAGGATGGGATCCATAAGTAGGATATGCCAATGTTTGGCCAAAATCCCTTTTATAGATTTGTGTAATTGATTAAATTTAGTAACAAAAAAAGGTGTATCTTGTTTGGTTTTTATGTGTTCCACAGTTTCAGACTCTGTGGTATTCACATTAATTACTGATTGACCAATAATGTTGTCCTGTTTATTTTTTATGTTTTATATGATCTTTTGTTTTTTCTTGTTCTTTTTTAGTAGAGATTCTCTTTTTTTATTAAGGGCTTTACGGTAGGATTCAGAGATGAGCTCCTCTTGATAACCCTTTTGTCTGAAGCGCTCTATGAGTAGTTTGGACTGTTCCTTAAATGTATCAATATTTGCACAGTTTCTTCTAATACGAAGAAACTGGCTATAGGGAATATTAGTGATACATTTCTTCTCATGTCCGCTCTCAGGATGTACACTGGCGACACACTTTATTCGAGCTCGGCTAGTCCCACGAATTCGGGTATACCCGGGTGTATTGAGGTTTGTGACTGTTTTCTGCCCGAGTGCATTGAGGTATTTTCCAAGCAGGGATTGAAGCATTTTATTCCCGCTGGCTGCAATACTGCACAGTATATATATATATACTGCATTACAATTCATGAATTTATGCCATCTGGTAGACACGCGAAGCATTGCAGCCTATTAAATCCTAATCATTATCATTTAACAGATCAGCCGCCCGTCAGCCAGGCATGAACCCAGGCTGGGAAGGCAAACGCAACGGGGCTTGTCAGAGGTGAGGAGCGGCGCATTCCAGGTATCTGCCAAGTACATACCGGGTATTTGCTCGAATAAAGTGTGTCGGTGCAGTAAGTAAGAATTGACATTTGTTTCTTTAAAAAAGGTTTTAGTTAGGAGTGAATCCCCCTGGGTGTAGATGGTCAGATCTAGAAAGGTTATTTGATCCTTCTGGATATCGCTGGTAAAGGTGAGGTTAAAGTTGTTGTTATTGATACTATCAATGAAGCTGTCAAATGACGCCTTGTCACCGTCCCAGATAACGAGAATATCGTCGATGTATCTTCTCCACAATTTTAGTTGTGGAGGGGATTCACCGAGACTCCAGATATGCAATGACTCCCACCATCCCATGTAGAGGTTGGCGAAAGATGGTGCAAAGCGTGTCCCCATTGCCGTACCACAGTGTTGCAAATAAAAATCTTGCTGGAATAAAAAATAATTGTGTGTTAATATAAATTCTATAGAATCGTGAATGAAGTGACGTTGAGACAGAGGGAGTGTGTCATGGAGTGCTAGATAAAAATCTATAGCTTCCAATCCACCCTGGTGTGGTATTGAGGTATATAGTGCCTGTACATCCAGGGTGGCTAGTTGATATGTGTTGACCCAAGGAAAGTCAGTGAGTAAATTAAGTACCGAAGTAGTGTCTAATAAATGTGAAGGAAGTGTGGGCACCAGTGGTTGTAAAAAGGTGTCCACATATTGGGAAAGATTTGCTGTTAAAGAATTAATACCAGAAATAATAGGGCGCCCAGGTGGATCTATAAGTGATTTGTGAATTTTGGGTAGGTGATAGAGGATGGGGATGGTGGGAGCAGAGCAATAGCGATAATCATATTCTCCCTTAGTGAGTACACCCAACTTCCGTGCCCCATCCAACAACAGTTTTAGATCTCATTGATATTGTGTTGTTGGATCTTTCAGTAATTTACAATATGATTTATTATCAGATAACAATCTAATTTCTTCCTTACAATAGTCAGTCCTATTTTGGAGGACGATAGCCCCACCTTTATCTGCCTCCCTTAGTATGACTTCTTGATTTAAATTCAATTGTTGTAACGATTGTTTTTCTTGGGCAGTTAAGTTGTTAGTGTATCTGCAATTTTCTTCCTGTGATAGACATAGTGTTCCAAAGTCCTTCTCTACCAGTTTATTGAAAATCTCAATATAATGCCCCCGGGAGTGATATGGGAAAAATACTGATCGGGGCTTATAGTTGGTGTGGGTAACTTTAAACTCATTGTGGGCATCAATAAGGCCTTCATCCGCTAGATTGGTTAGGTCAACTAAAGCAGCTTGTTCCTCAATGGTAAATTCCTCAAGCTTGGAACAGACATTGAGGGGTGCTGATTCTGATATACTTGGTGCTGTTGAGAAGTGTCTGCCCAGTGTTAATTTTCTTATAAATTTTTGGAGGTCCACATACAGATCAAAGTTTTGAGCTTTACACGTGGGAGCAAAGGAGAACCCCTTGCTCAACAGCATCATAAGAGTATTATCAATGGTAATGGAAGATAGGTTGAAAATACCGTTGGTAATAAGTGTATTATTATCTGGGTAGGTTTTTTGGAGGGGTGCGGTGATTCCTCCTCTCCCCCTAGTTCTTCTTCGGAACTCTCTCTTTTTCTGGATACCTTCTTTTTGGTCTCGGGTGGGTGATTAGGATCCCAAGTTGGTATCGACTGTCTCACTTGGCTCAATCTGTTTAAAAAATCCTCATTCTGTGTTTCAGGCAGAGTGTTGAGCACCTCATATTTGTTTTGTAATGGTATTTGTGAGTCTTTTTGGTCTTTTTTAATATTGGGATTTAGATTTTTATTATTTTTGTTTTTATTTACTTGTTGGCTCGTAATTCCCCTTGGATCCCTATGTGGTTCTCTGGGGTTACATTCCCGTGAATAATGGTATTTCTCATAGTTTTTATTATTATTATATCTTGGTTTTTGATATTTCCAGTGAGGGGGCGGTCCAGTATGGTTATCCCATGGTGGTCTATAATGGGTGGTCTCCCTATGATCTTATGGTATATATGTATGTGTTGGATCATTGGATGGAAAAAAATGTGAGTTGGTGTGGTAATGGTTAGAATCTCTAGGTGTTCTGGACAGATGATGGTGATGTTTTTTTTTTTTATTGGAATTGGTATTTACATATTCCGGTAAAGGGATGGGGACTGGAGTTTTTGGATTATGTGAAGCATCTACTCCCTCAAATTATTTTTTGTCTCGTGAGTTGTCCCACATTCTCTGTTGGTTTAGAGAATAATCAAGTTTGTCCCTCAAGAATTTCCTATTCTTGGTGGCCTATAATTGATTTTCAAATTTCTTTAATTTGGAACACATGTCCTCTGTTAATTGTGGGAGTTGGTCTAAACAGGACAGGGATAGAATCTCTGTGTGTGTATGTGTCTGAGTCAGTATGTTTCAGTCAGTATGTGTCAGTCAGTGTCTCTGTGTGTCTGTGTGTCTCTGTGTGTGTCTATGTGTCTCTGTGTGTGTGTGTCTCTCTTTGTATGTGTGTGTCTGTGTGGTCTCCGTGTCCTGCTGCTGGTGCGCCGGTGTCTTCTGCACAGGCGCGCTGAGCCGGAGCCAGCGACTACAGTGCAGGCACATCCGTCTGGAGCCGGAGTCCACTTCGTGGGTGCACCTGGATGGAGCTAGCGCCTACTGCGCAAGTGCGCCCACCCGGAACCTACTGCACAGGCACGCCCGGCCGGAGCCTACTGCGCAAGTGCGCCCACCCAGAGCCTACTGCACAGGCACGCCCAGCCGGAGCCTACTGCGCAGGTGCGCCCACCCGGAGCCTACTGCACAGGCACGCCCGGCCGGATCCTTCTGTGCAGGCGCCCCCGGCCAGAGCCTTCTGTGCAGGTGCTCCCATCCGGTGCAGGTGCTCCCATCCGGTGCAGGTGCTCCCATCCGGTGCCGGAGCCTTCTGTGCAGGTGCTCCCATCCGGTGCCGGAGCCTTCTGTGCAGGCCCGCCCAGCCGGAGCTGTTGACAACGGCTCCTGTGCCTGCGAATGCGCTGAGTGTGGGAGGCCTCCGCATACACGCTGCGCTGACAACACTGACGGTCTCTTCTGCCAGCAGTAACATGACTTCCGCGGCCGCACTTCTGTCACCATGAAGGCGATTTACTCCAAGGCAAATTTTCATTTGGTTGGTATGCCAGCATAGAAGTTTCACTTCAAAAAGTCTCCCATCATAGGCAATTACATTTGGGGTGGGGGAAAGATGCCCCGACAAAGGCTCTGCACTTCCTGACACATGCCTTGTTGAGTGACAGTATTACATTTAGACTGTTCATTCTTCCAAAGCTATCACAACCAGGCATGCGGGATCAGTGTGGGTGGGTAGGTGGGTTGGGTGATGTTACTGAGAAGCCTAATACTTGTGGGATGCAGAGGGTTGGTATAGAAAGGGATCAAAGAGGAGTGATACTTCTGGGGGCTGGGGTGGGGGGCGGGGGTGGAGGTATAAAGGGTCTGCAGATACTTCGGGAGGCAAGGGGAACAAAGTGATAACAGAAGCCTGATGCATCTCCCGGGACGGAGTGAGAAAGACACCGGCGAAGTCTGATGTAAGGAAGAGATAGGGATTGGGCAAGCTTCATGCTTCTGGTTGGCAGGGGGGGAAAGGCACATGAGAAACCTAATGCTTGGGGAGAAAGGGATTGAAGAGGCCTCACTTTTCTGGGGAGCAGGAGGAGACGGATCAAAGAGGTGTGACTCTTTGGCGGGTGGGGAAGAAGGGTCCAGAAATGCCAGATGTCTGAGGAGCAGGCTGGTGGAGAAATGGATCAGACAATCCTGGTTCTTTGGGGCTGCATTCCACTTTCTCTGAAGGGATATGATCATGTCATATGTGATCTCATTTGTGACGTCATGTATGATGACATTAGCAAAGCATGGGGGTGGGGGTGGGGGAGGGGGGGTGAGTTAAGGTTACATGCACCTTATTTTCTACATTTCCAGACTTCTGAAATGTTTGCTTACAAATCAGCTGCGTGGAAGAAATTTGAATACGCTTTAAAGTGGCAATATAATAAACCACAAAATAAGTGACTTAAAGTAATAGTGGTGATTTAGTAATAAATTCTACTGATAAGTTCTTGGGTTGATCTGCAGCTCTCAAATCCCGGATTTCTTCTTCCATTTGGGAGGGTCATTCTTTGAGTGGATATTGAGGCACACAGTGACTCCCAAGTTCATAAAATAGAGGGAGTAAACCACAACGTAGTTCAGCTCTATGATTTTATTTTTTTATTTATAAAAATGTTTTACCAGGAAGTAATACATTGAGAGTTACCTCTCGTTTTCAAGTATGTCCTGGGCATAGTTAATATGACAAATAATACATGGTTACAAATACAGTTACATAAATGAACAGGATATACATTATATACAATACATTGCATGCACAGTTAGAGAAGATGTATATTATAGGCTTATATAACAGTTACAGACCAGATTAAAATGTGAGACAGCCTTAGTTTTGAAAGAACTTAAACCAGTGGTGGATGTGAGAGTCTCCAGTAGGTTGTTCCAGTTTTGGGGTGGCCGGTAAGAGAAGGAGGAGCTCCCGGATACTTTGTTGAGCCTTGGGACCATGAACAGTCTTTTTGAATCAGATCTTAGATGATAAGTGCTGCATGTGGTAGGGGTGAGGAGCTTGTTCAGATAGGTGGGTAGCTTGCCCAGAAAGTATTTGAAGGCAATACAGGAAAGGTGAACTTTGCGCCTAGACTCGAGTGATGACCAATCTAGTTCTTTTAGCATTTCGCAGTGATGTGTGTTATAGTTGCATTGGAGAACAAAACGACAAATTGAATTGTAGAGGGTATCAAGTTTGCTAAGGTGGGATTGAGTTGCCGAGCCATATACTATGTCTCCATAGTCAATAATTGGCATTAGCATCTGCTGTGCGATACGTTTTCTGACCAGGAGACTTAGGGAGGATTTGTTCCTGTAAAGTACCCCTAGTTTGGCATAGGTCTTGGTTGTCAGGGTATCAATGTGCATCCCGAATGTTAAGTGGGAGTCAAACCATAAGCCCAGGTATTTAAAACTAGTGACAGGGGTTAGGGTGGTGTTAGTGTTGGATCTAATGTGGAGCTCAGTCGCTGGAAGCTTTAAAAATTTAGTCTTGGTCCCAAATACCATTGTTACAGTCTTGTCAGTGTTTAAAAACAGTTTGTTTTGAGAAATCCTGTTTTCGAGTCTGAAAAAGTCAGACTGAAGTATGTGTTGAAGGTCAGAGAGGCTATGGCTGTGTGCATATACAGTGGCGACACTGTTTATTCTAATACGGCCGTAACCGCGGTGTGGGGGAAATTTTCGGCTAGCCGGCGGCTCATTTGGGGCTTTCCCTGGCGCGTGCGGCGCGTCACCCTGGCGCCGGTCACGCGTTCCAGGGTTCCCCGGCATCCCCGAAGGCTGCAGAGGCAGCAGGGGAAAGGGGAAGCTGCGCAAAGCTGCGCGCAGCCAGGGGGAGCAGCCAGGGGTTCGGGGAAGGGGAGGGGAAGGGGATTGGAAGAATTTAAATTAAACACGCGGGAAGGGGAAGATGCGGCTTGCTCGCGGCTCCGTTTTGGCGCCAGCCGGGCTCCAACTGAAAAAAGCCCCGTTCATAACGGGCAAATGTGAGAATAAACTGTGTCGGTGCAGTAGGATTGTGTCATCTGCATACATGTGTATTGAGGCTTCCTGACAAGCTGTGGGGAGATCATTGATGAACACTGAGAAGAGTAGGGGCCCCAGAACAGAGCATGGTGGGACACCACAGGTGATATCCAGGGGGTTGGAGTTAGAGCCTGAGATGGACACATGTTGGGATCTTCCTGATAGGTAGGACTGAAACCAGTTTAAAGCATGCTTCCCTATTCCAGAGCTCTGGAGTTTGTTAAGCAGGATAGCATGATAAACAGTATCAAAAGCCTTTGCAAAATCTAGGAATACTGCACCAGTGAGTTGTCCCCGTTCCATTCCACACTGGATTTCATTGCAAATTTTTTGCAGGGTAGTTACGGTAGAGTGTTTGGGGCGAAAGCCAGATTGGAACTGGCTAGGGAAATTTGTCTTGTTATAGTAATCGCTTAATTTGGAGTGGACACATTTTTCCAAGACTTTGGATAGGATTGGGAGAAGGGAGATTGGCCTGTAGTTTGAGACAGTGTTTTTGTCCCCACTTTTGAAGATTGGGACAACTATGGCAGCTTTCCAGGTCTTAGGGATATGGCCTGCAGACAGGATAGAGTTGACTATGGAAGCAATTGGTTTGCAATTGCTGGGGCACCAAGTCTTAGGAACCTAGATTGTAGTACGTCAGGTCCACATTGGCTGCTTAGTTTTAATTTGAGAAGCGCTTGTGTAATCTCCTCTTCGGATACTGGGCCAAATTCAAATTTGTGGGCAGTGTTGGGAGGGGGTGGGGCTATAGGGGTACTCCCAGGATGAGATTCAGGTTTGTGGTTTGGGCTGCGTTTCGCTAATAAGTTAGTAGCACACCCCACAAAGTAATCATTGAATGCATTTGCAATGTCGGTGGGGTTTGTCAGAGTAATATCGCCCTTAGTGATGTTACTTGGCTGTTGATGGTTAGAAGGCTGGAATATGTTGTTGATAACCTTCCAGAAGTTAGCTGGGTTTGATGTGTTCTGGTGGAGAGTAATGTGACTAATACGTTTACATAGTTACATAGTGAGTATATAGTGTAGAGTATACAGTGCACAGTAGAAGTAACAATCAGTGTTTCTTATGAAAACACTGGAAGATTATTCCAAATAGCTTCAGAAAGATGAAGCAGAACAACACAGTGGTGTAAATATTTTGGAGTCGCCAAATGTATGCTGCTCAGTCAGGGTTCCATGCATTAAGTCAATTTCATCAAGTACTGTACCATTGACTTGAATAGGGCTGGGAATTAACACCAAAAATAAGTGCGATGATTCCATCAGTTGATACACGTGGCCCAATGTGCATTGCAATTTGATTTCATATGTTAATTTGCTAAATTCTCTAAAATCGCTACATTCACTTCATGCTGATACATACATAAATACATAATATATGTAAAAGGATACATAAATAGGGCACACACACCACGTTTTGCTCACTGTCTGGTAATATATTTTCCTGAAGACATTACTAGCCTTTGTGAAATGTTTTGCGGGGAATCCAACTTGTTGGGAAAATCGCTTCAAATTTTGCGAATGTAGTTTGGACAGTTTCACACATCAATACATAGGATACCATTTACATTTTTTTTTAATACAGTTGGTGAGATTTTTGCTCCGAGTTTGCACATAGGATAGTTTGATATATACAGATGTAGCACCAGTTATTGCTCTCGGTGGCACGTTGCAGAGGGAGATACACAATGAGCCAGCGGCAGCACTCACCATTGTGTAGCAATTAGCTGCGTGCGAAAAAAGGGTCCCGATAATGCGTTATTGGAACTGAGTGCAATAACGCCTGCTGCATCTGTAACCCTCTTTCGGGCACATGTATCATGGCAAAATAAGTGCAATTCTTAGGCAAAAACGTTGCTTTAAATGTATCAAAGAAAATAAAATTGATTTAAAAAAAAAAATCCTTTTATCCTTTGATATATATACATATAGTGCAATATTTTGCCCCATAAATGGACCACTTTTACCGTTATATAGAAGCCAATTTGTAATTAAACACAGTTACACACAAGGAAATATTTTTGTAATAATCTTCATTAAGGGGTTCATCTACCAAACTCTCCCTGTAGCAAAACCGAGATAAATAAACTGCACCAAATGTATGAAGAAAATATTTTCCCATTGAAACCAATGAGATTTTCTACTTTGATCATTATGGTACAGTACATTTGGATCAGTTTCCCCCAGATCTGCAGCCAAGAGAGACCCCCTAAAAGGTCTGCCACAAAGTAATAACAAGAACCCCACAATTATAGATTACGGTGCATATTTAATAAGCAGTGCCCAGCCATGAGACAACTTCGGCTGCCAGAACAGCATATAGGACAGAGGTCTATGAGTTAGCCAGATATGTGCTAAGCCAGACCTCTCATCCTTTTGATTCTCAACCAATATATCTGGGATGTCATTATTACTGATTTACCATGTATATACTTTGTACTACTGATACCTCCCCTACAAACACAACCGTTGCATAAAAGGAAATAAAAGTCATGCAATTACATTGTAACTCATGTAATAGGGAAACATACACATCTTTGCTTCCCAGGGAAACAAAAGTTGATTCTGAAATGATTGCAATACAGTGAAACTCTAGCACACTTGTTACGGTATATACATTACAAGAAATTGGCTAATTGTGAAAGACGACTACTCCAAAACAGGCTCATCTCCGGCATGTTTAATTGAACTCCTGAGATGCAATATCAGTAAGACATAGGGATAAATAACTACCAGTCCCATTGGTCTCACCAAGAACCCATTGATGTTTCATAAATCCTAGTCACTACAAATCTAATTGAGTTACCATGCTGAATTAGCTTACATCTAAATGGCATTCATGTCTACAAATGGAATAATTAGACTCTAGAAAATGGGATACATCAAGTGGTATCCCAAGTGACATGAAGACATTAGTATTCATCCAATCAACGGCTGTGAAGTGAAAAGCAGAAATATTACCATTATGGAACTAGAGAATGAAACACTGCATTATTTTGTAGTTCTAATAAACGAGTCTACCTGGCTAAAGTCTCCTGGCAACAAAACCAGTGCAAAACCCCCCACAAACAGCACCATATTTTTTCTAAGAGAAGTAATCCCATTGAAAGCTATGGGATTTTTTCCCTTTGCTAAATATGGTTCAATTCTGTTGCACTGGTTTTCCCCCCAGTTTTCCAGCCACGAGATTTTTAGTAAATTAACAATTTCTCTATTTGAAAACACTGCAGCATATTGTACTGCATTGTAGGTTGCTACAGTAACAAAGTTTTAGTGATTTGACTTTTTATTATTTTAACCCCTCTCAAAATCAACTTAATTATGTAAGCGTGTACCATTGTTGGTAATAATAGAGCGAAAATGTGACGTCTGGTGCTTTTGATAATATTAACCAACATGGCTAGTTAGTAATTGAGGAGTATTTATTAGAACAAATTACCATTGAGTATCTAACAGCTTTTGCTATTCTATGAATAACCACAACATACACACTCACACACACACACACACAGTATATATATATATATTAGTGGCACTCCACTGAAAAGTCTGGAAAGTTTGACATTAAGGTGACATGCAGCCTTAACTCCCCCCCTCCCCCCATGCTTTGTTGATGTCTGATGTCACCATTGACATGATCACATCAGAGAATGTGGAATGCAACCCCAAAGAACCAGGCTTTTTTGGTCCATCTCTCTCCAAGCCTGCACCACAAATGTCAGGCTTTTCTGGATCCTTTTTCCCTACTACCAGAAGCATCATACCTCTTTGATCCCTGTCTCCTCCCACTCCCCAGAAACATGAAGCTTCTCCAATCCCATTCTCCCTCACATCCCCCCCAAGCATATTGCTCATTAGGTTTCTCCGGTGCCTTTCTCCGCTTGCTAACCAGAAGCACGAGGCTTGTCCAATCCCTTTCTCACATCAGGCATACAGTAAACCGTGACGAATGAACGAACGAACGAACGAGAGAGAGAGAGAGAGAGAGAGAGAGAGAGAGAGAGAGAGAGAGAGAGAGATCAAACAAATGAAATACGGAATTCCCTATTTAGCATCACACAGAGAACCATTTTTAGACTAATGTCATTCTCATTCTCAAAAATGTCATTCTCCTTGCTCCATTTTTATTTCATTATTTTCAGGACTGCTCCAATTTTATGATAGTGTTTTTTCAAACTTGCTTTGTATTTCTCTGTGCTGCTTTTTTTTAGTTTACATATAGACATACGGAGCCCTATATATCTTTGATCTACTGGTTCCCCCACATTTTTGTTCCTGAGTGCCCACTGAGTTCTCCGTAAACTGCCTCATCCTCATATTCCGGGGTTTGTGAAGTAGCTGATAGAAGATAAAACTATATATATAAACACTAGACAATTGGCTCCTGACAGTGAGGAGACAGTGGGGCCTATTCTAAGTAGGTTTGATAACTTTTCTGCCATCTCGAACGGTGTGGCATGTTCCCACCGAACAGTTTGTCATTTGTGTTATCACGGTATTCAGAAAGAATCTAAAACCATCTCCACAAGTCTCAAACTGTGAGGTAGGAAAATGCAGATCGGGACAGCAGCGATGAGATCTTAGCTTCTCTCAAAGTTCTCCCCCGTACGATCTGGCCGCAGTCTGTAAGAACTGCATAGAGAGCTGCACAGAGAAAGCCGCATCTCCCTGCACAGCTCTCACAGGCGATCACAGTGCTTTTATTTACATTTTAGTACTGGTGTACGGCAGCTGGGGGTCTCCGGAGCTGAACCGCTTTTATTTCAGGTCCAGGGAACCCCCGCTTCCTGAGTTACAGGCCCCGGTACATCCTTTGCATTTAAATGTCCCCATCACGTGACGCAAGACATTTAAAGATTGCAGGGGGATACTGGCACCCCATAGCGGGGCCTATAACTTGGAAAGCAGGGGGTCTCCAGATCTGAATTGAATGCGGTTCTGCTACGGAGACCCCAGCTCCCGCACACTAGTATGGAAATGTAAACAAAAACAGCTTCAATACTAGATGCTAATGCAATGAAGGGGTTAAACCTGAGTATCCTGTTTATTGTGGGCATAGGGGGTGGATGAAGGGGGTAGTTGCCCCAGGGTGGGTGGTTAGGTCTGCCGGGAAGGTTGTAGAAAGAGATACCCCCCAGAAACTTTCTAAAATTATACCTGGATATTTTCCGTTATGTACTAAGGGATGTGGAGCTTGGACCTCTTTCCTACACATGTGGTGGACATGCCCACGTGTAGCATCTCTCTGGAGGAAAATCAAAAATTGGTTACAGAGAATATCAAACTTAGATTTACCAATGGATCGGTAACGAGTGCTCACCACAAACAAGGCAGGACCGCGAGGCTGAGGTGGGGATGTTGGTAGCCACCGATCTACAACCGAGCAGCCATGTCCGGAGTGCAGAGTGGTAGTAGTGTACAGTAGCTGGGTCAGGTCTAGGAGAAGTCAGATTGGTCGAGGTACTTGCCGTTGTCTAGGAGTGGAGAGATCGGATTGTTGTTGTGCAGTGCCGAGGTCCAGGGGTAGATAATGTAGAATAGTTGTGCCCGTAGCCGTGGTCCAAGGGTCAGAGAAGGCAGGAGTCCGGGTGCAGCTGAGGTCAAAATACAGGGAGCAAGAAAAGACAAAGGCAGGATAGCAAGAAGCTAGAGGTAAGCACAAGTCACAAGACAGAGTTTATGCTCAGCAAGTTTGTAGGAGGGCTGGCTGAGTATTTAAAGGGCAGGCAGCCAATGGAAAGGCAGCACACAGGTGCAAGGTAACGAATGCAGGACAGCCCACAGCTGCAGGGTAATGAGCAATCAGACATAGGCTGTCCACTGATAGGCAGGGGTAGAGTGCATAGCAGCAGAGGAATAATTGTTTGCTTATGTCTGCGCAGTGCCTGCGCGTAGCTTGCGTGCACTGTAGATTGCCCGTGTCGTCACTGAGGTGGAGCCTGGAGACGGTTCCTGCTGTGTTTTCCTTCCTGGCAGTGCGGCGCCTGCGCACAGGTTGTGGCTGACGTGTGTCACTCGTGACATCGCAAGATGCGTTACGGGGGCGGAGCCTATGCCCGATCCTGACAGGATCCTTGGCTTTTTCTCCTAAATAGACCTTCCAAAAAATTACCAGAGCAGAAAATACTCTAATCTCCCATATAGCAACCATTTCTAGATGTGAACTAGCAGCCAAGTGGAAAAAACATGAGGGATCATATTCTCAAAATCGAAAACAGAATCTGGTTTGTCTGGCAGATGGAGAAACTGACGGGCATACTGAATGATTCTTGTGCTAAATTTCTAAAAGCCCTGGATAGCACAACCAGGTACTATGGGAGTGGATACCATCTCAATCATGCTTTGACCTTGGAGGAGCACCTTTCTATGGGTGGAGACACGAAGTGTATATACTTATCTGAATGTTCTTAATGCCGACCCTAAAAATTTTTGGAAATGTTAAAGGTATGATATAAGAATAATGTGGGTACTCCCATTGACCACTCCCCCTATCCTCCATTGTACCCTCTCCCTATTATTTTTCCCCAATTGATATATTATGTATGTGAGCAAAAAAAATGTTTTCAATAAAATGAAGTTACAAAAAGACAAAAACATCTGGTTATCATTGAAACATTAAGGGCCAGATACTTTAACCCCTTGGGTGCCCCAAGACGTAGTAACAGGGCTCCGTTTAATCAGGGCTCATAACGTGACATTACCCAAAACAGGAACGGACAACATGTTCCCTAAATTAACATGGTATCCGCAAAGCTAATTATATGCAAAATTAGCATCTGAAATACATCTTGTTAGCATAAGCTTAACATCATGTTATTGTAGGATAATGTTGTGTTATCTTGCGTGATGTTATATCAGATTTGGCTTTACACCTAGCCACATCCTGAAATAGTTATTCAGCTCAAGTAGAAAGAAAGAGGAGACGGACGTGTTGGCCCCAATGGCAAAGTTAGAGAAAGATGGAGAGTCCTAAAAAATGATTTCAGGGATCTTGGCCGCAAGCTTAAGGCAAGGATCTCCAAGGTAGTATTTTCTGAAATACTATCAGTGCCATGCGGTACCCCAGAGAGACAGTCGGAGATTAGCGAGGTTAATGCATGGCTAGGAAAGTGGTGTAGGAAGGAGGGTTTGGGCTTTTTTAGAGCACTTAAACTCCTTTTCTGAGAGGTGCTATCTTTATGGTAGGAATGGATTGCACCTCAATGAAGAGGGATCTTCTGTGCTAGGTGGAGCATGTTAAAAAGGTTGGAGGAGATTTTAAACTAGGACAGAGAGGGGAGGGACAAGAAACAGACAATGAACTAAATAGAATAGATGGGGTTGGGGAAATAGCAAGGGGTCGTGGAGGTAGAATGGGGCAAGTGGAAGTTTGGCAAGCAGGGAGACACCTGTATTAAATATAGGTAATACTATACAAATTCTAAAGACTAAATCCAAACGGAGTAGAAATGCAGGAGCAGATAAGACAATAGTACAGACTGAAAAAAGCTTAAATGCAATGTTTGCTAATGCAGGTAGCCTGACAGATAAAATGGGAGAGCTTGAATTAATACCTGCAAGGGAGAAGTATGATATCATAGTAATTACTGAAACATGGTGGGACGAAACTCATGACTAGGCAGTTAATTTCGAAGGTATTCCCTTTTTCAGAAAGATTGAGCAAAAAGAAGTGTGGTGGAGTATGTTAATATGTTATACCAGATCTTAAACCTATTATAAGAGCAGATGTTTATAAAGGGAATGATGAAAATGTAGAGACCTTGTGGATAGACATTAGTAATGGAGGTATAAGTACAAAGAAAATGTTTGTAGGTATATGCTTTAAACCACCAAATATCTGTGAGATAGAGAAAGCCAAAATATTTTTTCAAACGGAGAAGGCCTTGGTCCAATTTCTTGGGAGAATCTATTTTTGAAAAGGAGCACACTATTTATTTATTTTTCTGTGGAAGGTGCTAATGGGGTACATAGGCAGGCACCCTCATTTATAGTGTTCATTTGCCAATTTGCCAAATTTTTTTTCAAAATGTCCTTATTGAAACTCAAAAAAGGGTTGAATGGCATTTTTCTGCATCGATAATCTCCCAAATGTTGGAAAATGCAAAAAAAAAAAACCCAATAATAATAATTCCTGGAACCTTTTACTGGTCTTTGGCAAAAAAAAATTGGTCGATCTCTACTCCCAGCTGCAAAACGGAGACACAATTAATGCAAACAAAACATCCGCATATTTATCAAAGAAAAAAGAATCCCATTGAAAGTAGTAGAATTTTTTTCTTTGGTAAATTTGGTACAATTCCCCTTTTATTGATTGTTGCCAGAGTTTTGCAGTCTGGAGACTTTGATAAATAACGCCCTTTATTTCTCCTTAGTGTGATAGGTATATACTGCCATCTGATAAGCAGAGGGTCCTTAATCTCTGATATGTTCCATGCTGCCAAATATCTCATTTACAACACACCTATAACAAATATTGGGGTGATATGTATTACGTGGGTCATTTATCAGTCGCAATACTGTGCGAATCTATTGCAAATAAAAACTGCTCTAGATTTATCAAGGAAAACAAAATCCATTGTTTTCTATAGGAATGTTAATCCTTGATCAATTTGGCACAATCTTTTGCACAAGAAAACTTTAATAAATAACCCCCTAAACGGCAAAAGTGGTGCAGTGTTTTTGAAGCAAAAGAAATCTCATTGATCTTAAATGGGAAACAAATTTCTTGAGCTATTTCTCTCATGATTTCTTCCTTTATCCCACCAGTAAATCTTGGTAAAGCTTTGTTTGAATAAAACATTTTTTTTTATCAAGAACTGGTATTTAAAAAATTTCATTAAAATACCATCTGACCTTCTAAAACTAGAAAAGATCAGTAGGATCACATAATAAATTCAAACAGAACATCTCAGGAGCTTTAGTATTTTAAACGGGATTTCAACATCTGTAATATTTAATACGTCACTTCAGGAATTAAAAAGACAAGGTGCACCATCAATGCTTGAGGTCCTTTCCTCTTTCTTAAGCATGCGTGACCGTGATCTTACAACATGTAACATTCTTGGGCCTGTTTATGAAGGCAGAGAAATGTGTGCGGTGATGCATGTTTTAACGGATGCATTTGTATCACATGTAGCATAGCATCGCTAATTACATTTCTTAGTGCTGATGCAGATTAAGAGACAGAGATGTTAAAGCCATCTCAGACATGTTGGCAATTTTTGATATTGAAAAAAAATAAAATAATAACATTACTTTCTGTGATTTTCCTTTTTCGTTGATGACTGTGATGCAAGTTTCAAAGCTAGGAGATTTTGATACATACAGTAGAGCCGTTGCTTCTCATTGGGAGCTCACAATGCCATGAATAAATGAACCTGTATCAGAAGACAGTGGTAGGCTGTGTCAAGCCCTGCTGTTAATGAGGATATTCACTTGTTAACTGGAAAATAATGTGAAATTGCAAATCCTTGTAATTACCAGTCCCTGAGGAAGCATAACTGAAACTAATCTCTATAATAAAATGACCACTTGTTTAATTACAGAAGAGTGTTGGAATAGTGATTGCGATTAGAAGATTTCTAGTAGAATACTCACATCCCCTTTAACGCAAACATCACTGTCACAGTGTATTCTAATATTAATACCACTAAACCCCCTCCCCAAACTATTTATATAACAAGGTACACGCAGAACTGACACTAGTCTGGTCCCTACAAAGCATACATGTGTTGCTGAGTGTAGTGCCTTTTAATTCATCAAAGTACTGTAGGATACTGTATGTATCAAAGAACACTGGCTGCAAAACCAGGGCAAGTGTGGAGCTAAAGACTGCCCCACAATTACCAAAGAAAAGGAATCCTATTTAAATTAGATTGTTTGCTGGGGTAAATATGGGTACAATTATAGATCCAGAGTGGAACACAACTTCCCAAGAACACATCTAGTGGGAAATAAAAGCAGAAACAAAGAAATAGTGCAATACTGCAAGTCTTGTACACACTTAAATATCCCAGTGATTGGTTAAAATACTGTGTGCACTCAGAAAGATAGATCGAATTCAGGCTCTTCATAATATTGAGGATCCTCTTCATGCTCTTAAATAGAAGAGATGGAACAGAAACAAAGCATAATCATGTAAAATTATTTATATGGCAAAGTAAAAACAATTGCACTCACAAACAGCGCAATGATAATGGCATTTGAGCTCACAGGCTATGCTGCAAACACCCAGATCTTCCCTTGTGTAACACCCTCAGTACTCCTTGTGAATTCACTTCCAGCGTCACGTCTAGGGATGGGTCAGTCCTCACACTACCTATTGATAGGCTCATTCGAGATGATCATGAGCTGTGCGCGTTTCACAGGTGTCCTGCTCCCTCAGGGGCTGAGTCAATACCAAAAAGTCCCATCTTTAAATACCCTGCTCACCGATTACGTCATTGCAGACCGTTGTACAGTTAAGAAGTGGCTATTTTGCATTTGATATCTATTACTGTTATGAGTTGGATATAAATATACATACATAGTGTCTATAGTGCATTTGAATCTATTACTACTATAAATTGGATAGAAATATAAATTAAAAGTATCTACAGTATATCCACTATCAAATGTTAAAAAAATACACTATCAATATAAGACACTGTATCAATGTATATAAAAAGAATATATGGATACATAAACAAATATCAATATATTAACAACGAGGGAAGCATAACATAACAAAAGGCAACAGTAATGACTCAAATGAGATGAGAAAAGTGAAAATTAGATACAACATAATTACATTATCAAATGGGCATAATTATGAATGAAAAAGTATAAATTCATAGAACAATATTTAATTAAAAACAATGTTAAATTAAAAAAATTTGAATCAACATGGGGTAAAACAAACTCCACATAATGCCCAATATTACATGAATACAACATATCTAAAAGGAAAACTAATAAGTGTATACTGTACATAAAAAAACAAATAGAAAATCCTATATGATCAAAAAAAGAGGGGAGTGTCTAGAACCACTATTCATACGATAAAAGAATTAATGTCTACAGTACATCAACGTTTAGTTCAAATGGGTGGAGGATTCCTAATGTAAAAATCCAAAATACATCAAGGATAAATCTTGTATTACCCGCCCTGAAATTTTCTTTAACATTATCAATCCCAATAAAAGCTCAATCCTGAAGGATCTGAATTATGTTTCGTTTCAATATGGTGGGACACTCTATGAGATACAAATTATTTTGCGATATTGCACAAACGCTCTTGAATTCTAATGTATAATGGTCTCGTAGCTCTGCCTGTATTCTTTGTCACAAGGGCATTTCTAAATTTATACATTCAGTATGAAGCTTCTCTCCGGTTTCATTTTTCAAATTAACACCCAGTGTCTTTAAAAATGGACTAGAAAAAAAAGAGGGGGGGGGGTGTGGAGGGGGGGTAGAGAATTACTGGTTGAGGAGAAACTAAAAGGGTTTCTTTAACTGTGTAAAATTTAAAGCTTGCACACATGGGAAGAAGGCCACCAATTTTAGATCAAATTAAACAGGAGATGTGTGATGTCAGACCTTTTCATCAGCGATTAGCCTGGTTTTGCAGTGCTCAGAAAACCTGTCCTCATGAACTTTATTCTGGCTGCAATGTTGCAATTGTCCACTGGGCGTAAACCCAAAAAGACTACAACTCCCAGAGGCATTGCAACCTTGGACTCTCCCACATCCTGTTTACCCCTATTTAAAGTCCAGGAAGTTACTCCTTCATGGCATTTCGACTTTGTTTTTTTTGCCAGCATGTCCCTGTTTCCTGTCCATACCCTTGCCCCAGTTGTTTCCCTGTCCCTCAGTTCCTGTCCTTTTCTCCCAGTCCTGTTTATGTTACATTGCCTGTTATCCTATTTACCCAGGATTGCTTGACCCCGCCCTAATTAAACCGTTTGTTATCATTTTCCTTCCTGAGCTCTGTCATCCCCCCAGTTTTCTCAGATTTGATATTAAATCAGGAAACCTGTTAAAGGCATGTGAGCACCTCGAACGAGCCTATCAGGTGATAGTGAGAGGACAAACCCATCCCCAGAGGGACGTTGGAAGTGATGTTGCCGAGGATGTTACACACGAGGAGATCTGGGTGTTTGCAACACAGTCTGCACACTCAAATGCCCTTTTAATTGTACTGTTTGTGAGTGCAATTGTTTTTACTTTAACATATAAATAGTTTTAC
Source organism: Ascaphus truei (assembly GCF_040206685.1). NCBI lineage: Eukaryota > Metazoa > Chordata > Amphibia > Anura > Ascaphidae > Ascaphus > Ascaphus truei. Next base: position 24,817,997 of record NC_134500.1, read on the forward strand.
AGAAATATGCTGTGTTTTTGTTCCATCTGCTCTATTTAAAATCGTCAATATTTTGAAGAGCCTGAACTTTTATAGTGCATATATTATCCGATCACTGAGATATGTAATTGGGTTTAAGACTTATTGCACTATTTTTTTGTTTCTGCTTTTAGTTCCACCTATATATGTTCTTTGGGAGTTGCGCTCCATTCTGGATGAGGAATTTTACGTGTAAGACTAAGAGAAATGTCTTTTTGAAGGAGCAGCACCTCATACATTAGGGGTTGTGTTATAGTCTCAATAGTTTTCCATACATCTATGCACTTGTTCATAAATATTTATGCACTTGTTCATAAATAAAATATTTATTCTTTTCACTACATTGGGATTATTCCTACCTATCACGTTATTTTATTGTCTACTTTGAAGATTGGTTCTGCTTTGGTTTTCACTTGTATTATTTGTGTGGTAAATAGGTGGCAGTTATTTTGCTTCACCTCTCCACTGGCTTTGCAGCCTAGTGACTTGGATACTTATCGCCCATCAAGCTAGTCCTTCAGAGATGTAATAAGGGTTTATTTATGAAGGCAAGTGTGGGATACAAAATGTTTCTCTCTTATTTGCCCTCCCCAAAAAATCCTCCATATCTGAAGTGACATATAGTAAGTCTAACATTTTGCATCAGATATAAGAAAGTGTATGTCAAGTACACTCTGTAGCCCCTCCCCCCCATGTCTTAAAGAAAACAATGCCATAAAAACATATAGGATTTTTTTTATTTTGCAGAAACAGTACCTTACATTTGATACAAGCAGAAAATGGAGCAATGTGCCAAACAAACTTCGGTGTGCACTTTCTGCCTGTTGATACATATCTCTTCCATAGTGTACATTGAATTTCAGAATCTGTGCAGACACTGCATCTGAAACTCTTGTTTTATTCAATCTGGCCAGCATACTGTAATCTTTTAAGGCTTTGTGCAAGAGTAAAAAGGGATGGGAGAATGTGATCTGTTAAGCCCTTCCCTGCCAGAGGGCAAAAAACAACACACTATTTATAAGAACAAATGTATTAATTTGTAAGCAACAGTATTTTCCCTTGATAAATCTGGTGCTGACGTTGTGCATTAGTTCTGCTCAGGCTTCGGAGCCAGGAGAGGATATAGGGGTTTATTTACTAAAGTCTCTTGGCTGCAAAAGTAGGTAAAACCCAGTGCAACAAACAGAGCCAAATGCATCAAAGAAAAGGAATCCCAGGGAAAGCAATGGGAGTTTGTCCTTTGATATTTCTGGTTGCGCAATTCTTTTGCGCAAACTTTGCCCCAGTTTTGCAGCCGGGAGACTTTAGTAATTAAATGAGATGGGGGAAACTGTCAAAATCTGTTTTGCGGAATTTCCCGAGCTTTCCGTTCAAAATCCGTTCCGTGGTGTAAAATCCGTTGACGGATTGTTCCAGTTTCCATCCATGCGGATTAATCCAAAACCGCCATTGGATACAATCCGCTGGGGAATTTCTACAGTACAATCCGTAGATTCTGCAATCCATTGGTGGATTGTAAAAACCAATCCGCGGATTCTGGAATCCACGCGCGGATTGCAGAATACGTGGATTGGATTCTTAAAATCCACCATTGTGTTTGCTAAATTATAATATAATAATAATAGCATGTTCTTGTATAGCGCTGCTAATTTTACGTAGCGCTTTACAGAGACATTTTGCAGGCACAATGTCCTCGGACTGGCAAAATCCTCCCGCGGATTGCGGAATCCGCAGATTGTCTTGGATAAAAAAAAAATCCAAGACGAATTTGAGACTGAAGGTTTACAAGGGTTAATTACGAGAAATGGGTAACATTTTCTTTGTTTTTGGTGAATTTTGATCTGCTGTGGCAGATCCAAATACGCAAAAAAAATTGGCCAAATATAGCAATTAACCCCCGTAGACCTTGTTGTGTCTCATCGGAAAAATCAGGGAAAGCTGCTGCAAGAGCCACAGATTTGTCAAAAGAAAATTATTCCATGACTTATTTTGTGAGACTGATACCAAATTGGTCCATGATCTAGATTAGTGTGGTTTGGGATTAAACAGTTGCATTGCACGATTGTGCATGCTTCTACTATATAGAGCAGTGTTTTTCAACCAGGGTTGAACTCTTGGGTTCCCTGGGCATCCATAAAGGGTTCCCTGTAATTTTTAAGGTAATTTTAACATTGTGCCAAATACAGAAGAATTTACAATGCAGTTGATCTCAGACGCGTTATTAGAGAGGGTCGCGGTTCCTTACAATGCATCTGATCTCAGACTCGCTATTAGAGAAGGTTGGGGAGCCTCAGAATTTCACATAGAGTTCCTTAACCAAAAACAAAGTTGGAAAACACTGATATAGAGATGGGAGCATATCACCCTCTAAATTGCGAGCTCTCACGAGCATGGCCCTCATTTCAAATATTACCATATTACACTCTGTTCATGTAATATACATAACTCGGTACACCCATTGTATCGTGCTGCAGAATATGTTGGTGCTTTACAAATAAATGACAATTATCACTAACTAATTGACAACATATCTGCCATATGCACAGGGCAAAACCTAGGGGGGATTCACAAAGCTCTGATAAGGGATAACCAGTCTGGCTAAGGCTAACCCCATATATAATAAAGTTTGAACATTTTGATTATTTGCATTGAACATTACAATCAAATATCTCAGCCATTTCAAACATATAATCCACCATCTGTGATATGCTATCCTGCTACATTTCTGCACTATCCGATGCCTGAGGAGCTAAACGTCATCCTCACTCCAGAGCAGCAAGTTTAATTCTACCACTTACTCATCTAGGAGGACTCCTCAAATCTATTGACCCATCCTCCTTTACCTCCTCCACCTCATCACTCCTTGTCCCACTCACATCCTTTTCCTCTCTCCCACTGAGCATTGGCCTATCCACCCTGAACTCTGCATTATCCTCCTCCCTTGACTCAAACGCACCGCTCCACCCTGTGCGTCCCACCACAAACCCACCTCACAAATGGCTCACCTGTCAAATCAAAACACTTTGGGGCCTATGCTATAAGCGTCGATAAGCCACTTATCAAGCACTTATCGTCCAAAATGCCTACTGCTATTCAGTAAGTCTCGATAAGTGGGCGATAAAGGCATGAATCGCCAAAAATTTCACCCGTCATAAAAAACCGCTGGGTGAGCGGCGATAAGCCACTTATCGGCAGGTCCTTAAACTCGTGCAATTCTAGTAGCCACGATTAGGTTATCGAGGCCTATCGCGGCGAGTTTCTCCCAAAATTCTCACGCCAAGAAAAGTTGGCGTGAGGCTGGTGAGAAGCTGCTGAGAGGTGGCCAAACAGGACTTAGAAAAAAGATGCATTTTTCCTGCGTCGGATTGATGCCGGGGGTCTCCGGACCTGATATTCATTAATATGGATTAAGACCCGCAGCATGAATCCCATGCAATAAAAATGCATTTACAGGCAACATCAATACCTTAGCGGTAATTACAGTGACAGCCCATGTAATTTATGGTAAAAATACAGACATTTTCAGGAAGTGACCGTGGGGGGAGGGAGGGGTGTTGATGGCACGAACAGCAAGTATCTAAGAAACCCGGTAAGCATTGATTATTATTTACCCTGAGAAAGAGCGTCACGCTCGAAACACGTTGGTTGGGACTTTCTGTGCTCCGTTATGTAGCTTGATGCTCAATATCCATTAAATTCTTATTTTTATGGGACACACTCTCTTGCAATTGATTTTTTTCAAACTGGTGTAAGCAGTGCTCCAATTTTCCTGAAACTGATCTATCTGTATGCTGTGGAAGACGGAGGCACACCCTATTGGAGGATAATCATTCAGAAGACCAAGCAAATGTGAGTTTATCACACCTTGTCATTCACAACATATATTGTTAATCCACTTAGATGCACTTCTGCCTGGACACAAATGTGTGAGGATTCTTACTACAGCGATTGTGGAATTCCGGCCAGCTATTCGAATTACAGTGGATTAGTGGTGTTATCATTATTGGATGTATTAGTCTACATATTTGATACCCAAGTGTTGTACACCAGACAAGTTATAACAGTTCCAGAGAACTTATGCTTATATAAGCTACTGACTCTATAGATAGAGCACCATACAGTTTTGTATAGTGTTCAATGACATTTAAACTTCTCCCAAGCACCATTTAAGTCATTTTGTCGGGACTGTGACTGAATATTTAACTTCTACCACGTTGTATTGAAAGCATCTCTTGGTGGGAGAAAATATAGATGTACCCCAACTCACTTCCTCCTTAGAGGTACATAATTATCCATGTTTATCTCCATGGTGCAAATATTGCAGCCTAAGGCCACATCCATACATCGCACGACCTCCTCAATGATGCAGGCCATAGAGTGTGCGACCGTGCGCATGAAGAAGTGTGACGGTGTGGAAGATTTTTCACAAACAAAAAATTTTTTAGGCGACAGATCGCTTGGCCGATAGGCGCGCGTGACGCCAAGCGCTTTGTCATGAGCCCACTGTAGCGGTTTTGCAGATGTAGTAGATGTTATCGTTCCCATTATCGTTGACGCCATGTTTACTGGGTGATTCAAACAAATGGAGCCATGGGATTCTAAAAGCAACTGTATAATGGGCAGTCTTCTAGGTAAAAAAAAAAAGTATTTTTGATTAAGTTTTAACTGAGATTTACTTGCAGCCAGGAGACATTGATACATAACCCTTAAGTACCTTCATACATTGCAGGAAAGTGTCAAATTTGTCAAATTTGTCATATGTTTAGCAATGTTTAGTGGCACTGATACTGAATGCTAATGGTCGAGTTTTGCACATAGGGAATTCTAGAAAATTCCAGGCGGCCCGAGCAGAGTGGCCTAGTCTGTATTTCCCCGTTCTGACCGGCCAGCTGTTTACAGGCAGTGTATTAATGAATAATGCCCTGCTCCTCTACTGTGCTAAACAATAGTTCAAGTGTAAGAAGAGGAGTGGGGCAGTATTCACCAGCATTCCGGCATGAAGCAGGTGACTGGACGAGGCAGGAAGAAAGCTCCTACCTGTTGCTGCAAGATTGTAACATCTGCCCCTACATGTCACCTTCCCCTTTTCAATGTCACCCACTTCCATACGTTACTCTCTCCCCTCTCACATGTTCCCAATCCCATGTCGCACTCTCCCCTCTCACATGTCCTACTCTCCCCTCTCACGTGTCCCACTCTCTCCTCCTACATGTCCCACTCTCCCCTCACACATGTCCCACTCTCTCCTCCTACATGTCCCACTCTCCCCTCACATGTCCTACTCTCCCCTCACATGTTCCACTCTTCCCTCTCACACGTCCCACTCTCCCCACTCACATGTCCCACTCTCCCCTCTCACACGTTCCACTCTCCCCTCTCACACGTCCCACTCTCCCCTCTCACACGTCCCACTCTCCCCTCTCACATGTCCCACTCTCCCCTCTCACATATCCCACTCTCCCCTCTCACACGTCCCACTCTCCCCTTTCACACGTCCCACTCTCCCCCCCTCACACGTCTCACTCTCCCCCCTCACACGTCCCACTCTCCCCTCTCACACGTCCCACTCTCCCCTCTCACACGTCCCACTCTCCCCTCTCACACGTCCCACTCTCCCCTCTCACAGGCCCCACTCTCCCCTCTATAACACCCCATTTTCCCCTCTCACACGTCCCACTCTCCCCTCTCAAACGTCCCACTCTCCCCTTTCACACGTCCCACTCTCCCCTCTCACAAGTCCCATTCTCCCCTCTCACATGTCCCACTCTCCCCTCTCACACGTCCCACTCTCCCCTTTCACGCGTCCCACTCTCCCCCCTCACACGTCTCACTCTCCCCCCTCACACGTCCCACTCTCCCCTCTCACACGTCCCACTCTCCCCTCTCACACGTCCCACTCTCCCCTCTCACACGTCCCACTCTCCCCTCTCACACGTCCCACTCTCCCCTCTGACAGGCCCCACTCTCCCCTCTATAACACCCCATTTTCCCCTCTCACACGTCCCACTCTCCCCTCTCAAACGTCCCACTCTCCCCTTTCACACGTCCCACTCTCCCCTCTCACAAGTCCCATTCTCCCCTCTCACAAGTCCCACTCTCCCCTCTAACAAGTCCCACTCTCCCCTCTAACAAGTCCCACTCTCCCCTCACACATGTCCCACACTCTCCTCACACGTTCCACTCTCCCCTCTCACACATCCCACTCTCACATGTCCCACTCTCTCCTCTCACACGCCCAACGCTCTCCTCTCCACATCCCACTCTCCCCTCTCACAAGTCCCACTCTCCCCTCTCACACGTCCCACTCTCCACTCTCACACGTCCCACTCTCCCCTCTCACACGTCCCACTCTCCCCTCTCACACGTCCCACTTTCCCCTCTCACACGTCCCACGCTCCCTCTCACACGTCCCACTCTCCCCTCTCAAACGTCCCACTCTCCCCTCTCACACGTCCCACTCTCCCCTCTCACACGTCCCACTCTCCCGTCTCACACGTCCCACTCTCCCCTCTCACACGTCCCACTCTCCCCTCTCACAGGCCCCACTCTCCCCTCTCACAGGCCCCACTCTCCCCTCTCACAGGCCCCACTCTCCCCTCTCACAGGCCCCACTCTCCCCTATCACACACCCCACTTTCCCCTCTCACATGTCCCACTCTCCCCTCTCACATGTCCCACTCTCCCCTCTCACACATCCCACTCTCCCCTCTCACAAGTCCCACTCTCCCCTCTAACAAGTCCCACTCTCCCCTCTAACAAGTCCCACTCTCCCCTCTAACAAGTCCCACTCTCCCCTCACACATGTCCCACTCTCTCCTCACACGTTCCACTCTCCCCTCTCACACGTCCCACTCTCACAAGTCCCACTCTCTTCTCTCACACGCCCAACGCTCTCCTCTCCACATCCCACTCTCCCCTCTCACAAGTCCCACTCTCCCCTCTCACACGTCCCACTCTACCCTCTCACACGTCCCACTCTCCCCTCTCACAAGTCCCACTCTCCCCTCTCACACGTCCCACTCTCCCCTCTCACACGTCCCACTCTCCCCTCTCACACGTCCCACTCTCCCCTCTCACACGTCCCACTCTCCCCTCTCACACGTCCCACTCTCCCCTCTCACACGTCCCACTCTCCCCTCTCACACGTCCCACTCTCCCCTCTCACACGTCCCACTCTCCCCTCTCACACGTCCCACTCTCCCCTCTCACATGTCCCACTCTCCCCTCTCACACGTCCCACTCTCCCCTCTCACACGTCCCACTCTCCCCTCTCACACGTCCCACTCTCCCCCCTCACACGTCCCACTCTCCCCTCTCACACGTCCCACTCTCCCCTCTCACACGTCCCACTCTCCCCTCTCACACGTCCCACTCTCCCCTCTCACACGTCCCACTCTCCCCTCTCACAGGCCAAACTCTCCACTCTCACACGTCCCACTCTCCCCTCTCACAGGCCCCACTCTCCCCTCTCACAGGCCCCACTCTCCCCTCTCACACACCCCACTTTACCCTCTCACACGTCCCACTCTCCCCTCTCACATGTCCCACTCTCCCCTCTCACAAGTCCCACTCTCCCCTCTAACAAGTCCCACTCTCCCCTCTAACAAGTCCCACTCTCCCCTCTAACAAGTCCCACTCTCCCCTCACACATGTCCCACTCTCTCCTCACACGTTCCACTCTCCCCTCTCACACGTCCCACTCTCACAAGTCCCACTCTCTCCTCTCACACGCCCAACGCTCTCCTCTCCACATCCCACTCTCCCCTCTCACAAGTCCCACTCTCCCCTCTCACACGTCCCACTCTCCCCTCTCACATGTCCCACTCTCCCCACTCACACGTCCCACTCTCCCCTCTCACATGTCCCACTCTCCCCTCTCACACGTCCCACTCTCCCCTCTCACACGTCCCACTCTCCCCTCTCACACGTCCCACTCTCCCCTCTCACACGTCCCACTCTCTCCTCTCACACGTCCCACTCTCCCCTCTCACAGGCCCCACTCTCCCCTTTCACAGGCCCCACTCTCCCCTCTCACAGGCCCCACTCTCCCCTCTCACACACCCCACTTTCCCCTCTCACACGTCCCACTCTCCCCTCTCACATGTCCCACTCTCCCCTCTCACACATCCCACTCTCCCCTCTCACAAGTCCCACTCTCCCCTCTAACAAGTCCCACTCTCCCCTCTAACAAGTCCCACTCTCCCCTCTAACAAGTCTCACTCTCCCCTCACACATGTCCCACTCTCTCCTCACACGTTCCACTCTCCCCTCTCACACGTCCCACTCTCACAAGTCCCACTCTCTCCTCTCACACGCCCAACGCTCTCCTCTCCACATCCCACTCTCCCCTCTCAAAAGTCCCACTCTCCCCTCTCACACATCCCACTCTCCCCTCTCACAAGTCCCACTCTCCCCTCTAACAAGTCCCACTCTCCCCTCTAACAAGTCCCACTCTCCCCTCTAACAAGTCTCACTCTCCCCTCACACATGTCCCACTCTCTCCTCACACGTTCCACTCTCCCCTCTCACACGTCCCACTCTCACAAGTCCCACTCTCTCCTCTCACACGCCCAACGCTCTCCTCTCCACATCCCACTCTCCCCTCTCACAAGTCCCACTCTCCCCTCTCACACGTCCCACTCTCCCCTCTCACAAGTCCCACTCTCCCCTCTCACACGTCCCACTCTCCCCTCTCACACGTCCCACTCTCCCCTCTCACACGTCCCACTCTCCCCTCTCACACGTCCCACTCTCCCCTCTCACACGTCCCACTCTCCCCTCTCACACGTCCCACTCTCCCCTCTCACACGTCCCACTCTCCCCTCTCACACGTCCCACTCTCCCCTCTCACAGGCCCCACTCTCCCCTCTCACAGGCCCCACTCTCCCCTCTCACAGGCCCCACTCTCCCCTCTCACAGGCCCCACTCTCCCCTCTCACACACCCCACTTTCCCCTCTCACATGTCCCACTCTCCCCTCTCACATGTCCCACTCTCCCCTCTCACACATCCCACTCTCGCCTCTCACAAGTCCCACTCTCCCCTCTAACAAGTCCCACTCTCCCCTCTAACAAGTCCCACTCTCCCCTCTAACAAGTCCCACTTTCCCCTCTCACACGCCCAATGCTCTCCTCTCCACATCCCACTCTCCCCTCTCACAAGTCCCACTCTCCCCTCTCACACGTCCCACTCTCCCCTCTCACACGTCCCACTCTCCCCTCTCACAAGTCCCACTCTCCCCTCTCACAAGTCCCACTCTCCCCTCTCACACGTCCCACTCTCCCCTCTCACACGTCCCACTCTCCCCTCTCACACGTCCCACTCTCCCCTCTCACACGTCCCACTCTCCCCTCTCACACGTCCCACTCTCCCCTCTCACACGTCCCACTCTCCCCTCTCACACGTCCCACTCTCCCCTCTCACACGTCCCACTCTCCCCTCTCACACGTCCCACTCTCCCCTCTCACACGTCCCACTCTCCCCTCTCACACGTCCCACTCTCCCCTCTCAAACGTCCCACTCTCCCCTCTCACACGTCCCACTCTCCCCCCTCACACGTCCCACTCTCCCCTCTCACACGTCCCACTCTCCCCTCTCACACGTCCCACTCTCCCCTCTCACACATCCCACTCTCCCCTCTCACACGTCCCACTCTCCCCTCTCACAGGCCAAACTCTCCCCTCTCACACGTCCCACTCTCCCCTCTCACAGGCCCCACTCTCCCCTCTCACAGGCCCCACTCTCCCCTCTCACACACCCCACTTTACCCACTCACACGTCCCACTCTCCCCTCTCACATGTCCCACTCTCCCCTCTCACAAGTCCCACTCTCCCCTCTAACAAGTCCCACTCTCCCCTCTAACAAGTCCCACTCTTCCCTCTAACAAGTCCCACTCTCCCCTCACACATGTCCCACTCTCTCCTCACACGTTCCACTCTCCCCTCTCACACGTCCCACTCTCACAAGTCCCACTCTCTCCTCTCACACGCCCAACGCTCTCCTCTCCACATCCCACTCTCCCCTCTCACAAGTCCCACTCTCCCCTCTCACACGTCCCACTCTCCCCTCTCACAAGTCCCACTCTCCCCTCTCACATGTCCCACTCTCCCCTCTCACACTTCCCACTCTCCCCTCTCACACGTCCCACTCTCCCCTCTCACACGTCCCACTCTCCCCTCTCACACGTCCCACTCTCCCCTCTCACACGTCCCACTCTCTCCTCTCACACGTCCCACTCTCCCCTCTCACAGGCCCCACTCTCCCCTTTCACAGGCCCCACTCTCCCCTCTCACAGGCCCCACTCTCCCCTCTCACACACCCCACTTTCCCCTCTCACACGTCCCACTCTCCCCTCTCACATGTCCCACTCTCCCCTCTCACACATCCCACTCTCGCCTCTCACAAGTCCCACTCTCCCCTCTAACAAGTCCCACTCTCCCCTCTAACAAGTCCCACTCTCCCCTCTAACAAGTCCCACTTTCCCCTCTCACACGCCCAATGCTCTCCTCTCCACATCCCACTCTCCCCTCTCACAAGTCCCACTCTCCCCTCTCACACGTCCCACTCTCCCCTCTCACACGTCCCACTCTCCCCTCTCACAAGTCCCACTCTCCCCTCTCACAAGTCCCACTCTCCCCTCTCACACGTCCCACTCTCCCCTCTCACACGTCCCACTCTCCCCTCTCACACGTCCCACTCTCCCCTCTCACACGTCCCACTCTCCCCTCTCACACGTCCCACTCTCCCCTCTCACACGTCCCACTCTCCCCTCTCACACGTCCCACTCTCCCCTCTCACACGTCCCACTCTCCCCTCTCACACGTCCCACTCTCCCCTCTCACACGTCCCACTCTCCCCTCTCACACGTCCCACTCTCCCCTCTCAAACGTCCCACTCTCCCCTCTCACACGTCCCACTCTCCCCCCTCACACGTCCCACTCTCCCCTCTCACACGTCCCACTCTCCCCTCTCACACGTCCCACTCTCCCCTCTCACACATCCCACTCTCCCCTCTCACACGTCCCACTCTCCCCTCTCACAGGCCAAACTCTCCCCTCTCACACGTCCCACTCTCCCCTCTCACAGGCCCCACTCTCCCCTCTCACAGGCCCCACTCTCCCCTCTCACACACCCCACTTTACCCACTCACACGTCCCACTCTCCCCTCTCACATGTCCCACTCTCCCCTCTCACAAGTCCCACTCTCCCCTCTAACAAGTCCCACTCTCCCCTCTAACAAGTCCCACTCTTCCCTCTAACAAGTCCCACTCTCCCCTCACACATGTCCCACTCTCTCCTCACACGTTCCACTCTCCCCTCTCACACGTCCCACTCTCACAAGTCCCACTCTCTCCTCTCACACGCCCAACGCTCTCCTCTCCACATCCCACTCTCCCCTCTTTACAAGTCCCACTCTCCCCTCTCACACGTCCCACTCTCCCCTCTCACAAGTCCCACTCTCCCCTCTCACATGTCCCACTCTCCCCTCTCACACTTCCCACTCTCCCCTCTCACACGTCCCACTCTCCCCTCTCACACGTCCCACTCTCCCCTCTCACACGTCCCACTCTCCCCTCTCACACGTCCCACTCTCTCCTCTCACACGTCCCACTCTCCCCTCTCACAGGCCCCACTCTCCCCTTTCACAGGCCCCACTCTCCCCTCTCACAGGCCCCACTCTCCCCTCTCACACACCCCACTTTCCCCTCTCACACGTCCCACTCTCCCCTCTCACATGTCCCACTCTCCCCTCTCACACATCCCACTCTCCCCTCTCACAAGTCCCACTCTCCCCTCTAACAAGTCCCACTCTCCCCTCTAACAAGTCTCACTCTCCCCTCACACATGTCCCACTCTCTCCTCACACGTTCCACTCTCCCCTCTCACACGTCCCACTCTCACAAGTCCCACTCTCTCCTCTCACACGCCCAACGCTCTCCTCTCCACATCCCACTCTCCCCTCTCACAAGTCCCACTCTCCCCTCTCACACATCCCACTCTCCCCTCTCACAAGTCCCACTCTCCCCTCTCACACGTCCCACTCTCCCCTCTCACACGTCCCACTCTCCCCTCTCACACGTCCCACTCTCCCCTCTCACACGTCCCACTCTCCCCTCTCACACGTCCCACTCTCCCCTCTCACACGTCCCACTCTCCCCTCTCACACGTCCCACTCTCCCCTCTCACAGGCCCCACTCTCCCCTCTCACAGGCCCCACTCTCCCCTCTCACAGGCCCCACTCTCCCCTCTCACAGGCCCCACTCTCCCCTCTCACAGGCCCCACTCTCCCCTCTCACACACCCCACTTTCCCCTCTCACATGTCCCACTCTCCCCTCTCACATGTCCCACTCTCCCCTCTCACACATCCCACTCTCCCCTCTCACAAGTCCCACTCTCCCCTCTAACAAGTCCCACTCTCCCCTCTAACAAGTCCCACTCTCCCCTCTAACAAGTCCCACTTTCCCCTCTCACACGCCCAACGCTCTCCTCTCCACATCCCACTCTCCCCTCTCACAAGTCCCACTCTCCCCTCTCACACGTCCCACTCTCCCCTCTCACACGTCCCACTCTCCCCTCTCACAAGTCCCACTCTCCCCTCTCACACGTCCCACTCTCCCCTCTCACACGTCCCACTCTCCCCTCTCACACGTCCCACTCTCCCCTCTCACACGTCCCACTCTCCCCTCTCACACGTCCCACTCTCCCCTCTCACACGTCCCACTCTCCCCTCTCACACGTCCCACTCTCCCCTCTCACACGTCCCACTCTCCCCTCTCACACGTCCCACTCTCCCCTCTCACACGTCCCACCCTCCCCTCTCACACGTCCCACTCTCCCCTCTCAAACGTCCCACTCTCCCCTCTCACACGTCCCACTCTCCCCCCTCACACGTCCCACTCTCCCCTCTCACACGTCCCACTCTCCCCTCTCACACGTCCCACTCTCCCCTCTCACACGTCCCACTCTCCCCTCTCACACATGTCCCACTCTCCCCTCTCACACGTCCCACTCTCCCCTCTCACAGGCCAAACTCTCCCCTCTCACACGTCCCACTCTCCCCTCTCACAGGCCCCACTCTCCCCTCTCACAGGCCCCACTCTCCCCTCTCACACACCCCACTTTACCCTCTCACACGTCCCACTCTCCCCTCTCACATGTCCCACTCTCCCCTCTCACAAGTCCCACTCTCCCCTCTAACAAGTCCCACTCTCCCCTCTAACAAGTCCCACTCTCCCCTCTAACAAGTCCCACTCTCCCCTCACACATGTCCCACTCTCTCCTCACACGTTCCACTCTCCCCTCTCACACGTCCCACTCTCACAAGTCCCACTCTCTCCTCTCACACGCCCAACGCTCTCCTCTCCACATCCCACTCTCCCCTCTCACAAGTCCCACTCTCCCCTCTCACACGTCCCACTCTCCAATCTCACAAGTCCCACTCTCCCCTCTCAAACGTCCCACTCTCCCCTCTCACACGTCCCACTCTCCCCTCTCACACGTCCCACTCTCCCCTCTCACACGTCCCACTCTCCCCTCTCACAAGTCCCACTCTCCCCTCTCACACGTCCCACTCTCCCCTCTCACACGTCCCACTCTCCCCTCTCACACGTCCCACTCTCCCCTCTCACACGTCCCACTCTCCCCTCTCACACGTCCCACTCTCCCCTCTCACACGTCCCACTCTCCCCTCTCACACGTCCCACTCTCCCCTCTCACACGTCCCACTCTCCCCTCTCACAGGCCCCACTCTCCCCTCTCACAGGCCCCACTCTCCCCTCTCACAGGCCCCACTCTCCCCTCTCACAGGCCCCACTCTCCCCTCTCACACACCCCACTTTCCCCTCTCACATGTCCCACTCTCCCCTCTCACATGTCCCACTCTCCCCTCTCACACATCCCACTCTCGCCTCTCACAAGTCCCACTCTCCCCTCTAACAAGTCCCACTCTCCCCTCTAACAAGTCCCACTCTCCCCTCTAACAAGTCCCACTTTCCCCTCTCACACGCCCAATGCTCTCCTCTCCACATCCCACTCTCCCCTCTCACAAGTCCCACTCTCCCCTCTCACACGTCCCACTCTCCCCTCTCACACGTCCCACTCTCCCCTCTCACAAGTCCCACTCTCCCCTCTCACAAGTCCCACTCTCCCCTCTCACACGTCCCACTCTCCCCTCTCACACGTCCCACTCTCCCCTCTCACACGTCCCACTCTCCCCTCTCACACGTCCCACTCTCCCCTCTCACACGTCCCACTCTCCCCTCTCACACGTCCCACTCTCCCCTCTCACACGTCCCACTCTCCCCTCTCACACGTCCCACTCTCCCCTCTCACACGTCCCACTCTCCCCTCTCACACGTCCCACTCTCCCCTCTCACACGTCCCACTCTCCCCTCTCACACGTCCCACTCTCCCCTCTCAAACGTCCCACTCTCCCCTCTCACACGTCCCACTCTCCCCCCTCACACGTCCCACTCTCCCCTCTCACACGTCCCACTCTCCCCTCTCACACGTCCCACTCTCCCCTCTCACACATCCCACTCTCCCCTCTCACACGTCCCACTCTCCCCTCTCACAGGCCAAACTCTCCCCTCTCACACGTCCCACTCTCCCCTCTCACAGGCCCCACTCTCCCCTCTCACAGGCCCCACTCTCCCCTCTCACACACCCCACTTTACCCACTCACACGTCCCACTCTCCCCTCTCACATGTCCCACTCTCCCCTCTCACAAGTCCCACTCTCCCCTCTAACAAGTCCCACTCTCCCCTCTAACAAGTCCCACTCTTCCCTCTAACAAGTCCCACTCTCCCCTCACACATGTCCCACTCTCTCCTCACACGTTCCACTCTCCCCTCTCACACGTCCCACTCTCACAAGTCCCACTCTCTCCTCTCACACGCCCAACGCTCTCCTCTCCACATCCCACTCTCCCCTCTCACAAGTCCCACTCTCCCCTCTCACACGTCCCACTCTCCCCTCTCACAAGTCCCACTCTCCCCTCTCACATGTCCCACTCTCCCCTCTCACACTTCCCACTCTCCCCTCTCACACGTCCCACTCTCCCCTCTCACACGTCCCACTCTCCCCTCTCACACGTCCCACTCTCCCCTCTCACACGTCCCACTCTCTCCTCTCACACGTCCCACTCTCCCCTCTCACAGGCCCCACTCTCCCCTTTCACAGGCCCCACTCTCCCCTCTCACAGGCCCCACTCTCCCCTCTCACACACCCCACTTTCCCCTCTCACACGTCCCACTCTCCCCTCTCACATGTCCCACTCTCCCCTCTCACACATCCCACTCTCCCCTCTAACAAGTCCCACTCTCCCCTCTAACAAGTCCCACTTTCCCCTCTCACACGCCCAATGCTCTCCTCTCCACATCCCACTCTCCCCTCTCACAAGTCCCACTCTCCCCTCTCACACGTCCCACTCTCCCCTCTCACACGTCCCACTCTCCCCTCTCACAAGTCCCACTCTCCCCTCTCACAAGTCCCACTCTCCCCTCTCACACGTCCCACTCTCCCCTCTCACACGTCCCACTCTCCCCTCTCACACGTCCCACTCTCCCCTCTCACACGTCCCACTCTCCCCTCTCACACGTCCCACTCTCCCCTCTCACACGTCCCACTCTCCCCTCTCACACGTCCCACTCTCCCCTCTCACACGTCCCACTCTCCCCTCTCACACGTCCCACTCTCCCCTCTCACACGTCCCACTCTCCCCTCTCACACGTCCCACTCTCCCCTCTCAAACGTCCCACTCTCCCCTCTCACACGTCCCACTCTCCCCCCTCACACGTCCCACTCTCCCCTCTCACACGTCCCACTCTCCCCTCTCACACGTCCCACTCTCCCCTCTCACACATCCCACTCTCCCCTCTCACACGTCCCACTCTCCCCTCTCACAGGCCAAACTCTCCCCTCTCACACGTCCCACTCTCCCCTCTCACAGGCCCCACTCTCCCCTCTCACAGGCCCCACTCTCCCCTCTCACACACCCCACTTTACCCACTCACACGTCCCACTCTCCCCTCTCACATGTCCCACTCTCCCCTCTCACAAGTCCCACTCTCCCCTCTAACAAGTCCCACTCTCCCCTCTAACAAGTCCCACTCTTCCCTCTAACAAGTCCCACTCTCCCCTCACACATGTCCCACTCTCTCCTCACACGTTCCACTCTCCCCTCTCACACGTCCCACTCTCACAAGTCCCACTCTCTCCTCTCACACGCCCAACGCTCTCCTCTCCACATCCCACTCTCCCCTCTTTACAAGTCCCACTCTCCCCTCTCACACGTCCCACTCTCCCCTCTCACAAGTCCCACTCTCCCCTCTCACATGTCCCACTCTCCCCTCTCACACTTCCCACTCTCCCCTCTCACACGTCCCACTCTCCCCTCTCACACGTCCCACTCTCCCCTCTCACACGTCCCACTCTCCCCTCTCACACGTCCCACTCTCTCCTCTCACACGTCCCACTCTCCCCTCTCACAGGCCCCACTCTCCCCTTTCACAGGCCCCACTCTCCCCTCTCACAGGCCCCACTCTCCCCTCTCACACACCCCACTTTCCCCTCTCACACGTCCCACTCTCCCCTCTCACATGTCCCACTCTCCCCTCTCACACATCCCACTCTCCCCTCTCACAAGTCCCACTCTCCCCTCTAACAAGTCCCACTCTCCCCTCTAACAAGTCTCACTCTCCCCTCACACATGTCCCACTCTCTCCTCACACGTTCCACTCTCCCCTCTCACACGTCCCACTCTCACAAGTCCCACTCTCTCCTCTCACACGCCCAACGCTCTCCTCTCCACATCCCACTCTCCCCTCTCACAAGTCCCACTCTCCCCTCTCACACATCCCACTCTCCCCTCTCACAAGTCCCACTCTCCCCTCTCACACGTCCCACTCTCCCCTCTCACACGTCCCACTCTCCCCTCTCACACGTCCCACTCTCCCCTCTCACACGTCCCACTCTCCCCTCTCACACGTCCCACTCTCCCCTCTCACACGTCCCACTCTCCCCTCTCACACGTCCCACTCTCCCCTCTCACAGGCCCCACTCTCCCCTCTCACAGGCCCCACTCTCCCCTCTCACAGGCCCCACTCTCCCCTCTCACAGGCCCCACTCTCCCCTCTCACAGGCCCCACTCTCCCCTCTCACACACCCCACTTTCCCCTCTCACATGTCCCACTCTCCCCTCTCACATGTCCCACTCTCCCCTCTCACACATCCCACTCTCCCCTCTCACAAGTCCCACTCTCCCCTCTAACAAGTCCCACTCTCCCCTCTAACAAGTCCCACTCTCCCCTCTAACAAGTCCCACTTTCCCCTCTCACACGCCCAACGCTCTCCTCTCCACATCCCACTCTCCCCTCTCACAAGTCCCACTCTCCCCTCTCACACGTCCCACTCTCCCCTCTCACACGTCCCACTCTCCCCTCTCACAAGTCCCACTCTCCCCTCTCACACGTCCCACTCTCCCCTCTCACACGTCCCACTCTCCCCTCTCACACGTCCCACTCTCCCCTCTCACACGTCCCACTCTCCCCTCTCACACGTCCCACTCTCCCCTCTCACACGTCCCACTCTCCCCTCTCACACGTCCCACTCTCCCCTCTCACACGTCCCACTCTCCCCTCTCACACGTCCCACTCTCCCCTCTCACACGTCCCACCCTCCCCTCTCACACGTCCCACTCTCCCCTCTCAAACGTCCCACTCTCCCCTCTCACACGTCCCACTCTCCCCCCTCACACGTCCCACTCTCCCCTCTCACACGTCCCACTCTCCCCTCTCACACGTCCCACTCTCCCCTCTCACACGTCCCACTCTCCCCTCTCACACATGTCCCACTCTCCCCTCTCACACGTCCCACTCTCCCCTCTCACAGGCCAAACTCTCCCCTCTCACACGTCCCACTCTCCCCTCTCACAGGCCCCACTCTCCCCTCTCACAGGCCCCACTCTCCCCTCTCACACACCCCACTTTACCCTCTCACACGTCCCACTCTCCCCTCTCACATGTCCCACTCTCCCCTCTCACAAGTCCCACTCTCCCCTCTAACAAGTCCCACTCTCCCCTCTAACAAGTCCCACTCTCCCCTCTAACAAGTCCCACTCTCCCCTCACACATGTCCCACTCTCTCCTCACACGTTCCACTCTCCCCTCTCACACGTCCCACTCTCACAAGTCCCACTCTCTCCTCTCACACGCCCAACGCTCTCCTCTCCACATCCCACTCTCCCCTCTCACAAGTCCCACTCTCCCCTCTCACACGTCCCACTCTCCAATCTCACAAGTCCCACTCTCCCCTCTCAAACGTCCCACTCTCCCCTCTCACACGTCCCACTCTCCCCTCTCACACGTCCCACTCTCCCCTCTCACACGTCCCACTCTCCCCTCTCACACGTCCCACTCTCCCCTCTCACACGTCCCACTCTCTCCTCTCACACGTCCCACTCTCCCCTCTCACAGGCCCCACTCTCCCCTTTCACAGGCCCCACTCTCCCCTCTCACAGGCCCCACTCTCCCCTCTCACACACCCCACTTTCCCCTCTCACACGTCCCACTCTCCCCTCTCACATGTCCCACTCTCCCCTCTCACACATCCCACTCTCCCCTCTCACAAGTCCCACTCTCCCCTCTAACAAGTCCCACTCTCCCCTCTAACAAGTCCCACTCTCCCCTCTAACAAGTCTCACTCTCCCCTCACACATGTCCCACTCTCTCCTCACACGTTCCACTCTCCCCTCTCACACGTCCCACTCTCACAAGTCCCACTCTCTCCTCTCACACGCCCAACGCTCTCCTCTCCACATCCCACTCTCCCCTCTCACAAGTCCCACTCTCCCCTCTCACACGTCCCACTCTCCCCTCTCACAAGTCCGACTCTCCCCTCTCACACGTCCCACTCTCCCCTCTCACACGTCCCACTCTCCCCTCTCACACGTCCCACTCTCCCCTCTCACACGTCCCACTCTCCCCTCTCACACGTCCCACTCTCCCATCTCACACGTCCCACTCTCCCCTCTCACAGGCCCCACTCTCCCCTCTCACAGGCCCCACTCTCCCCTCTCACAGGCCCCACTCTCCCCTCTCACACACCCCACTTTCCCCTCTCACATGTCCCACTCTCCCCTCTCACATGTCCCACTCTCCCCTCTCACACGTCCCACTCTCCCCTCTCACAAGTCCCACTCTCCCCTCTAACAAGTCCCACTCTCCCCTCTAACAAGTCCCACTCTCCCCTCTAACAAGTCCCACTTTCCCCTCTCACACGTCCCACTCTCCCCTCTCACATGTCCCACTCTCCCCTCTCACACATCCCATTCTCCCCTCTCACAAGTCCCACTCTCCCCTCTAACAAGTCCCACTCTCCCCTCTAACAAGTCCCACTCTCCCCTCTAACAAGTCTCACTCTCCCCTTACACATGTCCCACTCTCTCCTCACACGTTCCACTCTCCCCTCTCACACGTCCCACTCTCACAAGTCCCACTCTCTCCTCTCACACGCCCAACGCTCTCCTCTCCACATCCCACTCTCCCCTCTCACACGTCCCACTCTCTCCTCTCACACGTCCCACTCTCCCCTCTCACAGGCCCCACTCTCCCCTCTCACAGGCCCCACTCTCCCCTCTCACAGGCCCCACTCTCCCCTCTCACAGGCCCCACTCTCCCCTCTCACACACCCCACTTTCCCCTCTCACATGTCCCACTCTCCCCTCTCACATGTCCCACTCTCCCCTCTCACACATCCCACTCTCGCCTCTCACAAGTCCCACTCTCCCCTCTAACAAGTCCCACTCTCCCCTCTAACAAGTCCCACTCTCCCCTCTAACAAGTCCCACTTTCCCCTCTCACACGCCCAACGCTCTCCTCTCCACATCCCACTCTCCCCTCTCACAAGTCCCACTCTCCCCTCTCACACGTCCCACTCTCCCCTCTCACACGTCCCACTCTCCCCTCTCACAAGTCCCACTCTCCCCTCTCACAAGTCCCACTCTCCCCTCTCACACGTCCCACTCTCCCCTCTCACACGTCCCACTCTCCCCTCTCACACGTCCCACTCTCCCCTCTCACACGTCCCACTCTCCCCTCTCACACGTCCCACTCTCCCCTCTCACACGTCCCACTCTCCCCTCTCACACGTCCCACTCTCCCCTCTCACACGTCCCACTCTCCCCTCTCACACGTCCCACTCTCCCCTCTCAAACGTCCCACTCTCCCCTCTCACACGTCCCACTCTCCCCCCTCACACGTCCCACTCTCCCCTCTCACACGTCCCACTCTCCCCTCTCACACGTCCCACTCTCCCCTCTCACACATCCCACTCTCCCCTTTCACACGTCCCACTCTCCCCTCTCACAGGCCAAACTCTCCCCTCTCACACGTCCCACTCTCCCCTCTCACAGGCCCCACTCTCCCCTCTCACAGGCCCCACTCTCCCCTCTCACACACCCCACTTTACCCACTCACACGTCCCACTCTCCCCTCTCACATGTCCCACTCTCCCCTCTCACAAGTCCCACTCTCCCCTCTAACAAGTCCCACTCTCCCCTCTAACAAGTCCCACTCTCCCCTCTAACAAGTCCCACTCTCCCCTCACACATGTCCCACTCTCTCCTCACACGTTCCACTCTCCCCTCTCACACGTCCCACTCTCACAAGTCCCACTCTCTCCTCTCACACGCCCAACGCTCTCCTCTCCACATCCCACTCTCCCCTCTCACAAGTCCCACTCTCCCCTCTCACACGTCCCACTCTCCCCTCTCACAAGTCCCACTCTCCCCTCTCACATGTCCCACTCTCCCCTCTCACACGTCCCACTCTCCCCTCTCACACGTCCCACTCTCCCCTCTCACACGTCCCACTCTCCCCTCTCACACGTCCCACTCTCCCCTCTCACACGTCCCACTCTCTCCTCTCACACTTCCCACTCTCCCCTCTCACAGGCCCCACTCTCCCCTTTCACAGGCCCCACTCTCCCCTCTCACAGGCCCCACTCTCCCCTCTCACACACCCCACTTTCCCCTCTCACACGTCCCACTCTCCCCTCTCACATGTCCCACTCTCCCCTCTCACACATCCCACTCTCCCCTCTCACAAGTCCCACTCTCCCCTCTAACAAGTCCCACTCTCCCCTCTAACAAGTCTCACTCTCCCCTCACACATGTCCCACTCTCTCCTCACACGTTCCACTCTCCCCTCTCACACGTCCCACTCTCACAAGTCCCACTCTCTCCTCTCACACGCCCAACGCTCTCCTCTCCACATCCCACTCTCCCCTCTCACAAGTCCCACTCTCCCCTCTCACAAGTCCCACTCTCCCCTCTCACACGTCCCACTCTCCCCTCTCACACGTCCCACTCTCCCCTCTCACACGTCCCACTCTCCCCTCTCACACGTCCCACTCTCCCCTCTCACACGTCCCACTCTCCCCTCTCACACGTCCCACTCTCCCCTCTCACACGTCCCACTCTCCCCTCTCACAGGCCCCACTCTCCCCTCTCACAGGCCCCACTCTCCCCTCTCACAGGCCCCACTCTCCCCTCTCACAGGCCCCACTCTCCCCTCTCACAGGCCCCACTCTCCCCTCTCACAGGCCCCACTCTCCCCTCTCACACACCCCACTTTCCCCTCTCACATGTCCCACTCTCCCCTCTCACATGTCCCACTCTCCCCTCTCACACATCCCACTCTCCCCTCTCACAAGTCCCACTCTCCCCTCTAACAAGTCCCACTCTCCCCTCTAACAAGTCCCACTCTCCCCTCTAACAAGTCCCACTTTCCCCTCTCACACGCCCAACGCTCTCCTCTCCACATCCCACTCTCCCCTCTCACAAGTCCCACTCTCCCCTCTCACACGTCCCACTCTCCCCTCTCACACGTCCCACTCTCCCCTCTCACAAGTCCCACTCTCCCCTCTCACACGTCCCACTCTCCCCTCTCACACGTCCCACTCTCCCCTCTCACACGTCCCACTCTCCCCTCTCACACGTCCCACTCTCCCCTCTCACACGTCCCACTCTCCCCTCTCACACGTCCCACTCTCCCCTCTCACACGTCCCACTCTCCCCTCTCACACGTCCCACTCTCCCCTCTCACACGTCCCACTCTCCCCTCTCACACGTCCCACTCTCCCCTCTCACACGTCCCACTCTCCCCTCTCAAACGTCCCACTCTCCCCTCTCACACGTCCCACTCTCCCCCCTCACACGTCCCACTCTCCCCTCTCACACGTCCCACTCTCCCCTCTCACACGTCCCACTCTCCCCTCTCACACGTCCCACTCTCCCCTCTCACACATGTCCCACTCTCCCCTCTCACACGTCCCACTCTCCCCTCTCACAGGCCAAACTCTCCCCTCTCACACGTCCCACTCGCCCCTCTCACAGGCCCCACTCTCCCCTCTCACAGGCCCCACTCTCCCCTCTCACACACCCCACTTTACCCTCTCACACGTCCCACTCTCCCCTCTCACATGTCCCACTCTCCCCTCTCACAAGTCCCACTCTCCCCTCTAACAAGTCCCACTCTCCCCTCTAACAAGTCCCACTCTCCCCTCTAACAAGTCCCACTCTCCCCTCACACATGTCCCACTCTCTCCTCACACGTTCCACTCTCCCCTCTCACACGTCCCACTCTCACAAGTCCCACTCTCTCCTCTCACATGCCCAACGCTCTCCTCTCCACATCCCACTCTCCCCTCTCACAAGTCCCACTCTCCCCTCTCACACGTCCCACTCTCCAATCTCACAAGTCCCACTCTCCCCTCTCACACGTCCCACTCTCCCCTCTCACACGTCCCACTCTCCCCTCTCACACGTCCCACTCTCCCCTCTCACACGTCCCACTCTCCCCTCTCACACGTCCCACTCTCCCCTCTCACACGTCCCACTCTCTCCTCTCACACGTCCCACTCTCCCCTCTCACAGGCCCCACTCTCCCCTTTCACAGGCCCCACTCTCCCCTCTCACAGGCCCCACTCTCCCCTCTCACACACCCCACTTTCCCCTCTCACACGTCCCACTCTCCCCTCTCACATGTCCCACTCTCCCCTCTCACACATCCCACTCTCCCCTCTCACAAGTCCCACTCTCCCCTCTAACAAGTCCCACTCTCCCCTCTAACAAGTCCCACTCTCCCCTCTAACAAGTCTCACTCTCCCCTCACACATGTCCCACTCTCTCCTCACACGTTCCACTCTCCCCTCTCACACGTCCCACTCTCACAAGTCCCACTCTCTCCTCTCACACGCCCAACGCTCTCCTCTCCACATCCCACTCTCCCCTCTCACAAGTCCCACTCTCCCCTCTCACACGTCCCACTCTCCCCTCTCACAAGTCCGACTCTCCCCTCTCACACGTCCCACTCTCCCCTCTCACACGTCCCACTCTCCCCTCTCACACGTCCCACTCTCCCCTCTCACACGTCCCACTCTCCCCTCTCACACGTCCCACTCTCCCCTCTCACACGTCCCACTCTCCCCTCTCACAGGCCCCACTCTCCCCTCTCACAGGCCCCACTCTCCCCTCTCACAGGCCCCACTCTCCCCTCTCACACACCCCACTTTCCCCTCTCACATGTCCCACTCTCCCCTCTCACATGTCCCACTCTCCCCTCTCACACGTCCCACTCTCCCCTCTCACAAGTCCCACTCTCCCCTCTAACAAGTCCCACTCTCCCCTCTAACAAGTCCCACTCTCCCCTCTAACAAGTCCCACTTTCCCCTCTCACACGTCCCACTCTCCCCTCTCACATGTCCCACTCTCCCCTCTCACACATCCCATTCTCCCCTCTCACAAGTCCCACTCTCCCCTCTAACAAGTCCCACTCTCCCCTCTAACAAGTCCCACTCTCCCCTCTAACAAGTCTCACTCTCCCCTCACACATGTCCCACTCTCTCCTCACACGTTCCACTCTCCCCTCTCACACGTCCCACTCTCACAAGTCCCACTCTCTCCTCTCACACGCCCAACGCTCTCCTCTCCACATCCCACTCTCCCCTCTCACAAGTCCCACTCTCCCCTCTCACACGTCCCACTCTCCCCTCTCACACGTCCCACTCTCCCCTCTCACAAGTCCCACTCTTCCCTCTCACACGTCCCACTCTCCCCTCTCACACGTCCCACTCTCCCCTCTCACACGTCCCACTCTCCCCTCTCACACGTCCCACTCTCCCCTCTCACACGTCCCACTCTCCCCTCTCACACGTCCCACTCTCCCCTCTCACATGTCCCACTCTCCCCTCTCACAAGTCCCACTTTGCCCTCTAACAAGTCCCACTCTCCCCTCTAACAAGTCCCACTCTCCCCTCTAACAAGTCCCACTCTCCCCTCTAACAAGTCCCACTCTCCCCTCACACATGTCCCACTCTCTCCTCACACGTTCCACTCTCCCCTCTCACACGTCCCACTCTCACAAGTCCCACTCTCTCCTCTCACACGCCCAACGCTCTCCTCTCCACATCCCACTCTCCCCTCTCACAAGTCCCACTCTCCCCTCTCACACGTCCCACTCTCCCCTCTCACAAGTACCACTATCCCCTCTCACACGTCCCACTCTCCCCTCTCACACGTCCCACTCTCCCCTCTCACACGTCCCACTCTCCCCTCTCATACGTCCCACTCTCCCCTCTCACACGTCCCACTCTCCCCTCTCACACGTCCCACTCTACCCTCTCACACGTCCCACTCTACCCTCTCACACGTCCCACTCTACCCTCTCACACGTCCCACTCTCCCCTCTCACATGTCCCACTCTCCCCTCTCACCCCGTCCCACTCTCCCCTCTAACACGTCCCACTCTCCCCTCTCACACGTCCCACTCTCCCCTCTCACACGTCCCACTCTCCCCTCTCACACGTCCCACTCTCCCCTCTCACATGTCCCACTCTCTGCTCCTACATGTCCCACTCTCACCTCACATGTCCCACTCTCCCCTCTAACATGTCCCACTCTCCTGTTCAACATGTCCCACTCTCCCCTCACACATGTCCCACTCTCCCCTCTCACACGTCCCACTCTCCCCTCTCACATGTCCCACTCTCTCCTCCTACATGTCCCACTCTCCCCTCACATGTCCCACTCTCCCCTCTAACATGTCCCACTCTCCTGTCTAACATGTCCCACTCTCCCCTCACACATGTCCCACTCTCCCTTCTCACATGTCCCACTCTCCCCTCTCACACATCCCACTCTCCACTCTCACACGTCCCACTCTCCCCTCTCACACATCCCACTCTCCCCTCTCACATGTCCCACTCAGACTTCTTAAACTGCACAATTCTGAGTTTGACTGGAACCCTGGATCAGTGAAGTTCGGATTTCGAACTCACTAACACGCCCATCCTTACTAATTAAAGGCCAACATTTTCCCCACCCTATATGAATAAGTCACAAAGTCGATACCATGTATATACAATTTGATCTTCAAATGTATAAAGATTTGATTTGCCAATGTATATCTATGTAAAAAGTATGATGGTTCAGCATTGAAGATCAGACAATAAAAGAGTTAACATGACTGGAGACAGCCCCCAAAATAAACAAATGTGGTGCAACTAGAAACTGAATCACAATCATATATTCTGTTGGTTTTATTCCTAATTCTAGGTTTAAATTAGAATTCCCCATATTACAGCTTGAAGCTAAACTCTGTTTACAAAACAGTGTTTACACTTGACTAATTTTGCAGATCAAACTAATTAAATCAATTAAACTGGTGATTAACCAAATAAAGGCTGATTGCAAAAATTAGTGGGTTCATTTTGAAGGAGTGGAAATAAGCTAATTACTGTCGTGATTACTTGGATCTGGCGTACTTTAAATGTGGTGTAAATTGAATCCTCGTAGTGAATTAGACTGGGAATTCATTACAGTTTAAAGCACAGCTAATACTATTCTAGCTGCTCACCCTGTGGGAGAATAGCTCGTTGCATTTTCCATGATGATAAACAGTCATTCAGGTTCTGCTCTTTCCCAACACAATGGACTAGTACTTTAGGCATCTTGATCGAATACAGTTTTAATAGGATATATATCTATCAGGAGCAGCAAAGAAATCCAGATGTTGCACTCAAGCAATCTAATTTGAGATAATACTATCTTTAGGTGACAATTATATTCCTTGTTATGTGTAACCTTATTTGTAATCTTTTTAACAAGGAGAAAAAAAATGTTTAAATACCTCTGGCATCTATTTTGGCTACATATTATTACATATTTAATGTTTTAAAGGGGCATTTGCTTATTTGAGGAATGAAAACTAAATATTCAGCATTCAATTTCAATTTTGTGCAAACGTGTAATTAGAAATAATAATAAATGCTATTTATTCAAGAAGCACTATTTTAATACACTCCTAAAAACACTTTATTAATAAATGCAGATATCATTACAGGGCCTAATAATAATAATATCAATAATAATAACCATATATATATAGCAAATGGAAATATTATTGTATGTTCATTTGCATGTCTTAGACAGGTCTGCAACCCTGTCTTTCGCCATTATCACCCAGCACACAGCACTTCCACTGCAGCACGGGATTCTGGGAAATGACATGCAAATGAGCACACAGTGCCACCTTTTGTCTCAAGCTCATATTACACGAGCAACCCTTAAGCCAATGCATGCTGCTTTAAACACTGCTTGTAAGCATAGGCTGGGATGAGATGCAAAGCCAGTAAACCCAATCACAGACATGTTTCAACCTTGATGGGTATCATCAGTGTGAGGTTGGTTGTGCTTGCTATATGCTTTACTGTGGAGGATTTTTGTCACTTTTTTTACCCACCATAACCTTAATAAGTGTGGTATATATATATATATAAATATATATCCATATATATCCAATAAAGAATATCACTTGTGAGCACATTCACATGTCTTAGACAAGTCTGCAACCCTGCCTTTCAGCCATTATCACCTAGCATACAGTGCTCCAACTGCAGCAAGGGATTCTGGGAAATTTTGCCTGGAATATCCATTCACATACAACCCACTTAAAATGTAATGGTGTATATAAATATATATCTTGATGAGTTGAAAAGTTTTGCTAAAAGGTAATGCCAACCAAATGTGTGTTTTCATAAAGATCATGAATAGCATCTTTAAGAAATGAGCGTCTGTCATGTGCATGCATTCGGTTCTGATACTTTTCTACCGCAGTTCTGCCAGGTGGCTCTGGAAAAGCTGCTTGTTAGCAGTAAATGGGTCTATTCACCATTATGGGTGACCTAGGTTCAATGATCTTATCATTACGTTCAGAACATGCCTTGTTCTATGCAACATTATGGCTAAGTAAAATACAGTTCTATACAAATGCATATTTATTTTTTTACATTGGGTCCTATTCCCTAAACTGCAATAAAGGACTTTTCATAACAAATACCTTTTGTGATGGTTGATTGAGCAAAAATATTGTGTTTTTATTGGTGAATTGTTCCTATGCTTTTTTTTTTATAGAGCAATGTGTAAAGAAGCATGTTAGCAAGTAATTATCATATGGTTATGTGTTTTGGGACAATTCTTAAGCTGTTATACAAATAAAAATGACATTTAGTACCAGTCCCTTATTTGTTTGTTAAATAAATAGGTAATAATATACATTTATTTGAAACTACAATAGCTTACAGTGTAAAAGATGTTGAGCCTCACAGGGATCTTCTTCAGGTCTATCAGTTATCCAGCAAACCACCACAAACACAGAAGCGGTATAGATCCTGCTAAATTTGTTCCAGACCTGAGTAGGGTGAAATGAATGAATATTTCACACTCCATCATTGTATGGTCTTTAGATGTAAGGTCATGTTTATGTTTTATAGATATCAGATCTTTGTAGAGTACATGTAATGGTACATGGGTTATCTCAGATTAGCAGCAGGGAACATATGTTCCTTTGCAGCTAGTCCCTTTATAACCAACATTAGATACACAAAACTTTATGCAATAGGTAGTGAGGGCAGTAGTCTACATTGAATTCTGAGATATGTGTTTTAAATTGTGATAATGCAGCGAATTTGTAATTTTATAAAAATATTTTGAATAGGAATAAATCATTGCATTTGCGAGCGCTCGTGGATTGAATTCTGATTTTGAGCCTTCCCTTTGGGAGTTTTCATTGGTGTTGAACAGGTCATTGGTGTTGTTACAGCAGGTCAGAGATTATGTACAAATCGCAGCATGATTTGCAGTGGGGAGTAGGAAAAGGATATGCCATACAATGTCCACACGACTACAAACAACATACTGTATATCCCTCTATTGCATTTTCTTTCCCTACCCCACTGTAAATCATCAAACTACAAATTGAATATAATCTCTGATTTGCTGTACAACTGCAGCCTGAAGAAGATCCCTGTGAGGCATGAAAGCTTGTAATCTATAAACTATCATTCGTTTAATAAAAGGTATAATTCTACCTATTTTTTTTCACTTTTTTTCAATTATGACCTGTAATATTCGAGGTGCTAGATAAAATATTGAAACATTTTCTCACCCTATAAAATGCTCATGATAACTAAATTATGTATAAAGCTTGGATATATATATATATATATATATATATATATATATATATATATATATATATATATATATATATAATATGTGTGTGTATATGTATATATATTATATATATATATAAATGTGTGTCTATATATATATATATATATATATATATATATATATATATATATATATATATAATATATATATATTCATGTAGAGGTATCAGTACCGTGTTAGCCGAGCTTCAATAATCAAAAAATAAATAGATGGTACCGTTCTGTGGCTAACGAAATGCTTTTATTTGTGCGAGCTTTCGAGATACACTGATCTCTTCTTCTGGCGATGTTACAATGAATGAAGCAAGCAAAAGGTATACTTAAAAATAGTGTCTCTTGGAATGTTATCTGTGCTGGTCCTGGTCAATGTCGTGTACCTCATCACGTGCATGAAATGCCCAGGGGGCTGCTACTACATAGGTGAGACAGGGCATGGGCTAAACAAGAGAATGAACCTGCATCGCCACAGCATCACACGCGGAACAAGAGACAGTCCTGTTGGCGAACATTTCTCTGACTCTGGCCATAAGATGAACGATCTGAGGGTTGCCATACTCAAAGGTAATCTTAAAACACCGAAAGAGAGACGGTTGCATGAATACAAATTTATGCAACTGTTCGGGACACTTAGCAGTGGCCTAAACAGAGATCGAAATTTTATGAGTCATTACTGACACAAGTGAACTCTCTTCCCATGAGCGCTAAAGGCCATGTCTGTACATACTGTGCTATATGTATGCACACACAGCTGTCTCTCACACATACTAATACTCCTTGTTTTTCCATCCCTATACACCAATAGGGACCACAAAGTATCCACACACACTTTTAGTTGTGCTACAATCTCTCACATTTCCACACCCACCCACACCATTTATATCCACTCCCACTCCACACACACTTTTTGTAAAGCACTGTATATACTGTGGGCTCTCCATTAATTTTTATTCACACTGATACACATACACACTCTTTCTTCACTTGCTTTCAGGAACCTTTTGACACCTCTAGCCATAAAACACATACACACCGGGGGAAGGACCAGCACAGATAACATTCCAAGAGACACTATTTTTAAGTATACCTTTTGCTTGCTTCATTCATTGTAACATCGCCGGAAGAAGAGATCAGTGTATCTCGAAAGCTCGCACAAATAAAAGCATTTCGTTAGCCACAGAACGGTATCATCTATTTATTTTTTGATTTTATATATATATATATATATATATATATATATATATATATATATATATATATATATATATATATATATATATATATATATATAATACTGAGTTAAGTTATGGTGAGTAAAAAAAGTGACAAAAACCCTCCACAGGAAAGCAAATATGCAAATACAACTGTATGCTCATCTGCATGTCTTAGGCAGGTCTGCAACCCCGCCTTTCCCCATTATCACCCAGCATACAGCACTTCCACTGAGACCCATTAAGGTCGAAACAGCTGTCTGTGGGTGGTTTTCTGGGTATGCACCTTAACCCTGGCTGTGCTCAAAGCTGTGACCATGCAGCAAGCTTAAGCCTAAGGGAACCATGTTAAAAATGGTTTTTGAGGCAAAAAGTGACACTGTGTGCTCATTTGCATGTCATTTCCCAGAATCCCTTGCTGCAGTGGAAGTGCTGTATGCTGGGTGATAATGGGGAAAGGCGGGGTTGCAGACCTGCCTAAGACATGCAGATGAGCATACAGCTATATTTGCAGCAAGCTTAAGCCTATAGGGAACCATGTTAAAAATGGTTATTGAGGCAAAAAGTGACACTGTGTGCTCATTTGCATGTCATTTCCCAGAATCCCTTGCTGCAGTGGAAGTGCTGTATGCTGGGTGATAATGGGAAAGGCGGGGTTGCAGACCTGCCTAAGACATGCAGAGGAGCATACAGCTATAGTTGCATATTTGCTTTCCTGTGGAGGGTTTTTGTCACTTTTTTTACTCACTGTCTGTAAAAGTTTTATACTCACGTGGTGTTCGCAATTTCGACAGTTCTGCGATATTAAGTGTTCAAGGGAGATGAGAGGGATTTTTAATAGCCAATGAATTATGTTGAATATTTACGATTTTGCTCATTGTTGACGAGTCCAGTATTCTCAAACTTGTGCCATTCTCTATCCTGGTAATGTTGGCTGACACCTGCAAATATATGGGAGGACGGTGTTTACTTACATGTCTCAGCTGCAAAACCAGTGCAAAATAAATTTGTTTTTTTTTAAACCAGCATTGTCTTGGCAATATATCAAGGGAAATTTGGAGCACGGTTTTCACAAATTCTATTATTTTTATCTGGCATCTCTTTGTATCAATCTATCAAGGTTTTTGCTACAAGTTTTGCGCTGTGTGTGTCAGTTTGGGATATAGGGAGAGTCAATAGGAAGAGTGAGGGACATGACGCACAGAGATTAAAATGAGATGTATCAGACTCCACATATCTGTGAATCCCTTTTTTATTATGAATTTAAGTGCAAAAAAAAATCAGACATGCCTGAATAGTAATAAACCTTTCTGGGTACACATTAGCATCACATGTAGGAAACTCTCTTACTGTATATTTGACGCCAATGTACGCAGAAACTGTAGCAATGCACTACAACAAACTCCTATTCGCATGTCAAGTAGGGTGCAGAAAATTGTATTCAGCAGGCTAAGGCCTCGGCCAGGGTGGTGCTGAGCTGGCGGGCGGGCGCGCTCACACTGGCCGCGATTAAATACATTGAGGTAATATGTGTGGCAGCGTGAGCAAGCGCCTGCTCGGCGCTTAGCTGCTTGCAGAGCAAGCAAATTTCATTTTGCTGCTAGCAAGCGCGTCACGTGAGCGGTTCGCCCAATGAGGCCGAACCAGCTCCGTGATGTCGTGGCCGCGCCCCCAGACGAGCGTGCACCTAGCCAGCCACAAATCGCCTGGCCGAGCAGGGCGCTGCACACAAGCGCCAGCGCGCCTGCTCCCTGCCTGACCGCAGCCTTACTGGTGTCCTCTTCCTCTGATGACTACTTTATTATCTCTTTTTTTGTAACACACATACTCTCAATACTTACCACCAGTCATTATTTTGAGGGATGGATATATTTTTTAGCGCGATTTTAATTTCTGTTGACTGGTCAGATTGACGCACATTTAGACAATCCAGCGAGTGTGATATCACACTTGACATTTTCTGCATTATCTTTCTTTGCTCATGTTTACAGCAGTGATATTTATGTGCTACTCTTTAACCAATAAAATCCCGCTTAGCACATTTATCCTTGCATGTTGATTGCAATATTCAGATGGCCTCAGTGTTGTTGCTATGCAGTTTTTCAGGCGAACGGTGCAGAGAACTGATTATTCATGGGCACTGTGAAGTCTGCGATACATTGGCAAGCTCTGTTTATTAAAAGGTTTGGAAACACTGACATCGAGCTGCCACCACTTTATTAATTTGAATGCTGACAGAGCTACTTAATGAGTCTACACTATGTTTGTTTGAAAAGGACCTGTCATGCTTGGGAAGTTCATAACAGTCTTACACATTTAAGCACTGATAACCTGGTACACACTAACACATACAATCTCTGAAGAAGCATATTGTACCACTTCAGTGGTTTATGATGTGTTAATTTGTGCCGTTTGCAAAGACAACTGTGAATACGCTCTTCTGCATACTGTGCAATTAGCACTAAAGAGGATCTGGGGCATTCTTATTAGAGTGAGGCCCAGATGTTTTTTTTGTGGTAGCTTGTGTTGATCTGTTCTTTGTCAGCTCTAATTATCAATCAATCAAGATGAATGAATGAATAGAGTAAAACACCCTGTGAAAAGTAATTCCTTGCATATGATGAGGATCATTGCTAGAAAGCTAAAGACTCCAGTCAGCACTGGGGAGAAAACGTGTACACTGAGAACTCCTGGTCAATGATTAAACCCCATCGCCCAACATAGTGGACATCTAATATATGCAGCATTCTTTCTTCTATTGTGTTTACCATTCTTTGTGTGTATATCATTGTGCGCAGTTTAATTATTCTTCTTCAACGTGTTTTTAAATCTGCCGTCCATGATAGACAGCCCATGAAAATCTTGCAACAAAGAGCCAGTGTTTCAGTTAGAAGTCAATGCTAATTATTACGTGTATATAAATAAAATAATCTGTAAGCATTGTAGTTATTCAAATAATGGCAACAAAAATAAAAAGCATTTATATTATTCTTGTTCTTTAAATGATAAACTCCTCTCTCCAGATTACCATATTTTCTTGATCGTTCAGCATTTTCTATTAGTTTGCAATGTCAGCATAGCCATGTATGTATTATGCAATACAGAATGCAATGTCAACCTAAATGGCCACAACATGTGTGTTGCATTTTTGCCATCACGTTGATGCTGAGAAGCATTTTGAA
Organism: Ascaphus truei; assembly: GCF_040206685.1. Lineage (NCBI taxonomy): Eukaryota > Metazoa > Chordata > Amphibia > Anura > Ascaphidae > Ascaphus > Ascaphus truei. The sequence goes on from NC_134500.1 coordinate 24,850,976, forward strand.
TGTGTGTCCCCTAGGGCCAGATGCACTAAGCTACATCAAATCAGGGCAAATAAGTTCAGTTTAATGTGTATCCACTAAGCTAATGCTATGCAAAAACAATGGCTGTCGGTTATCTCATTAGCATAGGGTTTACATTACGTTACTTTAGCACGAACTTGCGTTAGCTTCAAATAACCTGAAGTTAATTCATTTCTTACCTAAAGGTGGCATTAGCTCCGTCCAGAGTCTGAAAAAGGGTTTTGCTGGAGAGGAAAAGACTCCTTAAAACATAATTTACCTATCCTTCTAGCCTATTTCCCAGGTATCATAGGTTTCTCCATGAGTTGTTTCAAGGTGGGTTTAAGGGGACATGCATGCAAGCACCATTTAGGATTCTCCTAAATTTGGTCTCCCCCACTCTCCTCCCACTCCTCTCCTCTCACTCCTCTCCTCCCACCTTGCTTCCTCCCTCATTTCCTCCCTCTCCTCTCTCCTTGCCTCCTCCCCCTCTCTCCCTCTCCTTGCCTCCTCCCCCTCTCTCCTCTCTCCTTGCCTCCTCCCCCTCTCTCCTCTCTCCTTGCCTCCTCCCCCTCTCTCCTCTCTCCTTGCCTCGACCCCTCTCTCCTTCTCCTCCCCCCATGCCTCAACCCCCTCTCTCCTTCTCCTCCCCCCATGCCTTCTCTCCATCTCATCCCTCCTCTCTCTCCTCCCATCCTCTTTCTCCTCTCTGCACTCCTCTCTCTTCTTCCCCTGCCCTCTCTATCTCTCCTCCCTCCTCTCTGTCTCGCTCTTTCTCTTCCTCTCCCCCCTTTCTCCCTTCTCCTCTCCCTCTCCTCCCCATTGACCCCTCTCCTCCCCCCTTGACCCTCCTTCTCTTGACTCCTCTCTTCCCCCCTCACCCCCTCTCCTCTTCCCCTCTCCTCCCTCCCCCACTCTCCCCCCTGGCCCCCTCTCCTCCTCCCTTGCCCCTGCCCCTCCTCTCCCTCTCCTCCACCTCCTCCCCCCTGCCCCCTCTCCTCTCTCTCCTCTCGTACTCTTTCTCATCTCCACACTCCTCTCTCTTCCCTCCCTGCCCTCCTCTATCTCTTCTCCCCCCTCCTCTGTGTCTGCCTCTCTATCTCTCTCCCCTACTCTCTCTCCCTCCTCTCTCTCTCTCCAATTGGGAAGCATGGAATAACCTCCCCCCTCCCCCCCTGTTGCGCTGTATGTCGCAGGTACTGTCTAGAGCTGCAGCTTTTTGCTTTTTAAGCTGCAGCTCCGATGACATTAATGCAGTGGCAGGATTTTAGATTTACTCCACTTAATATATGAAAACTTGTTGGGGACAAAAATGACAAAACTAATGGTGCAAAGGGACGCAGAATGTGATAATCAATTTCTAATCTGTGTACCATGTAACTCTTCCGCAACTCCTCCTACTGGCACTCCCCAAGGTGTGAGCTGGGGCAGACAGGGTGATAATACTCTGATACAGGACAGTACATAGGTGCAAGGAGAAAATGCCCCAGTTCTCTCCAAAATTGCCTTGTTACATAGACCCCTAAATTTCTTATGTTCTGATGTAGATATTTCGCCAAAGAGGCTGTTGTTTTATGTGGGGCCAATGCACAACATATATATTTTTTGTGTTTCCAAGTTTTTGTGCAATAAAATGAGCACAAACCTTTTTTAAATGAGCTTCATATGTATTAAGGTTGTGATGTGACTTCATACATATAAGAGGAAAGGTGAAAGGTGTTTCCTCTGGGGTAGGTAATTAGAATAAACTAAACAGATAACAAATTAATTGTATAGCGCTACTAGTTTTACGTAGCAATTTACAGAGACATTTTGCAGGCACAGTCCCTACCTCGTGGAGCTTACAATCTATTTTTTGGTGCCTGAGGCACAGGGAGATAAAGTGACTTGCCCAAGGTCACAAGGAGCCAGGTTCCCCTACTTCAAACTCAGTGTCAGTCAGTGTCTTTACTCACTCAGCCGCTTCTCCTCCATTCCTCCATTCCTCTCCTTCTCACTCACATTCAATGCCCCTACGTAATGAATTGGTGATCAGTAATAAAATACACTTTTAATAAATAAGTTTAAAATAATGGAGTAGTTCACTGACAAAAGACAAATAATAGCCGTAAATTGCGCTCAAGGAATGCTAGGGTACACAACATAAAATTACAAACAGTAATGGAAAAATACTAGCCTACAAGTCAGACCCAGTGGTATATACTCAGAGTAATAGTAACTCCTAATAAAACAGGCTAGTGTAAGGTTTAGCCTCCTAATAGTGCTGCGAGGTATACTCCTAAAAGAGCAATCTAGCTGTAATATCTGTAAACTCTGGAAAATTATTTACACCTAGATTGAAAACTGGTTGAAGGACAGACAACAGAGTTGTCATAAATTGAACTTTTTCAGGTTGAGCAAAAGTTGTAAGTGGAGTATCTCAGGGATCGGTACTGGGACCCCTGCTGTTTAACTTGTTTATTAATGACCTTGGGGTTGGCATAGAGAGCAAAGTCTCCATCTTTGCTGATGATACTAAATTGTGTAAAGTATCAGAATTTGAGCAGGATGTAATTTCTCTCCAGAAGGACTTGGAGAGACTGGAAACTTGGCCAGGTAAACGGCCGATGAGGTTTAATACGGATATTTTCAATCCAGGTGCAAATATTTTTTCAGAGTCCAATCTGATTTATTTTGTACGCTAACCTCTTGTGTGGAACCACATTAAAAGCCTTTGCAAATGGATTTAATGGAATTAAAGGGGTTTAATGCCGTCTGTACAATCTATATAAATGAGATTGCACAGGTCTGGTCTAATAAGATAAAAATGTATACTGTAACATCCAGATAGTACCAAGAATATTCGTCTACAAATAATAATAGCGCTCGCTTGTCAATCCGCAGTTATAATCCCTAGAGTATCAGAGGTGGCACCCATTTTCCTCTAACCCAGTAGAGTGAGGTTACCCATGTTCTGATCATATTTTATTTAATCTCACCTGGCCTCAGTAACTCATAGCCCTCAGTACATATTATTACTTTGTGCTTGCAGTTCTTTCAAGGTTACAAATACAACCAACAAACTAGATATCTCTTGGATGATGCTGTTAGTAGATAGTGTGGACTGCAATCCATCCACAGATTTAGCTCCCATTGCTATGCTATGGCCTAGAAGAGCAGAGGTTGTGGGTTCTAGGCCTGTTTGATCGAACATGATTCCTATCATTAGGTTCTTGCCTTCGGCTTGTTATGAATTTGACATATGAATAATTAAACAATAGAGTCCTGGTGCAAATATCAAAGAGAATACCAGTCCTTTAGAGGAAATGGGGAGGGTAAAAAACATGGAATCCAGGTCAGTCCTGTTCACACTGTTTCTTTCTCTTTACGGAGTATTCTCTTGTTCCTATTCTCTGATCTTGGTATTCTGCAAAGAAAAAAAAAACCTGACGTCAACAAAAAATAAGCACCCTCCATTGAACAGTGCAGAGATCAGGACCCCTTTCTAGACAGGGAGAACCAGATAGAGAATCATCCTTGGAGACTGGTCACTCATCGTCCAACAAGGCGAAAAAGAACAGAGGATTCTGAGGAAAGAGAGGAGGAAAGTGGAAAAAGAAAAAAGTCAGAACAAGAGGGACATTAGCAAAAGCAGATGGATATCTGAGGACAAAAAGTGGTGCGGAGTGATCCGGTGTGTACTGTGGCTACCTGGAACCTGAGGCAAAGATACCAATCAGTGTCCATTCCCTACAGCCTTGCTGTAAGTAGTTAGTAGCTGGGAAGAGGTGTATATATCACTCAGAGGATACTGCGCAATAGTTTTTTGTTTTTGTATTTTTTCTTTGCAGAATACCAAGATCAGAGAATAGGAACAAGAGAATACTCTGTAAAGAGAAAGAAACAGTGTGAACAGGACTGACCAGGATTCCATTTTTTCTACCCTCCCCATTTCCTCTAAAGGACTGGTATTCTCTATGATATTTGCGCCAGAACTCTATTGTTTAATTGTTCATATTGTTGTTACAAGTCGCTGGATAGACTTGTTGTATTGTCCTAAGGCTGCCATCCCACATACACTAGATGGTTGTATTTGGGATTATATCACCTTAGTTTTTCACATTCAGATAGATTATCACTTATTAGTACACTGCAATATCACATGGTAGAATTTAGGTTGAGTGCACTGTGTATTATATATATTTTCTATGAATTTTACATAGTTGGAATAGTTTTAGGAAGTGTGGGACGGGACTGATTTAAATATACTTTGCATAGCCATCAGTATATCGCTCAGGTGTGCTCCTTTTTCAGCAGAGGCATGTCTCCCTAACTTATTTGGGGGGAGGCTTGAGGGGATTTATACAACTGGCGACTGCTAATAAAGCTGTGTCTCTTTCTCTCATCCCGATTCATTCCTTAGAGGTATTGATTACCCACCACTGGGGTTACCTTGTCCTCTGTTCAGATTAAAGATATAGATGTAACCCAGATTAACTGTCCTCGGGTTTCCATTGGCAGCACAAGCATTATCTGCCCACTGTACATCTGTAAACACAGTAAAACAATGGCTAACCTATATCAAGTGGAGAGCAACCATTTTCAGTGGCGTCATGTGTTATTTGAGCTTCCTACATCTGACGTTGATCAAAATAGGTTAACACCACCTGACCGATTTAATTGACGCAACTCTACTTCAACATATTGATGACAACTTTGTTACGTCTTATTATTCCATTGCTCCAAGTAACACCACCCCTAAAAATGACACTTAAATCACTAACTGACGCAAGTGGAGCAAACTGATGCCAAAAAATCCTTGATACATTGACACAATGTAACGCAATGCTATTTGCATCATTTTCTGAGCAATGCTCATAATTTGCCACAATGATAAAATCTGATACATATGCATCTAGATCTGCATAATACGTACAGCACAGTTTTGATTTTGACCATGTGTATTTTTCAGCATATATCCCTTTTGCATGCTGCTTGTAACATACTATTAATGCTAACATTTCATATCGTACTCAGTTATATATCTTCTTGGGAGACTCTCAGTTATATCAGTCTACAAAACACCAATATCGGTCTAAACACTAGAAGATGCCAGAATATAAACTCCAGTCAACCTTTGCATTGCTTTTCCTTGGCAGCAGTGAATATCTCTGTGTAGCTGCTGTGAATATTCAAATACTGTAATTGGAGATGATTTACATTGTTTTGAATTAACTGAAATTCCATTGTTAAGCACAAATACAGCTTCGCACTAAATCACCGTGCTTTTAATAGGTCCACACGAGCAGGTTAGTGTGCGTGTTTGGATTTATAACGCTCCCGGGGAGCTGACCACCGTATTAGGCTTCCTGCTGCTAGGTAATATGCATGACACATTTCTGGACACTAATTCATTTATTTAATAGTAGCAGTATGCAAAAACAGAGTTCAGAATGGGGCTGACAAAGAAGATATAAAAGTTTTATTAATCCATAGCTAATCAAAGGCCAGCAGAATGCATGTAATAGTGGTATTTACAGACCATATCGAATGTGAATAAATTAAATGTTGTTTCCAAAACTATTACTAATAGGATACAGTGAGCTTGAAACATTAATACTTTTAATTACCTGTGTAGCCAATGCAGGGGAGGTGGGGCAGTGTACAAGGATGGGAACATCTGTGATTTCCTTCTGTGTATTAGATGTTCTTAAAAACGAATTGCCATTCGTTTGTCATTCATGAAACGCACCGCCAATGTTTGCCTGATCTGAATGACAGAGGCTCTTGAGCAATCCTTCCTCCATCTCATATATTGTGATAGGGGAATGAAATTGTAGTGGGTGGTTATAGAACAGGGGTCTCCAACCTCAGTCCTCAAGGGCCACCAACAGGCCAGGTTTTATGGATATCCCTGCTTTAGCACAGGTGGCTCAATCAGTGGCTCAATCAGTGGTTTGGAGACCCCTGTTATAGAATATTAAAAGTTAACGCCTATTATCTAGAATAGTGCATCCTATAAGATGACCATGTGAAAGTAGTCAGAAGACATGTAGATGTCTAATTAATTTTAAACACAGCAACCAACTTGGCCATCCTAAGCTTGTAGTGGGGCATAGGGGGGACACCTGCAGGCTGTGCTCACAGAATTATGTTTGACTCTGGCCCATATATACTAAGCAGTGCTAAGCGGGAAGACACCTTACAGCCCATTTATATGGATTGTACAACAAAAGATTGGGGTGCCCAATGCTACATCAAATTGACAAAACATATATGGTAATAAGTACAAAGATCAGATACTTCAATAATAATAATAATTACTTGGTTATTTAGTTAAACCCTTTGGCCAAAGCGTTATAAGCCTGCATACCAAACGTCAATGTATTACCAATAATGCAGGTCCTACACTACACTGTGAACCCTTCCTTTGACCTCTGTATGAGGGGAAAGAACCATAATAGGTCCTGTTCTTGCAGCAAAGTGAAAAGACCTCCCAAGTTAAAAAGGTGAGGAGGAGTGAGCTCTGGGGGGAGGTGCCACCTACCTCCATACAACTGTTACCAGTCAGAAATTGATTAAAACACATTCCCAGCTAGCTCAAAATCCTACACCCACCACATCATGAATATATATTTATGTCAAAAAAGAGTGCTACTGGTTGTGGCAAATGTATACAACAAAAGACAGGGGTGCCCAATGCTACATCAAATTGACAAAACATATATCTAAATCACTTTCACTGTGGGACAGGGGCAGTGAACACCCACACTGGGGCAACTATAACCTTCACCCACCTCCTCTACCACCAACAAACCAGGTACAGCTATTTTACCCCTTCATTACCTTAGTGGTTAAACACTAAGATAATTAAGGTCTGTTTTTATTTTAGTGTCATAGTATTGAAGCAGGGGTCTCTTCACCTTAACCGCATTAATTTAAGGTCTGGGGACCCACTGCTTTCCAAGTTAGAGTTCCCAGTATGGTGTTCCAGTATCTCCGGCAAGTTTAATTCTCCAGCGTCACATGGGCCGTGACACGGGACATTTCCACTTGCTGGAGATACCGGCAACCGATACGGAGGTCTGCTCCTCGGGAATGCTGTTGATGTACGATCTTGTCTATATATGTAAGAGTAAAAAATATAAATGTCTCAACATACATTGTCCCATTTGCAGAACTTCCTCTGCTTCTCACTTTCAAATTAATCGGTAAGAACTTCCATAGCTGGTATTTTTTACTTCTGCTCATCTTCATCCCAAGTCGATCCACGGCTGGTTGAAAGCTTTCCCAATGATCTTCCAGATGCTGTGGTTTCAAGCCTCACTTCTCCATGTGGCTCCAACACATTTTCTAATTTCATCCTCCCATCTTATTTTTGGTAATTTCTTGTTTCTATATGTTCGTCCCACTGCCAATTTAATTTCTTCACCCGTGTGATAGTGTCCCCGTTCTTTTGTTTGCTTAGAACCTATTCATTCTTATTTCCTGTCCCTTCAGGTAATACCCAGCATATATCTCACTATACGTCTTTGAGTTGTCTGAATTATCTTCACATTTAGGGTCCAAGGTTCACATGCATACATGAGCACAGGCATAATACAATCCTCTTGGGGCACAGGGAAGGTTCCCTTGTTTTTTTTCAATTGCACTCCCTCCCATCTTAATCCTCCTGTTGATTTTCATTTAAATAAGTTCCAATCTATTGATACTTGCTCGCCAAGGAAGACATCATTTTTGACCATCTAGTGCTATTCTACTTATTTAAATCTTTGTGGAGTTTACACATTTGTTGAACATCATTTTGGTTTTGCTGGGATTTATATGAAGGAGGTCTTCTGGACTTTTGGCAAAAATAAACTGAAAATTGTAGGTGAATCAAGTATTCACCATTCATTGTGTTTCCTTTATCTTTCCAATTAAGTGTCTTGAATATTTCCCGAATGTTGGTGTGAAAAGCTTTGGTGACACTATATCACCCTGTCGCATACCCCAACCGATCCTTATTGTGATTAAATGTTTATGTAATCTAATGGCTGATATTGCATTCTCATAAAATGTTCCCGATAATATCAATGTATGCTTCTTCAACACATTGTCTTCTTAATGCATTAAAAATGGCTGAAGAGTAGAGAGAATCAAATGCTTTTTCATAATCTATGAACCCTAAATTAAGTGGGAGATAATTTTCGTCATTTAAGATTTCAACTTTATTTCCATCTTCCATTCCATTCTTCATGGATTGTATTGTCCTTGGAAGGACACATTACTGTTTGTTTATTTATTCTCACTCTTTGGCTTCCTCATAATTCCCTATGTTATTTATGGTCTTGTTCGAGGCCTCACCTCTCTTTATATAAATGCATGGTCTTTGATTGTTGATCCATTGTCTTGTTTAAGTACGACAAATTGCTTCTTCCCAATCATATCTTGCTGCTTCATCTTCTTTAAACTTTTGTTATCTTTGATAGTCTTCTTCACCATATCGCAGTTAAATTTTCAGGTATAAATTAGCTAATCATCTTGCACACAGCTCTGTCCACCATTTGTATTCTTGCGTTTTAGGATTGCTTCATTTCTTAGCGTTCTCTCTGTAACTGCTTTGCTTATCTGATATTTCTTATCCTGTTTTTTTGTTAGTGATTCCTCCAGTGTTTTCTGGGCTATCAACAGCAATCTTCATAAGTTTTCCATATGTGTTTGTTAATGTAGCATGCATTCACAGCAAGCTGAAACAATTGTTCAGCTGTAGCTGAAATTCTATGCTCTTCTTGAAGTTTTCGATCTAGATTTTTTTTCTCTTGTTTTTAATCAATTTTCTTCTTTCCATCTTTGTATTGAGATGTAATTTGCAATGAACCAATCATGGATCACTTCTTGCATCAAAACAGTTAAAGACTTTGCAGTCTTCAATTACATGTTTCTTGTTATCTTGGATATAGTCAATTTCATTCTTAATTCTATTAGGTCCACTCAATATCCACTTTCGATTTGGATTTTTTTTTTAAAATAATGAATTCATTATGGAGAAGTTTTCAGATCCTACAAATTCTACTAATCCATGTTCATTCCTGTTACTGATGCTTCATCTTTCTGCTGGGCACCAATGTTTGCATTGAAATCTTCCATAATGATCGTGAGATAACAATTTCCTTTTTTGTTAAATTAGTAGATTTCATGGAGCTTTCAAACACCACTATGTTGTTTCTCCATCTATTATTAATGATGAAGACTACTCCATTGATTCTTCTATTTTCTATGAAAGGTGTCCGCTATTGAGCTCAATAAGTCCTTCATCTTTTCTTTGTACTTAACCAAAGCCAACAGCATCACATTGAATATTTTCAAACTTGTCTTCAAGTTCTTGCAGTGCTTCCATTTCTGGCAGTTGTAGGTAGACAGATTGAGGATTGAATGACAGCTGTTTTTTAATCTCTGTGTATTCTTAGCACCCTCTGACTTCACCATTGGTTTTTGGTACCTTCCATATTTGGGGGGTTGAGGAATTACTTACCATGTTGACCTCATGTGCATGTTGGCAAGTAACTTTTCCACTTTATCTGGGTATATTACATCGTTACAGATGAGGATAAAAAAAGATATATGTCCAACGAGTTCAAACGATGTTAATTTAGAAAACGGAAATACTCATCCTACATTTGTATTTACAGTATATTGATCAAGAGTAAGGAAAACAATAAAACAAAGAGAAACATTATTCAATGACGTCTCATAACGGGAAATAAATTCCTTCCTGACTACAGTAATGGCACTCTGATTTCTCAACATTGTTCCTATGTTTACTTATTTGGTATATCCCATATACATTTCCATTCTAAAAAGATGTCTAACGTTTTCTTAAACATATCTATCGTATCTGTTGTCACAGTCTCCATTGGTAATACATTTAACATGTTAACTACCCTTATTGTAAAGAACCCTTTCCTTTCCTGCCAGGAAATCTCCTTTCCTCTGATGTCAAGAGATGCCCGGATGACCCTGGGTAATTTTTACTGCTCTTGGGATGAATAATTATCTTGTATTGACTCTGAATATATTTTCAAATATATATCACATCCCCTTAGATGCCTATTTTCAATTGTAAACAAATCTAATATAGCTAGCCTTTGCTCATAGATCAGACCATCCCCTTTATATAATATTGTTTAAGCTTACAATGTAGGGTTGAACCTACCAGCACAACTGCACCTGTACATCTTCTTGAACACTCGTTGCCCCCTTCCGGCTACTTTGAGGCAGTGAGAAAATAATTTGAGGGAAGGATACAGTATTTATCTGTGTGGTTGCATCTATCTGACCAAATGTGTTATAATGTAATATATTTATAGTTGAATCTGTTTTATCTTCATGATCTCCAAGTCCTCACTAAAGCTAAATCTGATTTTATCTTTACGTGTATTCTCTCTTTCTGGTACGTCCTATAACCTATTTTTTTTAAATTTAATTTGTTTTTATATAATACTATCTCATTACATGTAACAGAGTTTTTTTCTTTTGCTTTCCCCCATTTTTTACTTTTTCACTGTTTGTTTGGCAATTAAAATGCCAACACATGTCTCAGACAGGTCCAGAAACTAGCCTTTCCCCATTATCTCTTAGCATACAGTGCTTCCACTGCAGCCAGGGATTCTGGGTAATGACATACAAATAGGAGCACTTACAGAACTGTTTGTTTACACACCACTTTTGTTGCTTAGCAGCAGCCCAAGTATCTTGGACACAGAAGTTTAACGCCAATTTTTTTTCACTTGGGGTCCTACAGTGAGTACTTATATTATGGGGTTGGTATCACTTGCGCTTTGTTGTTCTTAAGAAATGTCGGATGACTAAAGCATCAAGCTTCATTTAATAAATCTTCACCTATTTTACCAAGACCTATGAGTCCCAGCTCCTTTCTTCATGTACGCTTATCTTTCTGCCGTGCACCCATGCATAAAAAATATGGGGTTTTTTGTGAGTGCCCTGGTGGTATTTCAGCTTAAAAAGTCAAAATGCCAGGTGCAACTGTAGAAATTTGGCATTCGTAGGGAAAAGACAGACACTCTCAGGATTTCTTGAAAGTGAGCAAAGATCTATTTTCGTATTATAGGGAGAAAAAAGAAATATTGTTCACCTTCAGAAAGTCCAGAGAGTGCCTGTCTTTTGACAAGATATATATGCAAAATATCAGTTAACACACATATATATATTATTTTTTTGTTGTTGTGTATGTGTATGTGTATATATATATATATATATATATATATATATATATATATATATATATATATATATATACAGTTAACTGATATTTTGTATTTCTATCAAGCGATGTGCACAGTTTGTTGCCCATAGAAAATAAAAAAAACAGACACGCCATTGTTCAATGTAAAGAAGAGGTAATGTTTGATCTTGGATCAACATCACCCTTTTCCAAATTGAATACCTATACAACAAAGCTGTTCTCCTCCAATTACTGTTTGACCCCATTTTTTATAAGTGTGTATTTCTCTGTGTTCTCTGCCATGGGCTTGCATTTAAATGCATGGTTTTTAACCAAATGCCTTCATGTTACATATATTAAGACAATGCACGTAGCCTAATGAGATTGCAAGAACCCCACAGCAGCGCAGCTTCTCTTGTTAGTAATTGTTATAGTGAACAGATAACCCTTTCATCCATCGCTAGTCTCTTCCCACTTGCCTATAGGGATACATTTCCATATCTTTCATCATATCATCACCTGTCTTGCTTCCAAACATGAAAAGACAAACTCTTGTATGGTAGATCTTAGCACCAATTAAAAGCTTAACAATTACAAGTGCATTTAGCCACATTTATCATGTTGATCAAATGAAAAATTGGAATTTTGGAAATATTCAGACATCCATCGAGATTCTGTGAAAGAAGTTTTGCGTTAGTTTGAAATGGGACTATTTTTTTGGAACGTAAATCCCTAAATGAAAAAAAAAAACGAGTCCCTTGGGTTCTCAACAGCAATGAAAGTGTTAAACAGATCAACCTCTGCAGAATACATCTCAAATTACAACGTCCTTTACTTGTAAACTAGTAGAGAATGATGGCACTCAAAAAAGGCATATGCAGGGTACCAGAGAACCTTTGGGGCTAGAGAAGATGACATCAGAGATGAAAATAGTTCTCTTGGTGTACATGATGCGACAGGATGCAAACAATTCTTAATGCATTCGTCAGTATACTCGTGACGCACACCGTACACTGAATAAGAACATAAATAATGAAATACCAACAAGTGCCACTAGTGATACAATGTGAGAAATGTATTTTTTTGACACAATGAACTCTCTCAATTTATTTTCAAAAGTAATATTTTATACTTAGCATCCAAAGTGTTTCCTACAAAATTCTGTAGTGTCAATTGTTAGCCAGGAAAGTTTACGCACTTCGCATTTTTTTAACCAAAAAAAAACAAGGTGAAAAAGTTTTTAGACTTTGATATGTCTGTTTATCTTTATTTATATGGCACCCACAATGTACTGTGCGTTACTAAAGAGACATTACAGGAAGTTATAATACAACACATGCAAAAAACATGCAAAAAACTAAATTAGACAACAGGAAAGGAAATCCCTGCCCCAGAGAGCTTGCAATCTAAGTGGTATTCTGGGAAATTTACAGAGCCAGCAGGTCAGGGAATAGGTGCACTAGATGGCAGTGCTTGGCCACAATGGTTGGTAGGAGTGACTGTGGGTGTGGGACATTAGCCATGAGTGTAGGCTTTTGAAATGCTTCATTTTAGAGGTGTGAGTTTTAAGGTTTGACTTAAAGGTGGGGAAAGAAGGTACTTGGTGTATACTGAGTGGGAGGGAGTTCCACAGGTGAGGGGCAGTGAGGAAAAAAAGGTTTAAGGTGAGAGAAAGCAGATATATCTCATTATAATCTGTGCATCATGTAAAGATGTAGAAAGACTCATTGGCTCCGGTCACAGAAGCCAAAGTCTGTGGCGCCGGAGATAGTGTCTGCCGCGATTATGCTGCGGCGGTTCGTGTTTCCTAATGGAACCCCCCATGCAGCATCAATCCTCTGGTGCCGTGAAAGCTGATGGCAGTGACACCAAAGACAGTAAGGTTTGCTACATGTGTATCTACTCCCTAATTTCTCCTATTGACACAACCAAAATCATAAGCAAGCGGTCGTGGGTCACATCTTGAAACAAAGACCTTGATCATTGACTCGGAGACAAAGATGAGAATTACACCGTTTGCGTACATATTTGGTTCACATTTGTCTTGATACATCACCCATAAATACTCTAAATTCACTTCAATATTATAAACGCTAACTTTGGCAATTTTTCTTATTTCTAGTCCCACCTGATTAACCTGTGACTAAGCGTTTCTCCTCCACAATACTTGTCATGTTTCAAAATTCTCTACTGCATTTTTTTTAAAATAAATATCTATAGCTTCATATATATTGAATATACTGTAAATATACTCCTCTACAAAAGGTATACCACTAAAGTCATATTAAGGGTAAGAATGATATCACATACCTTTTAACAGTTATCCTATGTGTTTCAAATAATTTACATTATAAAAGATTACTTTTTTTTAATAAGGATTGTATCCTATGAATACAAGGTAAACTGTCTTGTGATTGCTGGTAGAAGACTGAACAGGGCAATATTCTCTGGATTTGTTCAACATTTCTGTGTAGCTGCTGTGAATTTTGAGAGATCAAGTTATCAGTGCCCTAAATCCCCAATCATGTTAACATACACTTCATAAACCAGTTGGACAAGCAGACAACATGGAAAGCCAAAAGGTTAAGTACATATGATTGACCTCAAGGAGGTTATGTTCTACAGATCATTAAATATGTTGTGCTCTCCTGCTTCTGCTGGTCACACTGAAAAGTGTCCCGGGAACATTATTTAATGCTTAGATTTTCTACCTCCATTTCGGTGACACAAAATCAATAGCTCTTTCTTATCCTCAATTGCTCGGATTATTCTCTGCTATTAACTGGTTTTTAGACACTGGCTGGAAGAATTAACTTTCTACAGTTTACTCTGAATAAAACATCTTGGAAATTTGAAACTTTCTAGATCTCACTTTAAAGATCTATTCTTGCAGACAAATACTCTAAATAGAATTTTAAAAGTGCAAAGACACTTTGGGTAGTTTAATACAACAGCTAATATCGTTACATCTAATTTTTTTTTAAATATAATTTCCGAATTCTTAATTATAATGTTAAGTGCATTCTCACTGCATGTTATATTCATATAACCAAAATGATAATATTTGTACGTGTTTATGATACATTTTTGAAAGGGCAAAACTAGTGCAAGTACCTTGTACCAGATTTATTAAAGAAAATGACCATAAGGCTGCAATAGCAGTTTTAATAAACACGATGCTCCATTTTTGCTGTTTGTTTTGCAGTCAGGAAACTTTGGGGTTCATTGACTAGCGTTTTGCAACTGAAAAAATGAAACAAAATCAGTGCAAAAGAATTGCCTCAAATTTATAACAGGAAAAAATTTCATTGCTTTTTATGGGATTCCTTTTCTCCGATAAATATTATATTTTTGCAGTGTGGCATTTGCCCTAGTTTTTCATCTAAGAGATTTTAGTAAATAAACCTCAAAGGGTGTGTATTTATTAACGTCTTCAAAACTGGGCCAAGATTGGAGCACCAAGAAATGCAAAAATAATGCACCAAATGTATCAAAGAAAGGGCATCCAATAGAAACAATGGAATGTTTTCTTATCATAAAATCAGTGCAATGCTTTGCACTTGTTTTGCCTCAGTTTTGCAGTTGTAAGACTATAGAATAATTGATATAAAAAAACCTTGGTTTTGGTAATATGAGTTTTCATGCTGGAGGTGGATTGAATCAGCCTAAAATGTTGGCATTACTTGTTACTTATTATAAACAACCGTCCAAGCTATCTTAACCAACAAACAAAAATTACTTTCCTCCTGATTACTGTGAAATGGAAATAAGAAGTAAGCATGGTATTGTTGTTCTTTTGGCTTTGCCTAAAATCCAAGAAAACCATTCTAAGGACCAAAAAAGTACAAGTGAAAATAATGCCTCAATTGTTCTTGATTTGGTATATGTACTGATATAGATTAGATAGTATTAAATCTGTCGCCTCGATTAATCATCAAAAGGATACTCCACTGGCATTGAACAGGAACAAAACTGGTACAGAATATATGGTCTAATATCTGCCTCTTTCTTGGGACTAAAAGATGTATTTAATGCCCCACTGGAAATGACTGGATGCACACATTGATAGAGATATAAAAAAAAAGTATTATCTTTCCCAAACTCTGTTGAATATCACAAGAGGCTACTAACCCACTGTTATTGATTAGGTCAGCGGTGCGCAAACTGTGGGGCATGCCCCCCAGGGGGGTGGGAGAATTTGTAGGGGGTGTGCGGGCGGTTACAGAGGCCCCACGCTCTTTCCCCGGCATTTAAATTAAATGTGGGGGGGGGGGAGGCGTGAGGCATTATCAGAGCAAATAAAGTACTATTGCTTTTAAATGAACTTTAATTCTGACCAGTTGTATTGCTGCAATTGTGCTGCAGGGAGACTTGGATCAATAGACACAAATAACATTAGTCTACCGTGTTCTTTAAACAGGATGAAAGGGAATCCTGGAATAGGCTCATTGGGAATTCGACTGCACTTCTTATGCTAAAGCTATTGTATGTCTTTATTTATATAGCGCCATTAATGTAGATAGCGCTTTACAGTAGTAATACACGGGGTAATGAAATAAATAACAGATACTGCTGCGGCAGAGTTTATTCGAGCATTTGCCCGTTCTCTGCCGCAGCAGTAGCCTGGCGCGCGCCCGAGAGTGACGGGCGCGCGCCGAAGCAGCGGAAGAGCGCCCTCCGATCGGGGCGCTCTCCCTACCGCTGCCGGGTCCGCCGGGTCCCCCGGAACCCCCTGCCGCTGTCCCGCGATCGCGGGACACCAGGGCTCCCTCGGGGAGCCCCTGGACGCGCGTGCAGGGGGCGCACGCTCCCGAAGACGCGTGACCGCGCGTCTATGACGCGCGGCACGCCGAGGGGCGGCCACTAGCAAGCCGGGAGATTTCCCGGCTTGCGGTACCGACCACACTGCAATAAAGTGTGTCGGTACTGTAATATAAATAACAGGTAATGGGAATAAGTGCTTCAGACATAAAAGTAACATTAAGGATGAGGAGTCCCTGCAGGTGAAATGTCTCCTGGTTTCCATACTTCCATTTTTAGTTTTCATGAAAATCCCAAACATCTGCATTCTACACAACACATCTGTTGGCTTCTAATATCTATATTTTTCCTCATCAGCAGCTGGCTACCAGATGAGTTTTTGATGAATTGTATGCGCCTTATCCGATGGTTGTTTTATGATACTGTTGACATGATATAGAATCTCACAAGCGCTGTCAATGAGCATAGGCTTGTAGTCTCTGCAGTTCATTGAACCCATATGGAAAAGAACAGCTGGAGAGATAGGTTTGATTCCTCAGGCCAATGTTTGTGTTGCCAACCGCGACTTTAACTTGCTGACCCTTGTATAATTCATGGCATCAGAGGAAATGCTGCACCTTCCTTCCCATTATGTGATGGATGGTGTTACTTAAAACTGATTGTCCTGTAAACCACTGGTGACTTTGCACATTAGACACATGTAAGCGAGTCATTGGTCAATAAATACTAACACATTCTATATCTTGTATCTATTCACATAACAGAATCGATTGGTAGGACAAAAAGGGATGATGTGAACAGAATATGTGCAAGTATCATTACTAAAACACAACTAACCAAGACAGTCTACGGTGGCTAATAAAGGTGGTTACAAAATTGACTGCAAATTGAACAAGGTGTCTTCCCTCTAAAAACAACAAATTGAGTGAAAAATAAATTAATAAGTCATACATTTACTGTGCAACTCTATTACAAAAATAACTATTTTTTTTAAATTATGAACCACCATATATGCAAAACACCAAAAAGTAAATATACACAATTAAAGCAGGTTAGACTCCTTCAAGCAAGCAACAAACAACAATTTTGCTTTTATAATGAACAATGACTGAACGAATGCATAACATATCTGTTGTCACCATTTAGATGGTAAGCTCTTCAGGGCAGGAATCTTCTGTGCCATTGTCTGATTGTGTTTGTTAAACTTATTGTATTATAATTCCCTGTACTGTATTGTCTCTTTTGTAAAGTGCTGAATACACTGTAGGGGCTATGTAAATATATATATATATATATATATATATATATATATATATGCTGCGTGCTCATTTGCATGTCATTTCCCAGAATCCCTTGCTGCAGTGGAAGTGCTGTATGCTGGGTGATAATGGGGAAAGGCGGGGTTGCAGACCTGCCTAAGACATGCAGATGAGCATACAGTTGTATTTGCATATATATATATGTGCTTAAGGGATGATAGGGGGCGTGGAATAGTTGCACCTGAGCACCATTATCTGACCGGAGGGCTCATTTGGTTAACATGGAGGGGCAGCTCATGGGAAGGAAGGTCTGTCTGACTTATGTGGTCTGCCATGCCCCTTCCTCTACCAGGCTGTTCCCCTCTGACGGCTACCCTGTCAGAAGGGTTCCCTCTAGATTGTAAACTCTCATGAGGAGGGGCCTCATTACCTTTTGTATCTTGTTTGCACTTGTTTGTCCTGTTTATGTAATATACATAACTATGTATCCCACTGCAGAATACGATGGCACTTTACAAATAAACGATAATATTAATAATAATAAGCATCGGATGCTGGCATTAGGAGTCAGCAGCTATAAATGTCATTGGGCACTATTTATTTATTTATACAATGTTTTACCAGGAAGTAATACATTGAGAGTTACCTCTCGTTTTCAAGTATGTCCTGGGCACAGAGTTGTGATGACAAAAACATAGTTAAATGAAGTGAGCAGGGTTATACTTGTATACAAGGCATTGCATGCACATTAAAGATAATATATATTATAGGCGTATGTAACAGTTACAGACAAGATTAAAATGTAAGACAGCTTTAGTTTTGAAAGAACTTAGACTGGTGGAAGATGTGAGAGTCTCCGGTAGACTGTTCCAGTTGTGGGGCGCACTACAAACATTTGTGCTTACAAAATATTTACCGTGTCTGACTCCCCTGCCAGTATACCCATAAATCTATTGTCCATCACACATCTGAGCAATACTACTTCTACTAATAATAACTTTATATAGTGATTTTCTTCCAATGGGACTCAAAGCCCTTCACAGTTACAAAATAGGAAAAAGAAGAAAACATTTTAAATGATAAAATAGACCAACCACTAGGAAAGATGCAATACAGGATGGGAAGGCACTGCAGCTATTACATTTTGGACAGGTTGTGGTTCATTGATTTAATGCCTGGGTTAATCGGTAGGTCTTTAGCCTGTTTTTATAGATTTCCAGAGAGGGGGCCTCTTGAACTGTGCGAGGCAGACTGTTCCAGAGAGTGGGAGCAGCGTGGCTAAAACCTTGAGTCATAAAGGAAGTCAAGTAGATTCTGGTAACTGTCAGGCTGCGCTTATAGTGCCAGCGATGGCGACAGTGACGTCACGCTATGGTCGCTGGAAAAAATCAAATTGAAGTGACTTCCAGCGATGGCGACCAATCCGTCGCGTCGCTCCTACTATAAGCGCACACGACGGCTCCAATACATTTGTTTTGAAGCGACGTCGCTGTCGCTGGCACTATAAGCGCAGCCTTAGGAGTCCTTCATCTGCAGCTCAAAGAGAGCGAATGTGAGTGTAGGGAACTCTGGAAAAAAAGGTGTGCAGCGCTATTCAAACAAATTATGATGAGAAATAAATTATATATATATATAGTAAAATGGTGAATACAATATTGTGGCCGTATACAATAGGTGCCCTATAAATCACTTAAACTTGATTGTTCTAGTGTGATTGCGTGGCTGCCCAAAGAAAAAGGTAACTCTGACTACTCTTGTCAGATGTGATACTGTGAAGAAAAAGTGTTACCATACGGCGCCTATACTATACTTAATGTGAAAAATGTGACAAATAAATTGTGTAACAAATACAACCTTATGACACAAGAAATGGCCTTTTAAGTGTTAGTCCCAATTAGTCCAGTGTTGGTAAATGGATCCGGGTGGAATTCAGCACGTGGGATACAGCACATGAAAAACGAAAAATAAGGCAAACATAGTGTAGTATTGCAAGTGTAAATGGCTAAATACTCTGGAGTTAGAGGAATGTTTAAAACCAGAGACATAACATAAAACACAGACAAAGCTCAGTGCACATCCAGAAAAACTTATATACCGTACAGTGCCTAAATATACATGTATAAATAATTAATAAATAAAATGGTCTTTTAGTTTAACATTTTGGCCAAATTGTTGTAAGCCCTTGAGCCAACTGCACGGCAGACCACGTTTCAAGGGTCCCTACACTAATATAGATTCTTAATAACCTGTGCATTGCCAGGAAGAATGATTTATAATAAATCTGTCAATATTAGTTGCAAAAGTTCTAAGTCTGATTGAACCTTTTATTAATCTGTGCATTACCAGGAAAAGCACTCTGTAATAGATTTGTCACAATCACACTGTAAGCAGGCAAGTTCCCCTGAGAGTGGGAGGTGCCATGGAGTGAGCTTTTAACCATTTAAATGTGGGAGGGAGTGAGCTTCAATTAGGTAGGAGGTTGCCACCCTCCAATCAGCTAAGACTAGCTGAACAAGAATTATAAAACATACAGAACACCTACAAGCTCATATTAAACCCCCATGGTAGAGACAAGCCGATTCCGGGTATGCTGCGATTGGTCCCGAGTCACTCTCTATGAGGAATGAGTGCACATCGATGCTACAACTCCATTCGTGCATGTGTGAGGATATGGCAAACTCCACCCTACACTTTTCACGGATCACTCCGCTTCGTCAGGGGTATGGTGTATTATACACAGTGTAGGGAACTCAAAACTTTTTCAGATAGCTGGGACCCTGATAATGTAGTGCTTTGTAACACTCCCTGCCAGGCTTGTAGGGATATCACACCATTGTGTTATATGTGGCTACTCTGCATGGGTTACCTTGACCCAGGGGCTAGATTCTGGTGGCTGGGCAATGAGGTAGCACAGTTGTAGAATAATAGGCGCCAGGAACTTTGTAGTTAAACAGTCATTTATTCGTGTCCCTATTAATAAGTGATCATACACATATTAATAACATTGTACTGTATTTTACAATAGACATACATGAATACAGTTCTTCCATCAGTGCCCACACTCCAATGAAGGTACTTTGATTTAGTTGCTCTGAATAAATGTGGGACCCGGATCGGCTTGCTACTCAGAACCATCATTGGTATTAATCCAATTACTCTGGGCCCCTGCAGCAATCCTGGTCAGTCTTCCTTACTTGACCCAATACCTGGAGCCTCTTTAGGAACTGCTACTTGCACACAGACTGCTGAGGAATATTAGTGTCGATCCACGGTTAGAGCTACACCGCCGGCACCGAGAGCTCTCTTTTCTGAAGCTCTCTATGGCATGCTATATTCCTTTAACTTACTGATTCAGGACTCCATTCCTTCTTTTGGGGATCGTATCTTAATGGTTACTGCTCCTATCACCAACATAATAAACAGGGGAACCTGGTCTATAATATTACTTTATAAACATTTATTCTCCCCGAGGCTCCTCTACTCATGTCCTCGGGAACCTAACTTTCTAAAATAGTCACTCCTCCTTTAAAAGCCCTGCATGATGTCTGGATCCCCATAGAAACCCAGAGTAGAACGCCAGCCATAGTAACCATTTAGGAGGGAGGTTACACTTTGAATGTCATCAAGCCAATAATTACTGGTGAAAAGTAATAAAACGACGCCAAAAAATTAATAGGTGATCACTTTAATTCAGTGAAGTGAATACAGCACTCTTAAAATTAATTAATTAAAGTGCACGTATAATATATAACACATAAATATTGTGAAGATATAAAAACCAAAAAATGTGGTGAAAAGAATAATAAAGTTTTGACCCCCTGCTCGAACCCTCTGGTGGGATATGTTTTCACTTGCTATTTAAAGCTGGTGATGGGACTAAGACTCAACAAGCCAATAATTTATTTATAAAATATTTTACCAGGAAGTAATACATTGAGAGTTACCTCTCGTTTTCAAGTATGTCCTGGGCACAGAGTAAAACAAATAGTACATGGTTACAAGTACAGTTACATAAATGAACAGGGTATACATTATATACAAGACATTGCATGCACAGTTAAAGAAAATATATATTATGAGCATATGAAACAGTTACAGACCAGGTTAAAATGTGAGACAGCCTTAGATTTGAAAGAACTTAAACTGGTGGTGGATGTGAGAGTCTCTGGAAGGTTGTTCCAGTTTTGGGGTGCACGGAAGGAGAAGGAGGAACGTCCGGATAATAACACAAAACATGTGATGTTTCCATGGGAACATTCTGTATTTTGTTGTGTCATTAGACCAAGAAAGTCTTTCATTATAACATTTATCTCCACAAAATAACATACTGTATATTAATATTACATTCTGTACATAATTGTACAATACTGCAAGTACGGTATACTGCAATGAAAGCAATTATATGATGTTGCAGTCACCTGCTTGTTTGCAAATTGATGCTTAGTCAAATCCTTCAGCAAACTGTTGCTTTATTTACTCTCAATGAATCACACACAACTTAGCAAAAGAGTGTTATATATCAATGTTAAAATCTGGTGCAAATGGCGAAAGTCAAGCAAATAAATGGAAATATCGCTTGTGTTTGTCAAACATTCTTTTGTAATGGTATTTCTATATTTTTCTCACACCATCAAAGATTATGATTGCCTGCTAGTTTATAACTATTTTTTGCTCTTGATCTTTGTATAGTAATCATGATGTCAAGACTGTAACAACAGTATTTGGGACAAAGACTAAATTTCTAAAGCTACCAATGATGGAGCTACAGATCAGAACCAACTCTAACAGCACTAGTTTTAAATATCTGGACATATGGTTTGACTAACTGCTTATCTGAACAAGCTCCTCACCCCAACCACACGCAGCACCTATCACCTGGCATCTGACTCCAAAAGACTGTTCACGGTCCCAAGGTTCAACAAAGAATCTGGTTGCTCCTCCTTCTCTTACTGTGCACCTTACAACTGGAACAATCTACCTGAGACTCTCAAAACCACCACCGGTCTAAGTTCTTTGAAAACTAAAGCTGTCTTACATTTTAATTTGGTCTGTAAATGTTACATACGCCTATAACATATATTATCTTTAACTGTTCATGCAATGTCTTTAAATATAATGTATGACCCTGTTAATTTCATGGAACCTTGTATTGTTATCATAACTGTGTCCAGAACATACTTGAAAACGAGAGGTAACTCTCAATGTATTACTTCCTGGTAAAACATTTTTATAAATAAATAAAATGTGTCAGCAGGAAATCCACAGGTTGGCAGCACTCGTGCAGGGCTGTAGTGTCTCAACCATAGTCGCTCTTGTCCGTTAGAGTCAGCGGGAGAGGAAAGCGGAGCATCACGGAAGTCCAACAGGTATTACACTGATTGGTGCAAAGTGTGCACTTAGATGACATCAGCTGTCACCGTCACACTCCGAAGGATGGGGAAATAAATCTTCCCAACCTCAATAATCACAACCAAAGCATATGAAGGAAAGTATGCTCACAATATATTTGGAGCAGTAGGGCTTACGTTGCAGTAACAAGTCCAATTGCCACTTGGGCAGTGAAGCAAAAAAGATCATACGCGTTTCATGGCAACTGACGACGTGGCTGGAGCCGTCGCCATGAAACGCGTATCATGGAGACACTAGAGACCCGGATGAGTGCTTTCTACTGTACCTATGCAGGCTGAGTGTCCCACTGTGCTGCCTGCAGACCAGACTAACCCCCAGTACTGAGGTGGCGAGTGAGTAACCACACACCCGCAGTAGTGAGAGTGTGCCCGGAGTGTGGATTTGGTAGTGCCGTGGAGCACGGAGATAGGGAGCAGCGGTAGAGTGAAGAGGTAAGGGGAGGGCGCGCCGAGGGCGGTGAAACCCCCCGCCTCCTTACACTGAGTCCTTGTTCAATGTGTGTTTATATTTTTGTCTTGATGTACGTACAATATTTACCCTTTTCATTTAAATACATTATTCTACAAACTGTGCTGTGAGTGGTCGTGTGCTCTTTTTTCTGTGTTTTTTTTAAATCTTATACTATATATATATATATATATATATATATATATATATATATATATATATATATATATATATATGCACATACACTAAATTATGAAATGTCTACTATGAATAGTATGAAGAGGGTATTACATGGTTGATCACCCTATTCTCTAATACATGTGGCTACATGGGACTGCATCTTTAATAAGTGTGAACATAAATCACTCCCATAGTGTCGATTTTTGTTGACATCTAGCCAGCATCTGGCAAATGTTCAAATCTTCTCAATCAGAATGAGTTGTAACTATAGCTGGAGAAGGAGCTACATGGTATGTTTTTATGGTGTTTAACAATGCCTGCGTTATGATTAAACTGTGTATATAGTAGTGACATGGTAGCAGCTCAATGTGGGACACATCATAATGAGCACATAAAGGTTTGGTCTGAAGCCAGTACCCTCTTCTCTCTGATTTATTACAGTAACAAGACAAAACAAAGGTTCCCCGGGGAAGAGAATAAGTGATTGTGCCCATGTGTTAGTGAGATATATCGATTTCTGCATCTCTTGCTGTCATCCGTCTCCACTTTGTATGTCAATAAAAACCCCAGCAATCTGCCTAAAGACCTAGGCGTACAGTATGTAAAAAGCCTAATTTTGCCATAAAATTAATGTTAATTTCCTATTTCACGTGCATTGTTGTGTGTGCTATAGAGGGTCTATTTATAAATGTTTGGCAGCTTCAAAACAAGTGCTAAAACCAGCACAATTACTGTATATTTATCAAAGATCGGGAATCCCATTGAAAGCAATGGATTTTTTTTCCTTTGATAAATCTGGTACAAATTGTTTGCACTCATTCTAGCTATTTTCCTAAAGTCCCCCGGCTGTAAAAGCTGAAATAAAAACAAGTGAATAAACAGCACCATATTTATCAAATAAATATAATCCTATGAAGAGCAATGTGAGTTTTCCCTTTGATAAATTTGGTGCGATTCTTTAGCACTGGTTTAAGGGTAACAACAGTTTTTGAATGAAACAGCTGCAGTCTCTACAGAAGCATTTTATCAACTTGTCTGACACTTTCTCGCACATCAGCTGATAACAGTTAAACGTTGCTCTTTATAATGAAAAATAAAAACGCCATTGAAGTAGTTACAGTATATGAAAATAACTGGCAGAAAATGTATGCTGTGTTTTTTAACATTTACCTAAAAAAAAAAAAAACATTGCCTATGGGAATTCTGTTTCTTTATTAAATATGGTGGTTATTTTTTTTATGCACTGATTTGGCTTCAGTTTTGCAGGCAGGAGGCTGTGATAAATGACACCCTAAGCACCTTATCTGTGTTACATTACACATGTAATATTGCTGTTATTAAAAAGAAAGGGCAAGAACAATAAAAAAATAATTGTAAGTTAAACAAAAATTCACCAGCATCAGGGACACTTGGATAAATAGACCCCCAATTATTTGGAGCATTGTCAAGGTGGCAGAAGCTAATTAATCTTTAGATGTGTAATTGATTTTAATGAAGTGGGGTTTTTTTTTTTTTTTTTATTAAATGATTGCCTGCGGCCAAACGGTGATCCAGAAGCATCTGTACCTGATTTAACTGGTTATTCTTTCTAACGTTGTATGTAGGTACTATACAGTATAATGCATATTTTGTCTACACCCTGTGTTTAATTTTGTAATGTATGCAGAATTAATTAAGATTCTTTTACAGTTGATGTGTAGCAAAATCAATGCCTAATTTATGTAATTAGTCAATTAAACTATCATTCTGGCATATGTTTAAAATGCCCAGAAGCTTTTTTTTGCATCTCAGGTACTCATTTTGATGTCATGAAACACAGCTAATTAATTTTGCATGCATATTAATTTAGTATCTATTTTGCAGCTCCCTTTGTGAAAGCAGATTTAATATTTATCTTTCTAACCTTTTGGGCAGAAATGTGCAGTTATTGTTCAAATAAAAGTGACTTTTCAAACAACATTTAACTTGTTTCCCTTCCTATAAAAATACATTTACTTTTCTCTTATTAAATTCACTTGTCCAATAATATAGTGTGTACCATTTTTGAAGCTGTATTAGATGATCTTGCAATTTGGATTTTATTCCAAATGAATAATTAATATTAGACATTTTCATGGGGAATTTGTGTTTGTTTTTAAGAAAACAATATCCCTGGGATATTTAGACAAATATATTTCCTATTGACAATGAAAAGTTAATAGCGTAAAAAGTTGATTCCAGTTATGTCTTGAACAGTTCCGATTCCCTACACTCTGCCACTATATTCAATACACTGGAAAGCTAGTAAAGTCCATCAATGTATTGATAACTGCTATCCCACTTATTTTATTGATCACCATACAGTTTCATAGTTACATAGTAGATGAGGTTGAAAAAAGACATACTGTATGTCCATCAAGTTCAGCCTATGCTAAATTGAGATATTTTTCCTATATTTGTATTTACAGTATGACACTTGAATGCTTTTAATTGGCAGAACACAATATCGTAATAATAGGGGTGCCTTAAAAATGTCCTACAGTGTTATTTGTTCAGAGAATGACTAAATATACAAGAAAAACATATTGGCATAGAAATTGTATACAGGTTGGGGGTTATTTTTCAAAGTCTCCCTGCTTAAAAAAACTGGGGGCAAAGAAATTGCACCAGATATATTAAGGAAAAACGTTAATATTGAAACCAGTGAGATTTTGTTGATTGATAGATCTGGTGCAGCTTTAAATGACCCCCTTTAGCTCCTGGGCTAAAGGAAACAATACAGAATATGTAGAGTAATGGGTGCTCCAATAATCCCAGGAATCAATTCAGTAATTATCCATCACAAATATCATGGAACAATGGCTTCCCTAAATGGGAGTGGGAGGGTTTACACCTCCTTTTTGGTTACGCTGGTTGGGCAATACATTTTTCATTTTTTACACTACCTGTCTCCCATTATTTTGGGCAGTGCGCTGCTCTATGCATTTTTTTTGCATTTTCCCTTCTAAATTAAACAATAGCACTAAAGGCCCATTTAGAAATGCTTGGGCTAAATCCCCTATTAAAAGTCACAGAATCCATACATGTGGAAATGATTGAAATAAGAGGAACAGATTCCAATAGGCATGTCAATTTTTGAATCTACCGTTTGTGAATGCGCTCAATGCAAGACAAATGTTGAAATTTATACAGCTAAATTGAAAGTTATAATGATCATAAAATGTATGTTCTTTCTAGACAAATTAATGAGCATTTTAATTTATAAAATCAAAGGGCAGTGTAAGTAATCTAATAATGAAGGTAACTGAGTGCACAGTAAAATATTCACTAATCCAGCACATTGGCAAAATCCCCTCTAATTCTGCTTAGCAATAAAATGGTTTGAGTACCGTAATGAGATTCTTCTGTCTGCTAATTAATTGACATCCTCCTGAATATTCATATGTGCTACTACCAATAGGTCCTTAATTGCTCAGTGGAATGGATCTCAGAGGAAAGTAAATCGCCCTAGACTTAATTAAAATAATGTATTCCACATATAACATGCTGAAGATGAGAAGTTTGCAGCCCCAAGAAAGGGCACCTGGTTTGAGATTATCTGCTTGGCAGCAAAGTGCACACATAAGAGAAAAGTCTGGAAATAGAAACAGTGTAGTTTACTCAAGTGAAAATCAAAAAGTAACAACGAAAATGCATGTTCTTTTTATATTGATATGTAATAGGTTTCTCTGAGCAGAGAATTTGTTTGTGCGAATTTCATATGGATGCCCCCTACAGAGCAAAATGATAAAAAAATGTACTGCACACATACAGACATATATACACATATATACAGTATATATAGACAGACAGACAGACAGACAGATAGATAGATAGATAGATAATCTTAGGTATTCTGCATTATAACACAATATTCTGCATTGTGAGTGGGTTCAATAACCCTTGTTACATCTGTATATACAGATGTAGCCACCCTTACTATTTTCAGCACCGCTACTGAAACTCTGGGAAAATGTGACACTGTGGGAGTTAGCTGCAGCGATGATGCTGTGGGGGGGTCTATTCCTTTAAATGGGACCCCCCTCAGCGTTATTCCTCCTGGGCCGAAACCGGTCATATATTGAAGGTTAAAAACTAGGGCTATATGTATGCATGATAGGCGAGAACTATATCATCATCAGCCATTGTTGATCTACTGCTGGATGAAGGCCTCCCCAATAATTTTCCAGGTACTACAATTGCAAGCCTCTCTTCTCCCCGTTGTTCCAGCAAATTTTCTGATTTCATCCTCCCATCTTATTTTTGGTCATCATTTTGGTCTTTTAATTCCCATCAGAATCGAGTTGAGTACCATCTTTGTCCAATGATGTAATATCTTCTTGCGATATGTCAGGCCCACTGCCATTTACATTCCTTCCCCCTTGTGATGATGTCACAGACTTGTCTGGTTTGGAACCCATTCATTCTTTCCTGTCTCTCCGGGTAATTCCCAGCAAACATCTCTCCATACTTCTTAGAGTTGTCTGCAGATTCTAAATTATCTTCGAAATTAGGGTACAAGTTTCATATCTGTATGTGAGCACAGGCAGGATACACTGGTCGAAAACGTTCCTCATGAGGCACAGTGGAATGTTCCCTCGAAAAATTGTCTTGTTTCTACCAAGTGCATTCCATCCCATCGTCATCTTCATATCTTGCCACTCAAGGTAGACATAGTCTTCTACTTCTTTTGTTCTATTCCATTTATTTCGATCTTTGCAGAGTTGACACTTTCTAGCGTGCTTAGGCGAGTTATCTGATTTGTTTTTGGCGTTAGTCTGGACTTGTGGCCAAAATAACAATGCCATCAGCAAAACGTAAGTGGCTCAAGTATTCACCATTGATTTTGATTTTTGTTTTCTCCCCATTCAATGTTTCGAACAATTCTTCAAGTGTTTCTGGGAAAGGTTTTGGTGCCATGGTGTCTCCCTGTCACATCCCCCTGCTTATTTTTATATTGCTTGTATCTTCATGTAATCTAATGGTTGACGTGGCATTTTCGTAAATGTTCTTTATAACATCAATGTACACTTTTTCAACACTTTGTCTTCTTAATGTATTTAAAACCGCTGAGGTGTAGACAGAAGCAAATGCTTTTTCGTAATCTACGAATCGTAAAATGAGTGTTAGATCGTATTCATTACTTGGGGAAATTATTTCTTGTACAACTTGTTGTATCGACTGTGAAATTCTGCTTGTTCTCTGGACTGGGCAATGTCCATGGTCTGTTGCACTTGATTAGTGAGTATCATCATAAAAATCGTAAGTAATTGGAAGTAGATTGCTTGGTCTGTAGCTCTTGAGGTTTTACTATGTATTTTCTCCATTGTCTGGAATATTCTTGTTATTCAAGCAGCATGTAAAGTGTTTGGCAAGGATTTTTTCTAATCCACTCCCCCAGCTTATTTCAAGAATTCAGTTTTAATTCCATCTTCCACAGGAGACTTCCCATTCTTCATGGGTTTTATTGCCTTTGCCACTTCTTCTGGAAGGTCGCACGGTACATCATTGATGCTTTCTTCTTACTCTTCCTCTGATAGATTATGTTCTGTGTTATCTGTGTTCTCAGACATGTTCATGTAGAAGTCCTCAACTCTATATATCAGGGGAGCGCAACATTTTGAAGCTGCGCCCCCCTGCCTGGCCTCCCTCGGTCTCGCGCCCCCTCTCCTACCTGCCAGCTGCATCAAATGACGATTTGGGGTCGTGTGATGTCACGCGACCCACGGTGTCATTTGATACCGGTGACGTCGCATCACATGACGCCGTGGCGTCATTTGACGCCGCGTTGCCATGGAGACATGTCTGAATCCCAGTAAGTGTTACTGTTGCAGAGGCCTCACGCGATCCCCGGCATTTAATTTAAATGCCTTGGGGAGGAGCACGGGATCTCTGCAACCTCCCACGCCCCTCCAGACAAATCTCCCGTCACCCCTGGGGGGCACAACCTTCAGTTTGTGCACCGCGGCTCTATATGATACTGTAAGTGCGCAATCTTTTATTGTTGACCCATTGTCTTGTTTGAGTGCAATGATTTGCTTCTTCCCAATCGTACGTTACTGCTTCATCTTCTTTAAGCTTCTGTTACCTTCAATTGTCTTCTTCACCATATCATATCCTTAAATTTTCTTACACCTTAAGTTATACATTTGCTGATCGTCTTGCACAGCTCTACATATTAAATAATTTTTCTTGCATCCTGGGATTGTTTCATTTCTTGTCGTCTCCTAAGTAATAGCTTTCTCTCATCGGATATTTTCTTATCCTTTTTTTTTTTTTAATCTAAGAAAAAAGGGAAATAAAAAAGAAAGTCTACACCAACCCTGTTCGTCTTCAAAAATAATTTCCAGAAGTAGAGAAAGATAAAGCCTGCTGCAGCTTTCAACAAAGGATATTCCCCTTCCGCAACACACATCTACAAAAAAAGCATAAAAATTGCCCGCTCCATAGCATAATATAGTAAAAAATGGTTTTCATTCAATTGAGTGAATAATATGCACTCTGAAGGTTAAAATGTTTGGAAGCATATACTGTAGAATGAATCACTCACAATTTACCAGCCCACAACATCAATAGTGCAAAACCAAATAGGTGTTACCCCCATTGGCCCCTAAATCTAATCAGTGATATTACTTTAAATGAGAATATATATTAGTATGGATGCTTATTAGTGCATCAAATACATATAATAGTGAAGTGAATAAATAAATAAAATAAAGGTCCAAATACAAACAAAACGGTAATTTTGCAGCTCAATCCTTAATGTGGATTGCTTTCTCAGTCCATGTGTTTCTCAGGTGTCCAGGTGATTTGGGGAGCGCAGGTACACTCCTGATGAAACCTTGCTAAATGTGAAACGCGTAAAGTGTATCCAGTTACGATCGAGTGGGAGGCCACATACAGTGATACCTGCTCATGTGCAGACCTGCCTCCGGTCTATCATCCGGGGATTCCACCCGGAAGTACGGAGATGGACGAGGCGAGAGTGAAGGAGCAAAGAGACTGCTCCAGATTCCAGCCGTCGGCTTCGATCTTTTGATCAAAATGCTTCTTTTTTTTTTTATCTAGCACCATGTGAGTGTGTTGTACCATATATCTACTTCATACAAAGTTTTATCAGTCTACACTATTTTGGGTTTTCTTGTCCCATTCCACGAAGGTTCTTATACCTGCTGATATTCCCGGTACAGCATCGCAAAGAAACCTTTATATGCACCTAAAGATTAAGAAATTTGTGAGTACAAATTTCGCTGGATTTTTGGAGAAATCTACTTACCAGACTCACTTTAAAACATATTGCACCATTGTTTGTATGTTTTTTCTTCACATGTACCTGTGCTCCCCAAATCACCTGGACACCCCACAATGTCAATAGGGAAGTAGTGTTTACATCCACATCAACTGATTGCCTCATTTTGAAGATATGCGCCTCCACGTTTTTTTTGTGTTCCAGCATTCTGATTTAGGTAGACAGCATGTAGTGCATGTAGTGAGGACATTGGTGCCATGGATACACTTGTCCAGTGCGTTTCGTCACAGACAGTGAGAAATAAAGTCCAGAGGACAGGCTCTCACCAATGTTTAAAATATATATCGGTCCCCAGCGGGACGTTTATAAAGACTCTTAATAAAGTGTCAGCTGGGGACCGAAACAGTCAATGTATTCCAATGAACCTTCTACACATTGGTAAGTGCCGGGACTTTATTTTGCATTATACAGTATTCAGTTTTTGCATACTGGCTTGCAGAGCCCCACCTCCCCGCCCCCCACTATTGCTACATTTATGGGGCGGAACGTCCATTCACTTCTATATATATATATATATATATACTGTATATATATATATTATATATATATATATATATATATATATATAATATATATATATATTTCTTTGAGGATCCCTAGAGATCCAATGTACTGACACTGCACAAGAGATAATCACATAAAAGTGGTTTATTTGGTCCAAAATACAAACATATGCCCAATGTTTTTGGTATTCGGGGGTCTTATTACAGTATACTGAGAGAAGCTGCAGTTCCCTGTCTCATACATATGTTCGAAAGGGAGAGGGATGGGGTGTATCTGTGTGCTCAAGCCACTGGTTAAGTGAAACAAATCTTCAATAAAGATATAAAAATAGATAAACAGAGAACTCCGTAGAGAAGTGGGTGACAAAGTTCATGAATTTTTCAAAAGGCGAGTAAGAGGTCTTGGATTTTCCTGAATATAAGACAGATGTTCCCTGAAAGTAAAGGTGAGTGGACAATATCCAGACTCCTTAATACCTCATTGGGAGTGTCTATAGCATAACTTCAGCATGGTAAAGTACTCGCAGTTTCTTCTTAGATGGTTTATAATCCGCACACACTCCAGGAATCTCTGATGAGGCAACACAGCCGCTAGTAATAGGATCCAGGTGTATATAAAAACATAGTAAGCAGCGCACAGCCAAGGGAGCCAGGGTCATAAATGGTAATAAAAATGATTTATTAAAAAACCATAACTAAAAAGGATGTACAAGGTCCCTCCAATGTGTACCATACCTTTTTCAAGCTTGATAAAGTAAACTGTTGATACGAAACGCGTTGGAGGGCCCTTGTACCTCCTTTTTAGTTATGTTTTTTTAATAAATAATTTTTTTATTACCATTTATAACCCTGACTCCCTTGGCTGTTTGCTGCTTCCTATATTTTTCTATACACCTGTCTCATACATATAATGGTCAAGAGAATTGTGTTTAAAGGTGAAGAAAAAAGTGCCCTCCAGGTGTTAGCTAAAGAAATTGGTGGTTTATTTAAACAAGTTGACATTTCACGTGTTAAGAAAGTTTCCTGAGAGAACCGAAACATTCGAACAAGACCTGGAGTGCAAGAATCAAGACAATGCTAAGACCCCAACAGGCATCGGCCAGTTTCTTTGAGCCGTGAATTTCAGCAGATTAGTCTTAATAATGCAGATTCTGACGAATTTGGAATCCAAATCCGTATCCGACAAATGGATTTATAAAACGAGGGGATGGAGCATATAAATGGTGTTGAATCCAACATTGGATTCGTTATAAACCCATTTGTTGGACCAGATTTATGTTAAATCCGATGTCAGATACTTTAAAATTCCATGGTCAGATTTTAAAGATTCCGTTCTGGCTAAATTTGCTGAAATCCGATTTTGGATTTCAGCCTTCGGATCGGATTTGATCTGAAAAGCCCAAGAAAATACATGGATTGGATTCAGATGAATTCAACCATATCTACCTTGACCCTTGACTCTATGGGGGTTTAACTTACCTTGCGAAAATGCAGTTAGATGCCAAAAGGACGTTATATCTACTGTTCGAGTGCAGCACTCCCTTGCGTCTACTGTACTGTATGTACTACTGGGCTTTGTGTGGCTATTGCATTGCTAGCACAGGCTATCATCGCATGGTTGTTCAAGCCATGAAAATAAACGTGAAAGGTGTGGGAAGTGGCAGGCGAAATAAGTGTTCAGCATTTTTAATTTCTGTCACATGAGAGCAGCCGTTAAATTGTATAACATAATTCAAGTTAAAAGGTTTTGAGACAAAGTTGGCCAAAATACAGTACAGTTATAAGTAATTATCGAACCTGTTAATATTGTTTTGTGCGGGAGTAGTATTATACATATTAATAATAATAATAATAATAATAATAGAACCAAGCAGATGCATCTTCCTCTGACTTTTAACAGTATATTATATATTTATTTATTTATTTATTTATAAAATATTTTACCAGGAAGTAATACATTGAGAGTTACCTCTCGTTTTCAAGTATGTCCTGGGCACAGAGTAAAACAAAATAATACATGGTTACAAATACAGTTACATAAATGAACAAGGTATACATTATATATAAGACATTGCATGCATATATTGGAAAGAACAGAAGAAAAATGACAAATGCAAGTAGGTTTTATTTTAATCAGGGACTGAGAAGTGTTTCTTAAGAAGACAACTCAAATTACCACAGGTTAGAAACTAAGAAGAGTTTATTTGAAGACATAGAAATGCATATTTATTATACACATGTAGGCATTAACAATGTAAATTACACCGCTAGCATTTGCTGGTTGTTTATTCATTAGATCTTTAGAAAATCTACATTGCCTCTAGATAGATGGATAATAATGTCAAATACACAAGTAGTTACACAGCTAGCTCAGCAGGGTTTTCACTTGCTAACTAGGTGTCACCAACAAGTTCTGGGGACCAGAACATTACAATTTTCAATTTGGACTTTATACCCTTACACAGCACATATACCATGGTAATGTGGGAAACTGTGAACTCTGTATATTGAACGATTGGGATTCTCTCTCCTGCTTTGAAACTCTTCTACCTGTATTGTATAAATAGTACCCTAGGTTGCACACTATTGTATGTATACTTGAGTATTGCTAGACCTGAAGAAGAGAGGATAACTCTCGAAAGCTTGTCCTATGACATACAGTAAATTGTTAGTCCAATAAAAAAGGTATCACCGAATACTGAAGAACTATATATATATATATATATATATATATATATATATATATATATATATATAACCTCTCTTATGTCCCTGTATGTGTCAGGACAGGGGTCTGAGTCCACCCTCCCTTAGTACACAATAGTCAGACCCAACAGATGAGACTTGTGTGTATATATAATTATTTGTAACTTGTGCTTATGGTCAGTGTCACAGGTGACCAGGACTTTTGACACTTATTTATATTTGTACCGGGATCATTCACTAGGCAAAACAAAATAGTAAGAACAAAATGCAGTTTATTCGGGTAAACCCACATAGAACACAATGAATACACAAAATACAGATAAAACCACACTTACTGGGGGTCTGGAGGTGAAATCCAGGCTCTACTAGGTGCGGGGCGCCTGTTCGGTAGGTTTAACCTGACCAGGATATACACCCTTTTTTCGGCTTCAGTTCCTAGCCGCGAACGCTACGTTCCAAAATGAGAACTTGGACATCACGTCGGACTTAGATTCTGCAGGGCAGACTTTCCTAGCTTCAAAACAAAGCCATTGCTCTGCTATTCGTAACAGAGAAACTTTGGAAAGCCCACCCTAGCTTCATTGATACAAGTCACTAAATTGTCTGGATCTCTGACTCTGCCAACTTCTTACATACCTTCCGCTATTCTATCTTCAGCATGGAGGAAGGAGGAGCGACCAATCAGAATGTGGGAATTCCCTGCCGCCAGCCAATAGAATAGGGGCTCATCCTTAGGCTGACATCAGAGGAGGGGGCGTGCCAAGCTGGTTCGGGATGCCCTGTGGGCGGGATATACGAATTGACCAATGGGAAATATGCCGACATTCTGACGTTTCCCCCAGTCAACCCATTGCCACCTACTGGGCAGGCTCCACTGAGTCTGGCAGACCAGAGTGCCCTCCCCGGAGGAGGTCTCTGTTCTCTGGACCCAGTACTCCGCCCTGCCCTGGCCACTTTACACCCCGACACCTCTCAACATCCCATCTCCTCTTTGAACTCCGATGTCTATCCAGACTTCCGGCACCTATTTGGATGCCCCGGCTGACTGAATAGACATTTATAGTAGAAGCACAAATTTTATTGTATGTCTTTTTTTATATAGCGCCAAAAGTGTACTCGGCGCTTCACAAAGAATACAGTACAGGGAGTTATAATAATATAATAAGTGCAGCAAAATCAGACATTAGGAAAGGAAATCCCTGCCCCAAAGAGCTTACAATCTAAGAGGTTTGATAGGAAATTTACAGAGACAGTAGGTGAGGGAATAAGTGCTGTAGATGGCAGTGCTTGGCCACAATGGATGGTAGGAGTGGGTGAGTGTTGGACAATAGACATGAGTGCAGGCTATTGAGATGCTTGATTTGTGGGGCGTTTTAAGGTTAGTCAGTATTAAATGAGATGGTTAACACCTTTTACAGGGGAAGAGATGGCAGGGAGGCATGGGTGAAATCAGGTGTGTATGTCCGGCTTCAGGCTCAGGAGAGATCCCCAGCAAATGAAATAAAACATACTTTAATACCTAGGATCAATTGGGGAGACTCATGTTCGTAAGGGAAATAGGACTGGGATATCTGGGCTCGAAAACCAGGAGTCTGGGGGACACTGGGCAGCCCCGGTGTAATTCAACCTGCGTACCTGCAAATCATCGCTGCACGCTGGGGAGAATTAGGGGACTATCGGTATCTTTGGCTCCCGAACTCCTGCAACCAAAACAATTGCATGTCTACCCAAATAGCCCACCTAAAACTTACACCTAGAAAGTTTCATGAGATTAGGGCACAGGGAACATTAAAAGCGGAAAAGCAGGGGACACTTTTACTTTTACATGTTATAAGACCTGGCCCCTGGTTTATGGTGCTAGGTTGCTACCAGGGGCCCACAGTTCTCAGGGGTAACCAGATGGGCTTAACCTTTATTGTATAGTCTGGTTACCCCCTTACCGTCACAGTCAGAGGTAACTACTGTACAGCCTGATGGCCTCTACTCTTAGGGAAAACCCTCCCAATTCAGTACAACATATACATATTACACAGTAAATGATGACGTGGCACAATGTTGTCCCTTGCATAGTCCCTGTGTCCAATATAGCAGCCTAATAGGCCAATGTTAATGCCAGCCCCTGCATTGGAACTCTTTTCTTAAGATGGAGTGTGGTGTGGTCGCATTACATGCCTGTTAAGAATGAAATATTTGTGAGATTTTTGTGTACGTTCACAGAGGATACTCAAAATATTGGGAATGGTTATCCCAGCTGTCTGTTATCTGGCTGCGTTTTAACAGCTTAACAAGTATCCGCTTTATAGCTTTTGAGTTGACTTCTTCACTCAACTCCTTCACTGGAGCCTAAAATGGTGCTTGCTGCCTCTATCTCAGGCTGTCAGACTCTCACCAGCTATCTCTCTGTGCATCTCTCAGGCTGCCCACTAGCTGTCTTTCTGTGTGTGTCTCAGACTGTTAGCTGTCTCTCAGACTGCCAGTTGCTCTCCAGATTCTATCTGGTTTTCTTCTTATCCAAGCCCTTTTCTTCTGTCATTTGTTGCCAGGCAGATCTGTGACATTCTCTTTTTCCTTATCGCACCATGTGATAGTTGGAGAAGTTTAATTCTGTATTGTCCACAGTATACCTATCTTTGAAGCCGGGGCTACATACATATAAAAAATAAACACACCCACATAACTAATCAAGATTAGATAGATACAAATATATTTATGCATAGTAATGTTAATATATATTTATTAGTGGGGCACAGGGGCCCAACTAGATATTAGGGAGATCACCGGCCCAACTGTCTCGAGCCCAGTAGAACCAGAAGTCGGGCACCTCCAAAATCATATATATGGGATACTTTTTCTATTTTGTTCACATATATACAGTATATATGTGCACGTAATTTCCCAGAATCCCTTGCTGCGGTGGAAGCACTGTATGCTAGGTCATAATGGTTGAAAAGCAGGGTTGCAGACCTGTCTAAGACATGTTAATGTGCTGACAAGTGATATTCTTTATTGGCTATATGCTAACGGTGGAGGTTTGTTATTGCCTTTTTCACCCACCATAACTTAAAATGTATATGGTAAACCTTTTCAGCCTAGAAATATTGCAAAGCAAGAATAAACCAACCACACACTGAAGAGACCCATTAAGGTTGAAACATGTCTGTGAGTGGTTTGACTTGCTTTGCTAATCCCATGCTGTGCTTAAAAGCTGTGTAAACAGCGATGCATTTGCTTATATGGGCTCCATGTGAATGGATATTCCAGGCAAAAGGTGACACGTGTGCTCAATTGCATGTAATTTCCTAGAATCGCTTGTTGCGGTGGAAGCACTGTATGCTAGGTGATAATGGTTGAAAGGCAGGGTTGCAGACCTGTCTTCTAAGACATGTGAATGTGCTCACAACTGATATATATATATATATCTACTATATATTTGTGAAATCACTGTATGTCTGCGTCCCAAGGGTCAATCGCATTGGACCTTGGGCCTGTCACTCCTGCTCAGGCCATGCCCGCCCCCGCACACCTCTCATTGGCCTACGTCCAACACCAATGCCACACTGTCCCACCCCTCACTGACTCTCATTGGCCTGCGTCCAATGCCCGCCCCCACACACCTCTCATTGGCCTGCGTCCCACCCCTCACTGACTCTCATTGGCCTGCGTCCAATGCCCGCCCCCGCACACCTCTCATTGGCCTGCGTCCCACCCCTCACTGACTCTCATTGGCCTGCTTTTCACAGCTATCAAAACCTTCACGTCTGCTACCACAGACTGCCGAATCAGGTACAGCAGTGTTTCCCAAACTTGGCTAGAGGGGCGCCGCGATCAGGGCCGCCGCGATCAGGGCCGCCAGCAGCGGGAAACAAGGGCTGCTAGCTCATTTAAAAAAAAAAAAAAAACCTCTGAGGGGAAGCAGAGGAGCGGTCACGTGACCGCTCCCATCCAATGGGGCTGCAGCCTGCCCGGCATTGTGTGTGTGTGTGTGTGTGTGTGTGTGTGTGTGTGTGTTGTGTGTGTGTGTGTGTGTGTGTAAAACGGGCTGCAGGGTGTGTGTGAAAAACGGGCTGCAGGGTGTGTGTTGTGTGTGTGTGTGAAAAACGGGCAGCAGGGTGTGTGTGTGTGTGTGTGTGTGTGTGTGTGTGTGTGTGTGTGTGTGTGTGTGTGTGTGTGTGTGTGTGTGTGT